>NC_069499.1:868979929-869312429 GCF_027579735.1 Bombina bombina | reverse complement strand
CTGGATACACTACAAGAGAAATAAATTTATCAGGTAAGCATAAATTATGTTTTTGTTGAAAAGCATACCTATGTAGCCTCGGGAGCAGCAATGCTCTACTGGGAGCTAGCTGATGATTTTTGCTGCACAGGTAGGTTTCTTAGCATTGGATCATCGGATGTGTTAAGCTCGCTCCCAGTAGAGCGTTGCTGCACCTTTAACAAACAATGCCAGGAGAATGAAGCAAAATTGATAATAGAAGTAAATTGTAAAGTTGTTTAAATGTGTTTGCTCTGTCTGACTCAAGTCTGAAAATTGTGGGTTTTCCGCATATATTGCTCTTCTCATTGGCTGACCCAATGTTTTCAACTAGATTTCAGTAGTGCAATTCTGCTCATTCAACAAAGGATACAAGAAGAATGAAGCAAATTTGATAATGAAGTAAATTGGAATTGCATGCTCTGTCTGAATCATGAAAAAAACATTTTTTTCTTTCATGATAGAAGTACATTCGGAAGGGCAGCAGTATTTGCAGACACGCAATATTTGTAAGATTCAATTAATCATATGACCATTTGCCAAAATATGACTGAAAGCTTTACTTTATTTTATTTTTATTTATTTTTGTTCTATTGCTGAAATAACACTAATGTTGTACATTAAAAAATTGTATGCTTTTGTACAATTTTTGTAACAGATTTCATAAATAAAGATGCATCTTTAAACTTGCGGTCATTGTTTCAAAGTATTTAATTTTATATTACTTGTTGTAGTTGAAATATACAAGCAAATACAGATCAACGCTGTATCACCCAAACCATTAGTGTGAACAGGAAAGCATTTCACAGAGGCAGAGGAAGGACTCTTTCTTCGTTATCTCCTCTGTATTGCCCTCTTTCTCTCCTCCTCTCCTAATCCCCCTCTCTGTATCCCCCCTCTCTGTATCCCCCTTCTCTGTATCCCCCTTCTCTGTATCCCCCTTCTCTGTATCCCCCTTCTCTGTATCCCCCTTCTCTGTATCCCCCTTCTCTGTATCCCCCTTCTCTGTATCCCCCTTCTCTGTATCTCCCTTCTCTGTATCCCCCCTCTCTGTATCCCCCCTCTCTGTATCCCCCTTCTCTGTATCCCCCTTCTCTGTATTCCCCTTCTCTGTATTCCCCTTCTCTGTATCCCCCTCTCTGTATCCCCCCTCTCTGTATCCTCCCTCTCTGTATCCCCCCTCTCTGTATCCCCCCTCTCTGTATCCCCCCTCTCTGTATCCCCCCTCTCAGTATCACTCCTCTCTGTATTTCCCCTCCGTGTATCCCCCCTCTCTGTACCTCCCCTTCTCAGTATCTCCCCTTTCAGTATCTCCCATCTCTGAATACCCCTCTTAGTATCTCCCCTCTCTGTATCTCCCTTTGTATACCCCACTCTTGTACTCCCCTCTCTGTATACCCGTCTCTGCATGTCTCCTCAGTATCTCTCTCCTCTCAGTATATCCCCTTCTCAGTATCGCCCCTCTCTGTATCTCCCGTTCTCAGTATCTCCCCTTTTCAGTATCTCCCCTTTTCAGTATCTCCCCTTTTCAGTATCTCCCCTTTTCAGTATCTCCCCTTTTCAGTATCTCCCCTTCTCAGTATCTCCCCTTTTCAGTATCTCCCCTTCTCAGTATCTCCCCTTCTCAGTATCTCCCCTTCTCTGTATCTCCCCTTCTCTGTATCTCCCCTTCTCTGTATCTCCCCTTCTCAGTATCTCCCCTTCTCTGTATCTCCCCTTCTCTGTATCTCCCCTTCTCTGTATCTCCCCTTCTCTGTATCTCCCCTTCTCTGTATCTCCCCTTCTCTGTATCTCCCCTTCTCTGTATCTCCCCTTCTCTGTATCTCCCCTTCTCTGTATCTCCCCTTCTCTGTATCTCCCCTTCTCTGTATCTCCCCTTCTCAGTATCTCCCCTTCTCTGTATCTCCCCTTCTCTGTATCTCCCCTTCTCTGTATCTCCCCTTCTCTGTATCTCCCCTTCTCTGTATCTCCCCTTCTCTGTATCTCCCCTTCTCTGTATCTCCCCTTCTCTGTATCTCCCCTTCTCTGTATCTCTCACTTCTCTTCACCCATCTCTTCATTGCCTTCCCTTCGTCTTCCCTACTCTCACCATAGTGTCTTGAAGCATTTTTTATTTTTCCTGTGCTTATATATTGAATGTTAAAGGGACACTGAACCCAAATTTTTTCTTTCGTGATGCAGATAGAGCATGAAATTTTAAGCAACTTTCTATTTTACTCCTATTATCAAATTTTCTTAATTCTCTTGATATCTTTATTTGAAATGCAAGAATGTAAGTTTAGATGCTGGCCCATTTTTGGTGAACAACCTGGGTTCTTGCTGATTGGTGGATAAATTCACCCACTAATAAACAAGTGCTGTCCAGAGTCCTGAACCAACAAATAGCTTCGATGCCTTCTTTTTCAAATAAAGATAGTAAGGGAACAAAGAAAAATTGATAATAGGAGTATGTTAAAAAGTTGATTAAAATTGCATGCTCTATCTGAATCACGAAAGAAAAAATTTGGGTTCAGTCTCCCTTTAAATTTTTCCAAAATCCTCTGAAATAGGTGAATCTTTACTCTCACGTTGTCATCTGCCTTTTCTTTCAGGTATTCAAGTCATTCTTTAGAGCAGTTACTGTACACCCTGTTGAATTTTAATTTAGACATCTTACTTACTCTGTGCAGTTAATAAAAAAAAACCTTACCCTGTTTACAAAAGTTGTCATTTTGAGTACAGATAAAGCTTTGTTCTCTTTAAACCTACTTCTGAACAGAAGTAACCCAATAGTAACCCAGACGTGTCTGTTGCCTTTCCTTTAAAGAGACATGAAATAATTAATTAAACTTTCATGATTCTGATACAGTGCACAAGTACCGTATTCTCCTGATGTCCTTTGTTGCAACTTATACTGTATTATCCCTTCCTACCCTTATCACATTTACCCCACAACACCAAGCACAATAAGTTCTTATTGTGACCATTGGTGCATTAACTCATTCCTCCCATATGACCTCATCTCCTGCATGAAACACATTTTTTTTTAATTATGTTTCAGAAAGAGCATGCAATTTTAAACAACTTTCCAGTTTACTTATTTCTTTCATGTAATTAACAAGAGTCCATGAGCTAGTGACGTATGGGATATACATTCCTACCAGGAGGGGCAAAGTTTCCCAAACCTCAAAATGCCTATAAATACACCCCTCACCACACCCACAAATCATTTTTACAAACTTTGCCTCCTATGGAGGTGGTGAAGTAAGTTTGTGCTAGATTCTACGTTGATATGCGCTCCGCAGCAGGTTGGAGCCCGGTTTTCCTCTCAGCGTGCAGTGAATGTCAGAGGGATGTGAGGAGAGTATTGCCTATTTGAATTCAATGATCTCCTTCTACGGGGTCTATTTCATAGGTTCTCTGTTATCGGTCGTAGAGATTCATCTCTTACCTCCCTTTTCAGATCGACGATATACTCTTATATTTACCATTTCCTCTACTGATTCTCGTTTCAGTACTGGTTTGGCTTTCTACTACATGTAGATGAGTGTCCTGGGGTAAGTAAGTCTTATTTTCTGTGACACTCTAAGCTATGGTTGGGCACTTTTGTATAAAGTTCTAAATATATGTGTTCAAACATTTATTTGCCTTAACTCAGGATGTTCAACGTTCCTTATTTCAGACAGTCAGTTTCATATTTGGGATAATGCATTTCAATCAATTTTTTTCTTACCTTAAATATTGACTTTTTTCCTGTGGGCTGTTAGGCTCGCGGGGGCTGAAAATGCTTCATTTTATTGCGTCATTCTTGGCGCGGACTTTTTTGGCGCAAAAAGTTTTTTCTGTTTCCGGCGTCATACGTGTCGCCGGAAGTTGCGTCATTTTTGACGTTTTTTTGCGCCAAAAGTGTCGGCGTTCCAGATGTGGCGTCATTTTTGGCACCAAAAGCATTTAGTCGCCAAATAATGTGGGCGTCTTTTTTGGAGCTAAAAAATATGGGCGTCACTTTTGACTCCACATTATTTAAGTCTCATTATTTTTTGCTTCTGGTTGCTAGAAGCTTGTTCACTGGCATTTTTTTCCCATTCCTGAAACTGTCATTTAAGGAATTTGATCAATTTTGCTTTATATGTTGTTTTTTCTATTACATATTGCAAGATGTCCCAGATTGACACTGAGTTAGAAGATACTTCTGGAAAAACGCTGCCTGGTGCTGGATCTACCAAAGTTAAGTGTATCTGTTGTAAACTTATGGTATCTGTTCCTCCAGCTGTTGTTTGTAATGAATGTCATGACAAACTTGTTAATGCAGATAATATTTCCTTTAGTAATGTTACATTACCTGTTGTGGTTCCATCAACATCTAATACTCAGAGTGTTCCTGTTAACATAAGAGATTTTGTTTCTAAATCTATTAAGAAGGCTATGTCTGTTATTCCCCCTTCTAGTAAACGCAAAAGGTCTTTTAAAACTTCTCATTTTTCAGATGAATTTTTAAATGAACATCATCATTCTGATTCTGATAGTGGTTCCTCTGGTTCAGAGGATTCTGTCTCAGAGGTTGATGCTGATAAATCTTCATATTTATTCAAAATGGAATGTATTCGTTCTTTACTTAAAGAGGTTTTAATTGCTTTAGAAATAGAGGATTCTGGTCCTCTTGATACTAAATCTAAACGTTTAAATAAGGTTTTTAAATCTCCTGTAGTTATTCCACAAGTTTTTCCTGTCCCTGATGCTATTTCTGAAGTAATCTCCAGGGAATGGAATAATTTGGGTAATTCATTTACTCCTTCTAAACGTTTTAAGCAATTATATCCTGTGCCATCTGACAGATTAGAATTTTGGGACAAAATCCCTAAGGTTGATGGGGCTGTCTCTACTCTTGCTAAACGTACTACTATTCCTACGGCAGATAGTACTTCCTTTAAGGATCCTTTAGATAGGAAGATTGAATCCTTTCTAAGAAAAGCTTACTTATGTTCAGGTAATCTTCTTAGACCTGCTATATCTTTAGCGGATGTTGCTGCAGCTTCAACTTTTTGGTTAGAAGCTTTAGCACAACAAGTAACAGATCATAACTCTCATAGCATTGTTAATCTTCTTCAACATGCTAATAAATTTGTGATGCCATCTTTGATATCATTAGAGTTGATGTCGGGTATATGTCTCTAGCTATTTTAGCTAGAAGAGCTTTATGGCTTAAAACTTGGAATGCTGATATGTCTTCTAAGTCAACTTTGCTTTCCCTTTCTTTCCAGGGTAATAAATTATTTGGTTCTCAGTTGGATTCTATTATCTCAACTGTTACTGGAGGGAAAGGAACTTTTTTACCACAGGATAAAAAATCTAAAGGTAAATTTATGTCTAATAATCGTTTTCGTTCCTTTTGTCACAATAAGGAACAAAAGCCTGATCCTTCGCCCTCAGGAGCGGTATCAGTTTGGAAACCATCTCCAGTCTGGAATAAGTCCAAGCCTTTTAGAAAACCAAAACCAGCTCCCAAGTCCACATGAAGTTGCGGCCCTCATTCCAGCTCAGCTGGTAGGGGGCAGATTACGTTTTTTCAAACAAATTTGGATCAATTCAATTCACAATCTTTGGATTCAAAACATTGTTTCAGAATGGTACAGAATTGGCTTCAAGATAAGGCCTCCTGCAAAGAGATTTTTTCTTTCCCGTGTCCCAGTAAATCCAGCAAAGGCTCAAGCATTTCTGAAATGTGTTTCAGAACTAGAGTTGGCTGGAGTAATTATTCCAGTTCCAGTTCTGGAACAGGGACTGGGGTTTTATTCAAATCTCTTCATTGTACCAAAGAAGGAGAATTCCTTCAGACCAGTTCTGGATCTAAAAATATTGAATCGTTATGTAAGGATACCAACATTCAAAATGGTAACTATAAGCACTATTCTGCCTTTTGTTCAGCAAGGGCATTATATGTCCACAATAGATTTACAGGATGCATATCTGCATATTCCGATTCATCCAGATCACTATCAGTTTCTGAGATTCTCTTTCCTAGACAAGCATTACCAGTTTGTGGCTCTGCCGTTTGGCCTAGCAACAGCTCCAAGGATTTTTACAAAGGTTCTCGTGCCCTTCTGTCTGTAATCAGAGAACAGGGTATTGTGGTATTTCCTTATTTGGACGATATCTTGGTACTTGCTCAGTCTTCACATTTAGCAGAATCTCATACGAATCGACTTGTGTTGTTTCTTCAAGATCATGGTTGGAGGATCAATTTACCGAAAAGTTCATTGATTCCTCAAACAAGGGTTACCTTTTTAGGTTTCCAGATAGATTCAGTGTCCATGACTCTGTCTCTGACAGACAAGAGACGTCTAAAATTGATCTCAGCTTGTCGAAACCTTCAATCACAATCATTCCCTTCGGTAGCCTTATGCATGGAAATTCTAGGTCGTATGACTGCTGCATCGGATGCGATCCCCTTTGCTCGTTTTCACATGCGACCTCTTCAGCTCTGTATGCTGAACCAGTGGTGCAGGGATTACACAAAGATATCTCAATTAATATCTTTAAAACCGATTGTACGACACTCTCTGACGTGGTGGACAGATCACCATCGTTTAGTTCAGGGAGCTTCTTTTGTTCGTCCGACCTGGACTGTAATTTCAACAGATGCAAGTCTGACAGGTTGGGGAGCTGTTTGGGGGTCTCTGACAGCACAAGGGGTTTGGGAATCTCAGGAGGTGAGATTACCGATCAATATTTTGGAACTCAGAGCTCTTCAGTCTTGGTCTCTTCTAAAGAGAGAATCGTTCATTTGTTTTCAGACAGACAATGTCACAACTGTGGCATACA
Organism: Bombina bombina; assembly: GCF_027579735.1. Classification (NCBI taxonomy): domain Eukaryota; kingdom Metazoa; phylum Chordata; class Amphibia; order Anura; family Bombinatoridae; genus Bombina; species Bombina bombina. Next base: position 869,305,610 of record NC_069499.1, on the reverse strand, counting down.
TCAATCATCAAGGAGGGACTCACAGTCCTCTGGCCATGAAAGAAGTATCTCGAATTCTGGTATGGGCGGAATCCAGCTCCTGTCTAGTTTCTGCGGTTCATATCCCAGGTATAGACAATTGGGAAGCGGATTATCTCAGTCGCCAAACGTTACATCCGGGCGAATGGTCTCTTCACCCAGAGGTATTTCTTCAGATTGTTCAAATGTGGGGTCTTCCAGAAATATATCTGATGGCTTCTCATCTAAACAAGAAACTTCCCAGGTATCTGTCCAGATCCAGGGATCCTCAAGCGGAAGCAGTAGATGCGTTGTCACTTCCTTGGAAGTATCATCCTGCCTATATCTTTCCGCCTCTAGTTCTTCTTCCAAGAGTAATCTCCAAGATTCTGAAGGAATGCTTGTTTGTTCTGCTGGTGGCTCCAGCATGGCCTCACAGGTTTTGGTATGCGGATCTTGTCCGGATGGCCTCTTGCCAACCGTGGACTCTTCCGTTAAGACCAGACCTTCTGTCACAAGGTCCTTTTTTCCATCAGGATCTCAAATCCTTAAATTTAAAGGTATGGAGATTGAACGCTTGATTCTTAGTCAAAGAGGTTTCTCTGACTCTGTGATTAATACTATGTTACAGGCTCGTAAATCCGTATCTAGGGAGATATATTATAGAGTCTGGAAGACTTATATTTCTTGGTGTCTTTCTCATCATTTTTCCTGGCATTCTTTTAGAATTCCGAGAATTTTACAGTTTCTTCAGGATGGTTTGGATAAAGGTTTGTCTGCAAGTTCCTTGAAAGGACAAATCTCTGCTCTTTCTGTTCTTTTTCACAGAAAGATTGCTAATCTTCCTGATATTCATTGTTTTGTACAAGCTTTGGTTCGTATAAAACCTGTCATTAAGTCAATTTCTCCTCCTTGGAGTTTGAATTTGGTTCTGGGGGCTCTTCAAGCTCCTCCGTTTGAACCTATGCATTCTTTGGACATTAAATTACTATCTTGGAAAGTTTTGTTCCTTTTGGCCATCTCTTCTGCCAGAAGAGTCTCTGAATTATCTGCTCTTTCTTGTGAGTCTCCTTTTCTGATTTTTCATCAGGATAAGGCGGTGTTGCGAACTTCTTTTAAATTTTTACCTAAGGTTGTGAATTCTAACAACATTAGTAGAGAAATTGTGGTTCCTTCATTATGTTCTAATCCTAAGAATTCTAAGGAGAAATCATTGCATTCTTTGGATGTAGTTAGAGCTTTGAAATATTATGTTGAAGCTACTAAGAATTTCCGAAAGACTTCTAGTCTATTTGTTATCTTTTCCGGTTCTAGGAAAGGTCAGAAGGCTTCTGCCATTTCATTGGCATCTTGGTTGAAATCTTTAATTCATCATGCTTATGTCGAGTTGGGTAAAACTCCGCCTCAAAGGATTACAGCTCATTCTACTAGGTCAGTTTCTACTTCCTGGGCATTTAGGAATGAAGCTTCGGTTGATCAGATTTGCAAAGCAGCAACTTGGTCTTCTTTGCATACTTTTACTAATTTCTACCATTTTGATGTGTTTTCTTCTTCTGAAGCAGTTTTTGGTAGAAAAGTACTTCAGGCAGCTGTTTCAGTTTGATTCTTCTGCTTATGATTTCAGTTTTTTTCATTATAAGATTTAAACTTTGTTTTGGGTGTGGATTATTTTCAGCGGAATTGGCTGTCTTTATTTTATCCCTCCCTCTCTAGTGACTCTTGCGTGGAAGATCCACATCTTGGGTAGTCATTATCCCATACGTCACTAGCTCATGGACTCTTGCTAATTACATGAAAGAAAACATAATTTATGTAAGAACTTACCTGATAAATTCATTTCTTTCATATTAGCAAGAGTCCATGAGGCCCACCCTTTTTGTGGTGGTTATGATTTTTTTGTATAAAGCACAATTATTCCAATTCCTTATTTTTTATGCTTTCGCACTTTTTTCTTATCACCCCACTTCTTGGCTATGCGTTAAACTGATTTGTGGGTGTGGTGAGGGGTGTATTTGTAGGCATTTTGAGGTTTGGGAAACTTTGCCCCTCCTGGTAGGAATGTATATCCCATACGTCACTAGCTCATGGACTCTTGCTAATATGAAAGAAATGAATTTATCAGGTAAGTTCTTACATAAATTATGTTATTATTTAATTTGCTTCCTTCTTTTGTTATCCTTTGCTGAAAGGTTTATCTAGGTAAGCTCAGGAGCAGCAAAGAACCTAGGTTTCAGCCGCTGATTGGTGGCTGCATATATATACTGATTGCCATTGGCTCACCCATGTGTTCAGTTAGAAACCAGTAGTGCATTGCTGCTCCTTCAACAAATGATACCAAGAGAATGAAGCAAACTTAATATTAGAAGTATATTGAAAAGTTTAAAATTGTATGTCCTACCTAAACTATGAAATAACTTTTTTGGGTTTCATGTCCCTTTTAATGACATCCTGTGGCCTCTCCAGTGAAATAACCCTTTCTTTTCCCAACCATAAGTCATTTCCTAAGTATTACACCCCATTAAAACAAATTCTCTAATCACTGTACATTTTAGTGCTGCATTCATCTCACAAAAATTGTAAACATCCCTATTAGGATCCCCCCTAAGGAACCCCAACACTGAAGGACCCTGATACATAACCCCTCAAGTGTTAGAACCTTACTGTCATTCCCCATGTCTCCCAGTCCCCCTAGCTTTAATGGGACACCACCTCTATTGCCCACCAAAGTGTAATTTCTACCTTAACCCCAAATCAACTGATATCTATATGTTTTACTGAATCACAATCAGAAGCAGAGAGGCTCTCTGCGTGCATCGGAAGTAGCGTGTGCATTACAAGTTGAAAGTAAATGTGTTCGCTTGAGCACAATTGTATTTAACGCACATTGGGATAGCGCGCTTTTACTTAATTGTTACATGAGACAAATAAAGTGGCACAAAACGCAATAAAAATACATTTAACAGTACAGTTACACTCACAATAACACCATCCAATAAAATGATTAACAACAAAAATATTGCATAAAAATTTAAGATATGAGGTCTCAGGTATGTAAAGGGCTTTAACATAGAGAAACATATATATCTATACATTTCTAAATATGTAAATGTATTTATTTATGTTTATGTGTGTACATATGTATTTATTTGAGTATATATGTATTTACAGACATATACACATGTAAACACATAAATACATGTATACATATATAGACATATGTACAAGTGCATTGGAGCCCTTTGCAGTTAAAAGAATAGTCTAGTCAATATCAAACTTTCATGATTCAGATAAAGCAGGCAATTTTTAACAACTTTCTTATTTACTCCTATTATCAAATTTTCTTTGTTCTTTTGGTATCTTTATTTGAAAGCACAAAAATGTAAGCTTAGGAGCCAGCCCATTTTTGGTTAAGCACCTGGGTAGCTCTTGCTGATTGGTGTCTAAATGTAGCCACCAATCAGCAAGCGCTACCAAGGTGCTGAACCAAAAATGGGCCAGCTGCTAAGCCTAAATTCTTGCTTTTTCAAATAAAGATAGCAAGAGAATAAAAGAAAAGTTGATAATAGGAGTAAATTAGAAAGTTATTATTATTTATTTGTACAGCGCTGCCAAATTTCGTATCGCTGGGTACATACATAAAGGGGTAGGGGTATACAATGACAAGGATTTGTGATAAAATACAAAACATAACAAAACTAAACAAATCTAGTACAGGAGGAAGAGGTCCCTGCTCCGGAGAGCTCACAGTCTACAGGTTTAGGGTGCAGAGACATTAGGTTGGGGTAGTTTGTCACATCGTTGTAGTTGCAGCAGTGAGTCAGGCAGTTCATGTATTAGTTTGGTTAGAATGAGAGATGGAGGAGAGATGGTAAGCCTCTCTGAATAGGTGGGGTTTCAAGGAGCGTCTGAAGCTATACAAGGTTGGAGACAGTCTTATGGAGCGGGGTAGAGAGTTCCAGAGGACAGGAGCAGCACGTGCGAAGTCTTGGAGGCAGGAGTGGGACGTAGAGATAACAGGAGTGGAGAGACGTAGGTCAGAGGTTGATCGAAGAGGACGGGATGGGGAATATTTCACGATGAGAGAGGAAATATAGTTGGGAGTTAGACTGTTGAGTGCTTTGTAAGTTAGGGTTAATACTTTAAATTGTATTCTGGAGTATATGGGGAGCCAGTGTAGAAACTGGCAGAGAGGAGCAGCTGATGTAGATCGGCGACTTAGGTGGATGAGTCTAGCAGAAGCATTCATAATAGATTGGAGGGAGGAGAGGCGGTGTTTTGCAAGGCCATTTAGAAGTAGATTGCAATAATCAATGCGTGACAATATGAGGGAATGAATTATTATTTTTGTAGCTTTTTTGAGTAAGGAAGGGACGAATTCTGGAAATGTTGCGTAGGTGAATGGCAGGATTTGGTAAGTGCTTGTATATGTGGGTTGAATGTGAGTTCTGAGTCAAGTGGGACCCAAAGACAGCAGACCTGGTGTGAGGTGTTAAGAATAGAGTCTCCAACCGTCAGAGAAATGTCAAACTATTTAGCATGGGTGTTCTTTGGTGGTTGTAGATGTGTAACAAATTTGGGGGATCAAAGTTAGAAAAAGTGTGTTTTTTTCCATTTTTTCATCATATTTTATATTTTCTTTATAGTAAATTAAAAGATATGATGAAAATAATGGTATCTTTAGAAAGAACATTTAATGGCGAGAAAAATGGAATATAATATGTGTGGGTACAGTAAATTAGTCAAAGGAAAACTACAGCTAAACACAAACACCGTAGAAATGTAAAAATAGCCCTGGTCCCAAATGGTAAGAAAAAGTGCTGTGGTCACTAAGGGGTTAAGCTATGGTATGGGCTCCTTCGCATCCATTTAGCTTCAATAACCCCATGTATGCCGTATTAACCGGTATGTTACTATGTTAATCCCTTAATGTCCAGGGCCGGATTTACATTTCAGGTGCCATAGGAACAGAGCACACTATGCAGAGCGCATCCTCCTTGTTTTCTGTGCCCGGCGGCTTCCATGGGGGCAGGGAAGAACCCCAGCATAGGCTGCCCAATGAAACGCCTGTCTGTGCTGGACAGGTGTTTCAATGGGCAGCTGACACCAAGGTCCCTTTCTGCCCCCACGGAAGCCGCCGGTCATGGAAAAGGAGGTGCGCTCTGAATAGAGTTCTGTATAGCAGCGCATCCTCCTTTTTCCTGGAGTTCTGTCAAATTAGTTGACAGAAACCAGAAATTAGGCACAGTAGGCATGGGCACGGCGCCCCTCTATGGAGGGCGCCTGTAGGCACATGCCTACCCTGCCTCATTTGAAATTTGGCTCTGTTAATGCAACATTAAACTCTTGGTGCAATGTTAACCCCCTTACATTAAACTTTCTGGTGCAGTGTTAATCACTGGTTTTCTATTTTTCCCCTAAAAAACATCCACAAATTGTCTCCATCCAGCACAATAGTGTATTTTTATTTACAATGAATTACTGGGTGCAGACTGAGGATACATGTCCTAACATATGTGTTATATCTCAGTAGGCAAAACTACACAGATTAACTAAAATATTATGTGCAATATCCACCAATTCGGCACAAACAGGGAACAAATGAATATAGTTGTATGTAACATTTAATAACATAAAGTGTAAAGTCAGTGGGGATTGATAACATATAATATATGCAGTATCTTCAAAACCAAATTGACACAAATGTTTCTTTTTGTGGCACAAATGCAGCACAAACAAATAGTATGATATAAATAGCACCCGCTCAAAAGAGGATATTAAGTATATAGTAATGGATCATCTGACACACAAATATACAGGCAGGTGAACCAGTGCACGGAACCCATAAAAATAGTATAATATATATAAGAAAAAGTAAAGATGGGTTAATCCAGCACTAACTATTAATAAAAAATTGAAAAACTCTGTAAAAAAGCCTCAGGGAGTCACCGGATCTGAACCAAAGAAACACAATTTATTATAAGATAAATAATCATAATATTTAACACAGTCTTATATAGGTTTAGTTCACCAAAATATGAGTAATCCTAAACACTAAGGAGATAATGGCCATGTATAATATACCGGTATATATAGACTATACATAATAAGCTCACAGGTCTAGACTAATATAAGCACAACACAGCATTCAAACTGGAACAATTAGTAGCACAAAATATCCTAAAAAGGAAAAATTGCAGAGAATGCAGGATAAGTCACACTGTGATCACAATACCAGTATATCCTTACCACACTCGGCATAAAATATACAGATCTTATTAAGTTATAACAAAAGTCCCAGCTGTAATGGCATTCCCAAGGCAAGGCAACGCAAATGAAATGTTCAAGCACCAAGTCTCTTGTTAGAGAGGCATAGCAAAACTTGTAGTGCAGTAAGTTGTAAAGCAAGCTGTAGTTTGCTTTGGGATCGCTATTTCTACAGCTTGCTTTACAACTTACTGCACTACAAGTTTTGCTATGCCTCTCTAACAAGAGACTTGGTGCTTGAACGTTTCATTTGCGTTGCCTTGCCTTGGGAATGCCATTACAGCTGGGACTTTTGTTATAACTTAATAAGATCTGTATATTTTATGCCGAGTGTGGTAAGGATATACTGGTATTGTGATCACAGTGTGACTTATCCTGCATTCTCTGCAATTTTTCCTTTTTAGGATATTTTGTGCTACTAATTGTTCCAGTTTGAATGCTGTGTTGTGCTTATATTAGTCTAGACCTGTGAGCTTATTATGTATAGTCTATATATACCGGTATATTATACATGGCCATTATCTCCTTAGTGTTTAGGATTACTCATATTTTGGTGAACTAAACCTATATAAGACTGTGTTACATATTATGATTATTTATCTTATAATAAATTGTGTTTCTTTGGTTCAGATCCGGTGACTCCCTGTGGCTTTTTTACACAGTTTTTGAATTTTTTATTATAGGTGCATTAATAGTTAGTGCTGGATTAACCCATCTTTACTTTTTCTTATATATATTATACAAACAAATAGTATATTTCTCCAACATAGGTGTGTCCGGTCCATGGCGTCATCCTTACTTGTGGGATATTCTCTTCCCCAACAGGAAATGGCAAAGAGCCCAGCAAAGCTGGTCACATGATCCCTCCTAGGCTCCGCCTTCCCCAGTCATTCTCTTTGCCGTTGTACAGGCAACATCTCCACGGAGATGGCTTAGAGTTTTTTGGTGTTTAAATGTAGTTTTTATTCTTCAATCAAGAGTTTGTTATTTTAAAATAGTGCTGGTATGTACTATTTACTCTGAAACAGAAAAGAGATGAAGATTTCTGTTTGTAAGAGGAAAATGATTTTAGCAACCGTTACTAAAATCGATGGCTGTTTCCACACAGGACTGTTGAGAGGAATTAACTTCAGTTGGGGGAAACACTGAGCAGACTTTTGCTGCTTGAGGTATGACACATTTCTAACAAGACTTGGTAATGCTGGAAGCTGTCATTTTCCCTATGGGATCCGGTAAGCCATTTTTATTAAATAAGAATAAAGGGCTTCACAAGGGCTTTAAAGACTGGTAGACATTTTTCTGGGCTAAAACGATTGATATATAAGCATTTTTAATACTTCATAGTTTTGAGGAGTTATTTTATTCTTGGGAATTATGTAAAAAAACCGGCAGGCACTGTATTGGACACCTTTTTCACTGGGGGCCTTCTCTAATCATAGGCAGAGCCTCATTTTCGCGCCTCTATTGCGCAGTTGTTTTTGGGAAGCAAGACATGCAGATGCATGTGTGAGGAGCTCAGATACATAGAAAAAGCTTACTGAAGGCGTCATTTGGTATCGTATTCCCCTTTGGGCTTGGTTGGGTCTCAGCAAAGCAGATACCAGGGACTGTATAGGGGTTAAATATAAAAACGGCTCCGGTTCCGTTATTTTAAGAGTTAAAGCTTTCAAATTTGGTGTGCAATACTTTTAAGGCTTTAAGACACTGTGGTGAAATTTTGGTGAATTTTGAACAATTCCTTCATACTTTTTCACATTTTCAGTAATAAAGTGTGTTCAGTTTAAAATTTAAAGTGACAGTAACGGTTTTATTTTAAAACGTTTTTTGTACTTTGTTATCAAGTTTATGCCTGTTTAACATGTCTGAACTATCAGATAGACTATGTTCTGTATGTGGGGAAGCCAAGGTTCCTTCTCATTTAAATAGATGTGATTTATGTGACACAAAATTTAGAGAAAATGATGCCCAAGATGATTCCTCAAGTGAGGGGAGTAAGCATGGTACTGCATCATCCCCTCCTTCGTCTACGCCAGTCTTGCCCACACAGGAGGCCCCTAGTACATCTAGTGCGCCAATACTCCTTACTATGCAACAATTAACGGCTGTAATGGATAATTCTATCAAAAACATTTTAGCCAAAATGCCCACTTATCAGCGAAAGCGCGACTGCTCTGTTTTAGAAAATACTGAAGAGCATGAGGACGCTGATGATATTGGTTCTGAAGTGCCCCTACACCAGTCTGAGGGGGCCAGGGAGGTTTTGTCTGAGGGAGAAATTTCAGATTCAGGGAAAATTTCTCAACAAGCTGAACCTGATGTGATTACATTCAAATTTAAATTGGAACATCTCCGCGCTCTGCTTAAGGAGGCGTTATCTACTCTGGATGATTGTGAGAATTTGGTCATTCCAGAGAAATTATGTAAGATGGACAAGTTCCTAGAGGTCCCGGGGCCCCCCGAAGCTTTTCCTATACCCAAGCGGGTGGCGGACATTGTAAACAAAGAATGGGAAAGGCCCGGCATACCTTTTGTCCCTCCCCCTATATTTAAGAAATTGTTTCCTATGGTCGACCCCAGAAAGGACTTATGGCAGACAGTCCCCAAGGTCGAGGGGGCGGTTTCTACTCTAAACAAACGCACTACTATCCCTATAGAAGATAGTTGTGCTTTCAAAGATCCTATGGATAAAAAATTAGAGGCTTTGCTTAAAAAGATGTTTGTTCAGCAAGGTTACCTTCTACAACCAATTTCATGCATGGTTCCTGTCACTACAGCAGCGTGTTTCTGGTTCGATGAACTAGAAAAGTCGCTCAATAAAGATTCTTCTTATGAGGAGATTATGGACAGAATTCATGCTCTCAAATTGGCTAACTCTTTTACTTTAGACGCCACTTTGCAATTGGCTAGATTAGCGGCGAAAAATTCAGGGTTTGCTATTGTGGCACGCAGAGCGCTTTGGCTAAAATCTTGGTCAGCGGATGCGTCTTCCAAGAACAAATTGCTTAACATACCTTTCAAGGGGAAAACGCTGTTTGGCCCTGACTTGAAAGAGATTATTTCTGATATCACTGGGGGTAAGGGCCACGCCCTTCCTCAGGATAGGTCTTTCAAGGCTAAAAATAAACCAAATTTTCGTCCCTTTCGCAGAAACGGACCAGCCCCAAGTGCTACATCCTCTAAGCAAGAGGGTAATACTTCTCAAACCAAGCCAGCCTGGAGGCCAATGCAAGGCTGGAACAAAGGTAAGCAGGCCAAGAAACCTGCCACTGCTACCAAGACAGCATGAGATGTTGGCCCCCGATCCGGGACCGGATCTGGTGGGGGGCAGACTTTCTCTCTTCGCTCAGGCTTGGGCAAGAGATGTTCTGGATCCTTGGGCGCTAGAAATAGTCTCCCAAGGTTATCTTCTGGAATTCAAGGAGCTTCCCCCAAGGGGGAGGTTCCACAGGTCTCAATTGTCTTCAGACCACATAAAAAGACAGGCATTCTTACATTGTGTAGAAGACCTGTTAAAAATGGGTAGAACAAGGGATGGGATTCTACTCCAATCTGTTCATAGTTCCCAAAAAAGAGGGAACATTCAGACCAATCTTAGATCTCAAGATCCTAAACAAGTTTCTCAAGGTTCCATCGTTCAAAATGGAAACCATTCGGACAATTCTTCCTTCCATCCAGGAAGGTCAATTCATGACCACGGTGGATTTAAAGGATGCGTATCTACATATTCCTATCCACAAGGAACATCATCGGTTCCTAAGGTTCGCCTTTCTGGACAAGCATTACCAGTTTGTGGCACTTCCATTCGGATTAGCCACTGCTCCAAGAATTTTCACAAAGGTACTAGGGTCCCTTCTAGCGGTGCTACGACCAAGGGGCATTGCAGTAGTACCTTACTTGGACGACATACTGATTCAAGCGTCGTCCCTACCACAAGCAAAGGCTCATACGGACATTGTCCTGGCCTTTCTCAGATCTCACGGGTGGAAAGTGAACGTAGAAAAAAGTTCTCTATCTCCGTCAACAAGAGTTCCCTTCTTGGGAACAATAATAGACTCCTTAGAAATGAGGATTTTTCTGACAGAGGCCAGAAAATCAAAACTTCTAAGCTCTTGTCAAGTACTTCATTCTGTTCCTCTTCCTTCCATAGCGCAGTGCATGGAAGTAATAGGTTTGATGGTCGCGGCAATGGACATAGTTCCTTTTGCGCGAATTCATCTGAGACCATTACAACTGTGCATGCTTAGTCAGTGGAATGGGGATTATACAGACTTGTCTCCGACGATACAAGTAGATCAGAGGACCAGAGATTCACTCCGTTGGTGGCTGACCCTGGACAACCTGTCACAGGGGATGAGCTTCCGCAGACCAGAGTGGGTCATTGTCACGACCGACACCAGTCTGGTGGGCTGGGGCGCGGTCTGGGAACTCCTGAAAGCTCAGGGTCTTTGGTCTCGGGAAGAATCTCTTCTCCCGATAAATATTCTGGAACTGAGAGCGATATTCAATGCTCTCAAGGCTTGGCCTCAGCTAGCAAAGGCCAAATTCATACGGTTTCAATCAGACAACATGACGACTGTTGCGTATATCAACCATCAGGGGGGAACAAGGAGTTCCCTGGCGATGGAAGAAGTGACCAAAATCATTCAATGGGCGGAGACTCACTCCTGCCACTTGTCTGCAATCCACATCCCAGGAGTGGAAAATTGGGAAGCGGATTTTCTGAGTCGTCAGACATTTCATCCGGGGGAGTGGGAACTCCATCCGGAAATCTTTGCCCAAATTACTCAATTGTGGGGCATTCCAGACATGGATCTGATGGCCTCTCGTCAGAACTTCAAGGTTCCTTGCTACGGGTCCAGATCCAGGGATCCCAAGGCGACTCTAGTAGATGCACTAGTAGCACCTTGGACCTTCAACCTAGCTTATGTATTCCCACCGTTTCCTCTCATCCCCAGGCTGGTAGCCAGGATCAATCAGGAGAGGGCATCGGTGATCTTGATAGCTCCTGCGTGGCCACGCAGGACTTGGTATGCAGACCTGGTGAATATGTCATCGGCTCCACCATGGAAGCTACCTTTGAGACAGGACCTTCTTGTTCAAGGTCCGTTCGAACATCCGAATCTGGCCTCACTCCAACTGACTGCTTGGAGATTGAACGCTTGATTTTTATCAAAGCGAGGGTTCTCAGATTCTGTCATTGATACTCTTGTTCAGGCCAGAAAGCCTGTAACTAGAAAAATCTACCATAAAATATGGAAAAAATATATCTGTTGGTGTGAATCTAAAGGATTCCCATGGAACAAGATAAAAATTCCTAAGATTCTATCCTTTCTTCAAGAAGGTTTGGAGAAAGGATTATCTGCAAGTTCTTTGAAGGGACAGATTTCTGCTTTATCTGTTTTACTTCACAAAAAGCTGGCGGCTGTGCCAGATGTTCAAGCTTTTGTTCAGGCTCTGGTTAGAATCAAGCCTGTTTACAAACCTTTGACTCCTCCATGGAGTCTCAATTTAGTTCTTTCAGTTCTTCAGGGGGTTCCGTTTGAACCCTTACATTCCGTAGATATTAAGTTATTATCTTGGAAAGTTTTGTTTTTGGTTGCAATTTCTTCTGCTAGAAGAGTTTCAGAGTTATCTGCTCTGCAGTGTTCTCCTCCTTATCTGGTGTTCCATGCAGATAAGGTGGTTTTGCGTACTAAACCTGGTTTTCTTCCGAAAGTTGTTTCTAACAAAAACATTAACCAGGAGATAGTCGTGCCTTCTTTGTGTCCGAATCCAGTTTCAAAGAAGGAACGTTTGTTGCACAATTTGGATGTAGTTCGTGCTCTAAAATTCTATTTGGATGCTACAAAGGATTTCAGACAAACATCTTCCTTGTTTGTTGTTTATTCTGGTAAAAGGAGAGGTCAAAAAGCAACTTCTACCTCTCTCTCTTTTTGGCTTAAAAGCATCATCAGATTGGCTTATGAGACTGCCGGACGGCAGCCTCCTGAAAGAATCACAGCTCATTCCACTAGGGCCGTGGCTTCCACATGGGCCTTCAAGAACGAGGCTTCTGTTGATCAGATATGTAAGGCAGCGACTTGATCTTCACTGCACACTTTTACTAAATTTTACAAATTTGATACTTTTGCTTCTTCTGAGGCTATTTTTGGGAGAAAGGTTTTGCAAGCCGTGGTGCCTTCCATCTAGGTGACCTGATTTGCTCCCTCCCATCATCCGTGTCCTAAAGCTTTGGTATTGGTTCCCACAAGTAAGGATGACGCCGTGGACCGGACACACCTATGTTGGAGAAAACAGAATTTATGTTTACCTGATCAATTACTTTCTCCAACGGTGTGTCCGGTCCACGGCCCGCCCTGGTTTTTTAATCAGGTCTGATAATTTATTTTCTTTAACTACAGTCACCACGGTATCATATGATTTCTCCTATGCAAATATTCCTCCTTTACGTCGGTCGAATGACTGGGGAAGGCGGAGCCTAGGAGGGATCATGTGACCAGCTTTGCTGGGCTCTTTGCCATTTCCTGTTGGGGAAGAGAATATCCCACAAGTAAGGATGACGCCGTGGACCGGACACACCGTTGGAGAAAGTAATTTATCAGGTAAACATAAATTCTGTTTTGGTTATAAAATTTAATAACATGGGGTGCAAAGTGGGCGGGTTTTATTAAATATAATGCGCAATATCTCCGAAACCAAACCAACACAAACGTTTGTTTTTGCAGCACAAATCAACACAAACACAGGACAAACGAATGGTATATTTCTCTTGTTAAGTGTGTTCAGTCCACGGGTCATCCATTACTTATGGGATATATTCTCCTTCCCAACAGGAAGTTGCAAGAGGATCACCCAAGCAGAGCTGCTATATAGCTCCTCCCCTCACATGTCATATCCAGTCATTCTCTTGCAACCCTCAACAAAGAAGGAGGTCGCGGGAGGAGTTGGAGTTTTTACTTAATTATTCTTCAATCAAAAGTTTATTTTAAATGGCACCGGAGTGTGCTGTTTTTCTATCCCAGGCAGTATTTGGAAGAAGAAACTGCCTGCGTTTTCTATGATCTTAGCAGGCGTAACTAAGATCCACTGGCTGTTCTCGACATTCTGAGGAGTGGGGTAACTTCAGAACATGGGAATAGCATGCGGGGTTCCCCGCAAATGAGGTATGTGCAGCACAATATTTTCTGGGAATGGAATTGACTAAGAAAATACTGCTGTTACCCGTATGATGTAAGTACAGCCTTAAATGCAGTAGTAGTGACTGGTATCAGGCTGATAAATGTATGCACAGTAGAGTTATTTTCTAGGGACTAGAATTTGACTGTGAAAATACTGTTAATACTGAAATAGTGCTTAAGCCTTATCTGCAGTGGTAGCGACTGGTTGCAGGCTTAGTGATAACTTTGCATGACATTTAAAGAAGTTTATTTTCAAAACGTTTACTGGCATGTTATTCGTTTTGTGAGGTACTTTGGTGATAAATCCTTTGGGCAAAAAAATTTTTCCACATGGCTAACGTATATTTCTGCTTAGAAACCGTTATATCAGGTCTCCCACTGTTGTAAATTAGCGGGAGGGGCCTCTTTTTTGCGCCTTGTTGCGCAGTTAAAATTCTAGCACAGTCTTCCTGCTTCTTCCTCCTTGATCCAGGACGTCTCTAGAGAGCTCAGGGGTCTTCAAAATTCGTTTTTATGGGAGGTAATCAGTCACAGCAGACCTGTGACAGTGTGTTAGACTGTGATATAAACGTTTAATATTAATTTAATATCCGTTTTTTTGGGTACTGTGGGGTTAATCATCCTGTTGCTAATGGGTGCAATCCTCTGCTAATTAATACATTTAAAGAATTGTTGACTATAACTGAATTAGTTCTTTGATACTCAACTGTGTTTTTTAAAAGCGCTGCAGCGTTTTTTATATTGCTTGCAAACTTATTGAGAGTATTTCCAAGCTTGCTAGCTTCATTGCTAGTCTGTTTAAACATGTCTGATACAGAGGAATCTGCTTGTTCATTATGTTTAAAAGCCGTTGTGGAGCCCAATAGAAATATGTGTGGCAAACCTAGCCACTTCTGGACTATAACGTAAGAAAGGTTGTCTATAGGCTGTATATTGTGCTATGTAGATGTGACAGACCCTTCTGTCAGCACTGAAAGAGTTAACTGTGTTCAGCTTTAGCCTCAGCTATTGTGCACTGTCATTAATGTTATTGATACACAGTCCATTGTTTAATCAACCTCAGAGAGCAGACCCTAGATGATAAGGAAAGCCAAGTGTGTGTCTGTGTTTAAATTGTTATCAGCTTGAGCAAGGTATTCTATTGTATCATGTAAAAGGGCGTGTTCCCTCCATCTAATGTACAACATTCTTTCAACCCCCCTTCTGGGGGGGGTCAGACCTGCATAAATACTGGGCATATGAGCCTTAATAAAAGTCTTTCTGTTTAAACCTGAAAACTGGCTGGGTTGTGAACTGCTGATTCCCTATGCAGGACATTGTTCCCTGGTGTTAACCCTTGGTATCCGGTTGGTACCGTTACAATTGGTGGCAAGCGACGGAATGAACCTTATCGCCCAGAAGAGCAACTACACAAGCCAGTAACCTCAGGAAGAGGGGGATTACTACAATACTGACTAAGATGGAAGGAGTACCAGGGACCGAAGTGAATGGAGATGGATTATTCTAAGCTAAAGAGACAAACGTAAAAGGAACTGCTAGAAGCCAGGGCAAAGATAGGCAGCAGCAAACCCAAGGCTATATTAATTGCTGAGCTGATGGAGGGAGACAGAGCTCGCAGCGCTACGCCTCCAGCAGCCATGGAGGAGACCCTATACCAGAGGGAAATGAGGACCAGGCTGGAATTTTTACCCCAACCTGTACCACGGGATATGCTATCCGTGGTAATGGCAGATGTGCAGGAGTACGTGATGGCACACAGTCCGCGGAATGCATCCTCCCGAGCAGAATCCATTTTGGACGCACTCAGCAACCCAGTAAGACCCAAAATCCCATACCATGCATTTAAAATGTTTTGTGAGGAGAAGGATGAGATTGATGGGTATTTACAGGATTTTGAGAGACTGTGCGAGTTACATGATTTGGAGCAGTCCGTATGGGTGCCGGTGCTAGCAGGCAAGCTAGCCGGTAGGGCAGCGGAAGCGTATCGCGCTGTACCCAGGGAGGACAGCAAGGATTACGCTAAAGTGAAGAGAGCGATCTTGGAAAGATATGCCATTACCTCAGAGGCATACCGGCGCAAGTTTAGAGGCCTGCGCAAGCCAGAAAGAGATTCCCATGCAGAGTGGGCCCACAAGCTGGATCAAGCATCTCAGGGGTGGATACAGGCCAGCCAAGCTACCACCATGGAAGAATTGCGACAACTGATGCTGTTGGAGCAATTCTTTAACGGCTTGTCCCCAGAAGCCCAAGAATGGGTGAGAGATCGAAAACCCCTCACCTTAACCGAAGCAGCCAGATTAGCAGACCAGCATTTTGATGCCAGGAGGCACCATGGACTACAGCCTAACAATGGACGGGCTAATATACAATGCCACACCTGCAAGCAGTGGGGACATATGGCACGTGAGTGCACCCAAAATCGGAGCAGACAAGCTTGGAACCAGGTCAGACAGAACCTGGCCCCAAGGGCGGCTGCTCACCATTACCAAACGGAGCCAGCCGCTCATGAGGTGTTGAGCACCCAAGCCGAGGAACCCCTGGGAATTCTGCATGAGGTGATGTCGGTCCAGGGACTTCGGGATTCGGGAGCTACTTTAACCCTGATAGCTCCCCATTTGGTGCCGGATACAGCACCCACTGGCGGATCCGTGGCAGTACGAGGGGCAGGGGGAGCAGTATACCGATTGCCCACTGCTAGAGTGGAGTACAGACCCCCAGTCACCCCAGCAGCTGCCAGTTACCATCCCCCGGCGCACCGCTATACCACACGGCCTCCGGCCACGAACTACCCTCAGAGAGCCCGGTTCAATTCGCGGGGCTACTCACAACCTATTCGGTGCTTTGGATGTAAGCAACTAGGGCACAAAAGACCAGAGTGTCCCCTAAATGCAGCGAATCAAGCACAGTCCTGGAGAAGACCCGCTGGCGGAATCCCACATAATCCTCAGCCTGTGGCCCGCTACGTAGAGGCGCCAGAATGCTGGGGCAGCCTACATGAAGCAGACCCCGTGCAAGCTGCCCACCGGAATAACCGGCAACGGGTTAAAGTGAATGGGAAGGAGGTCAGTTGTCTACGGGATACTGGTGCTACCATGACCTTGCTTCAAGAGAACTTGGTGCCTGAGAAACAGCACACTGGAGACACTGTGGCTGTGAGGGTAGCAGGGGGCACTGTGTTCCGCCTACCTGTTGCCAGGGTACATTTGGATTGGGGAGTGGGCGCTAGACTTGTGAATGTGGGGGTCAAGAAGGACTTACCTGCTGATGTTCTCCTTGGAAATGACTTGGCCCCCCTTGTTTCTGCCTATGCTCCCATGGATCCCGCTGATGTTAACCCTGTGACTACCCAAGCCCAGTCCCTCCGGGAAGAGACGCTTCCATGTTTGGGGTGGGGGCAGTACTGAGCCAAGTTGGAGCAGATGGCGGAGAACACCCCGTAGCTTACTTGAGCCGAAAGTTGTTGCCCCGGACATCCCCAAGCCGATCCGTTGGGATCAGACTGTGTATGCCGGCTTGGTTCTGGGGGAGCATTGTGGCAAACCTAGCCACTTCTGGACTATAACGTAAGAAAGGTTGTCTATAGGCTGTATATTGTGCTATGTAGATGTGACAGACCCTTCTGTCAGCACTGAAAGAGTTAACTGTGTTCAGCTTTAGCCTCAGCTATTGTGCACTGTCATTAATGTTATTGATACACAGTCCATTGTTTAATCAACCTCAGAGAGCAGACCCTAGATGATAAGGAAAGCCAAGTGTGTGTCTGTGTTTAAATTGTTATCAGCTTGAGCAAGGTATTCTATTGTATCATGTAAAAGGGCGTGTTCCCTCCATCTAATGTACAACATTCTTTCAACCCCCCTTCTGGGGGGGGTCAGACCTGCATAAATACTGGGCATATGAGCCTTAATAAAAGTCTTTCTGTTTAAACCTGAAAACTGGCTGGGTTGTGAACTGCTGATTCCCTATGCAGGACATTGTTCCCTG
This sequence comes from Bombina bombina, assembly GCF_027579735.1. NCBI lineage: Eukaryota > Metazoa > Chordata > Amphibia > Anura > Bombinatoridae > Bombina > Bombina bombina. The sequence goes on along the minus strand of NC_069499.1, from coordinate 869,288,187 downwards.
GTGTTAACCCTTGGTATCCGGTTGGTACCGTTACAATATGTGTACCAATTGTATTGATGTTACTTTGAAAAATCAATCTGTACCGCTTAAAAAATTATCACCAGACAACGAGGGGGCAGTTATGCCGTCTAACTCTCCTCACGTGTCAGTACCTTCGTCTCCCGCTTGGGAGGTGCGTGAGATTGAGGCGCCAAGTACATCAAGGCCCTTACAAATCACTTTACATGATATGGCTAATGTTATGAAAGAAGTTTTATACAATATGCCCGAGTTAAGAGGCAAGCGCGACAGTTCTGGGTTAAGGACAGAGCGCGCCGATGACACGAGAGCCATGTCTGATACTGCGTCACAATTTGCAGAACATGAGGACGGAGAGCTTCATTCTGTGGGTGACGGTTCTGATTCGGGGAGACCGGATTCAGAAATTTCAAATTTTAAATTTAAGCTTGAGAACCTCCGCGTGTTGCTAGGGGAGGTGTCAGCGGCTCTGAATGATTGTGACACAGTGGCAATCCCAGAGAAATTATGTAAGCTGGATAAATACTACGCGGTGCCGTGTGTACTGACGTTTTTCCTATACCAAAGAGGCTTACAGAGATTATTAGTAAGGAGTGGGATAGACCCGGTGTGCCTTTTTCCCCTCCTCCGATATTTAGAAAAATGTTCCCTATACAGAGAGTGCAGAATTATTAGTCAAGTTGTATTTTTGAGGATTAATTTTATTATTGAACAACAACCATGTTCTCAATGAACCCAAAAAACTCATTAATATCAAAGCTGAATAGTTTTGGAAGTAGTTTTTAGTTTGTTTTTAGTTATAGCTATTTTAGGGAGATATCTGTGTGTGCAGGTGACTATTACTGTGCATAATTATTAGGCAACTTAACAAAAAACAAATATATACCCATTTCAATTATTTATTTTTACCAGTGAAACCAATATAACATCTCAACATTCACAAATATACATTTCTGACATTCAAAAACAAAACAAAAACAAATCAGTGACCAATATAGCCACCTTTCTTTGCAAGGACACTCAAAAGCCTGCCATCCATGGATTCTGTCAGTGTTTTGATCTGTTCACCATCAACATTGCGTGCAGCAGCAACCACAGCCTCCCAGACACTGTTCAGAGAGGTGTACCGTTTTCCCTCATTGTAAATCTCACATTTCATGATGGACTACAGGTTCTCAATGGGGTTCAGATCAGGTGAACAAGGAGGCCATGTCATTAGATTTTCTTCTTTTATACCCTTTCTTGCCAGCCACGCTGTGGAGTACTTGGACGCGTGTGATGGAGCATTGTCCTGCATGAAAATCATGTTTTTCTTGAAGGATGCAGACTTCTTCCTGTACCACTGCTTGAAGAAGGTGTCTTCCAGAAACTGGCAGTAGGACTGGGAGTTGAGCTTGACTCCATCCTCAACCCGAAAAGGCCCCACAAGCTCATCTTTGATGATACCAGCCCAAACCAGTACTCCACCTCCACCTTGCTGGCGTCTGAGTCGGACTGGAGCTCTCTGCCCTTTACCAATCCAGCCACGGGCCCATCCATCTGGCCCATCAAGACTCACTCTCATTTCATCAGTCCATAAAACCTTAGAAAAATCAGTCTTGAGATATTTCTTGGCCCAGTCTTGACGTTTCAGCTTGTGTGTCTTGTTCAGTGGTGGTCGTCTTTCAGCCTTTCTTACCTTGGCCATGTCTCTGAGTATTGCACACCTTGTGCTTTTGGGCACTCCAGTGATGTTGCAGCTCTGAAATATGGCCAAACTGGTGGCAAGTGGCATCTTGGCAGCTGCACGCTTGACTTTTCTCAGTTCATGGGCAGTTATTTTGCACCTTGGTTTTTCCACACGCTTCTTGCGACCCTGTTGACTATTTTGAATGAAACGCTTGATTGTTCGATGATCACGCTTCAGAAGCTTTGCAATTTTAAGAGTGCTGCATCCCTCTGCAAGATATCTCACTATTTTTGACTTTTCTGAGCCTGTCAAGTCCTTCTTTTGACCCATTTTGCCAAAGGAAAGGAAGTTGCCTAATAATTATGCACACCTGATATAGGGTGTTGATGTCATTAGACCACACCCCTTCTCATTACAGAGATGCACATCACCTAATATGCTTAATTGGTAGTAGGCTTTCGAGCCTATACAGCTTGGAGTAAGACAACATGCATAAAGAGGATGATGTGGTCAAAATACTCATTTGCCTACTAATTCTGCACTCCCTGTAGACGTCACCACACGAGACTTATGGCAGACGGTCCCTAAGGTGGAGGGGCAGTTTCTACTTTAGCCAAGCGTACCACTATCCCGGTGGAGGATAGCTGTGCTTTCTCAGATCCAATGGATAAAAAATAGAGGGTTATCTTAAGAAAATGTTTGTTCAACAAGGTTTTATATTACAGCCTCTTGCATGCATTGCGCCTGTCACTGCTGCAGCGACATTCTGGTTTGAGTCTCTGGAAGAGGCGATTCGCACAGCACCATTGGATGAATCTCTGAGCAAGATTAGAACCCTCAAGCTGGCTAATGCGTTTGTTTCGGATGCCGTAGTGCATTTAACCAAACTTACGGCTAAAAATTCCGGATTCGCCATACAGGCGCGCAGAGCGCTTTGGCTTAAATCCTGGTCAGCAGATGTAACTTCTAAGTCTAAATTACTAAACATTCCTTTCAAAGGGCAGACCTTATTCGGGCCTGGCTTAAAGGAAATTATTGCTGACATTACTGGAGGTAAGGGCCACACCCTTCCTCAGGACAGGGCCAAATCGAAGGCCAAACAGTCTAATTTTCGTGCCTTTCGTAATTTCAAGGCAGGAGCAGCATCAACTTCCTCCGCTCCAAAACAGGAAGGAACTGCTGCTCGTTACAGACAGGGTTGGAAAGGCAACCAGTCATGGAACAAGGGCAAGCAGGCCAGAAAGCCTACTTCCGCCCCTAAGACAGCATGAAGTCAGGGCCCCCTTTCCGGAGACGGATCTAGTGGGGGGCAGACTCTCTCTCTTCGCCCAGGCTTGGGCAAGAGATGTACAGGATCCCTGGACGTTGGAGATTATATCTCAGGGATACCTTCTGGATTTCAAAACTTCTCCTCCACAAGGGAGGTTTCATCTGTCAAGGTTATCAACAAACCTAGTAAAGAAAGAGGCATTTCTACAATGTGTACAAGACCTCTTAGTGATGGGAGTGATCCACCCAGTTCCGCGGACGTAACAGGGGCAAGGGTTTTATTCAAATCTGTTTGTGGTTCCCAAGAAAGAGGGAACCTTCAGAGCAATCTTAGATTTAAAAATCTTAAACAAATTCCTAAGGGTTCCATCGTTCAAGATGGAAACCATTCGGACCATCCTACCCATGATCCAAGAAGGTCAATATATGACCACAGTGGATTTAAAGGATGCCTACCTTCACATACCGATTCACAAAGATCATTATCGGTACCTAAGGTTTGCCTTTCTAGACAGGCATTACCAGTTTGTAGCGCTTCCCTTCGGGTTGGCTACGGCCCCGAGAATTTTTACAAAGGTTCTGGGCTCTCTTCTGGCGGTACTAAGACCACGAGGCATAGCGGTGGCTCCGTACCTAGACGACATTCTGATACAAGCGTCAAGTTTTCAAAATGCAAAGTCTCATACAGAGACAGTTCTAGCATTTCTGAGGTCGCATGGGTGGAAAGTGAACGTGGAAAAGAGTTCTCTGTTACCACTCACAAGGGTCCCTTTTCTAGGGACTCTTATAGATTCTGTAGAGATGAAAATTTACCTGACGGAGTCCAGGTTATCAAAGCTTCTCAATGCTTGCCGTGCCCTTCACTCCATTCCAAGCCCATTAGTAGCTCAGTGCATGGAAGTAATCGGCTTAATGGTTGCGGCAATGGACATAGTGCCATTTGCGCGCCTACATCTCAGACCGCTGCAACTATGCATGCTAAGTCAATGGAACGGGGATTACTCAGATCTGTCCCCTTTGCTGAATCTGGACCAGGAGACCAGAGATTCTCTTCTCTGGTGGTTATCTCGGGTTCATCTGTCCAAAGGAATGACTTTTCGCAGACCAGATTGGACGATTGTAACAACAGATGCCAGCCTACTAGGCTGGGGAGCAGTCTGGAACTCCCTGAAGGCTCAGGGATCGTGGACTCAGGAGGAGAAACTCCTCCCAATAAACATTCTAGAATTAAGAGCAATATTCAATGCTCTTCTAGCTTGGCCTCAGTTGGCAACACTGCGGTTCATCAGATTTCAGTCGGACAACATCACGACTGTGGCTTACATCAATCATCAAGGGGGAACCAGGAGTTCCCTGGCGATGTTGGAAGTCTTGAAGATAATTCGCTGGGCAGAGTCTCACTCTTGCCACCTGTCAGCGATCTACATCCCAGGCGTGGAGAACTGGGAGGCGGATTTTTTAAGTCGCCAGACTTTTCATCCGGGGGAGTGGGAACTTCACCCGGAGGTCTTTGCCCAACTGATTCTTCGTTGGGGCAAACCGGATCTGGATCTCATGGCATCTCGCCAGAACGCCAAGCTTCCTTGTTACGGATCCAGGTCCAGGGACCCGGGAGCGGTGCTGGTAGATGCACTAGCAGCCCCTTGGGTTTTCAACATAGCTTATGTGTTTCCACCTTTTCCGTTGCTACCTCGACTGATTGCCAGGATCAAACAGGAGAGAGCATCTGTGATTCTGATAGCGCCTGCGTGGCCACGCAGGACCTGGTATGCAGACCTAGTGGACATGTCGTCCTGTCCCCCATGGTCTCTACCCCTGAGACAGGACCTTCTAATTCTGGGTCCTTTCAATCATCCAAACCTAATTTCTCTGAGGCTGACTGCTTGGAAATTGAACGCTTGATTCTATCAAAGCGTGGGTTTTCGGATTCGGTTATTGATACATTAATACAGGCTCGGAAACCTGTTACCAGAAAAATTTACCACAAGATATGGCGTAAATATTTATATTGGTGTGAATCCAAGAGTTACTCATGGAGTAAGGTTAGGATTCCTAGGATATTGTCTTTTCTACAAGAGGGTTTAGAAAAGGGCTTATCCGCTAGTTCACTAAAGGGACAGATTTCTGCTCTGTCTATTCTTTTACACAAGCGTCTGGCAGAGAATCCAGACGTCCAGGCTTTTTGTCAGGCTTTGGCTAGGATTAAGCCTGTGTTTAAAACTGTTGCTCCTCCGTGGAGCTTAAACTTGGTTCTTAAAGTTCTTCAGGGTGTTCCGTTTGAACCCCTTCATTCCATTGATATTAAACTTTTATCTTGGAAAGTTCTGTTTTTGATGGCTATTTCCTCGGCTCGAAGAGTCTGAGTTATCTGCCTTACATTGTGATTCTCCTTATCTGATCTTTCATTCAGACAAGGTAGTTCTGCGTACTAAACCTGGGTTTTTACCTAAGGTTGTTTCTAACAAGAATATCAATCAAGAGATTGTTGTTCCATGCTTATGTCCTAATCCTTCTTCAAAGAAGGAAAGTCTTTGGCATAATCTAGACGTGGTCCGTGCTCTGAAGTTCTACTTACAGGCAACTAAAGATTTTCGACAAACTTCTTCTCTGTTTGTCGTTTACTCTGGACAGAGGAGAGGTCAAAAGGCTTCCGGCTACCTCTCTCTTTTTTTGGCTTCGTAGCATTATACGATTAGCCTATGAGACTGCTGGACAGCAGCCTCCTGAAAGAATTACAGCTCATTCCACTAGAGCTGTGGCTTCCACCTGGGCCTTTAAGAATGAGGCCTCTGTTGAACAGATTTGCAAGGCTGCAACTTGGTCTTCACTTCATACTTTTTCCAAATTTTACAAATTTGACACTTTTGCTTCTTCGGAGGCTGTTTTTGGGAGAAAGGTTCTACAGGCAGTGGTTCCTTCTGTTTAATGTTCCTGCCTTGTCCCTCCCATCATCCGTGTACTTTAGCTTTGGTATTGGTATCCCATAAGTAATGGATGACCCGTGGACCTGATAAATTTATTTCTCTTGTAGTGTGTTCAGTCCACGGCCCGCCCTGTCTATTTGAGGCAGGTTCTAAATTTTAAATTATAACTCCAGTCACCACTGCACCCTATAGTTTCTCCTTTCTCGTATTGTTTCGGTCGAATGACTGGATATGACATGTGAGGGGAGGAGCTATATAGCAGCTCTGCTTGGGTGATCCTCTTGCAACTTCCTGTTGGGAAGGAGAATATATCCCATAAGTAATGGATGACCCGTGGACTGAACACACTACAAGAGAAATAAATTTATCAGGTAAGCATAAATTATGTTGTTTTTTTTTTATCAATTTTTACAAACATGGGGTGTCAACTTCACATAGGTCATACCAACAATGCACAAAATGTTTCATTATTGAAAATGAAACATTTTTACAAAATTCATGATTTATTTTGCTTGTTTTTGCTGTAAAATACATATGAATATTGTACTTGTTCCATTTTTTGCCAGGGAATTCTGGGTTAATACTTTTAACTAATTTATCTGAGAGGTTTTATTTACCCCCCCTATTACCTCAAATTCTCTATACTGCTTTACTTTTTTAAGGTGGATTATCAGTCTTGCATCAACAATCTTGATAGGAAAGATATTCTTTACAAAATCAGTGAGCATACAAGGTAGTTTAGGTACCTTTTTTTTCAATTCCCTAATTTTTAGTGTTATCATTGGCTGCCTTTAACTCATTGTTAGCCACATTGCAGTGTATTTTGATACTTACAATTGACACTAACATTGTTTGCCAGTGTGGAAGGACCGATGACTTTAATGTAGGACATAATGCATAGTGTCTCTCTTTGAGGGAGGGCTATTTAAAGTTGCTGCTTTAATTGACATTAATTTTGCTCATTGTGATAGAAGGAACTGTGCTGATTTTTAAGTTTTGAATATAATGCAGATTATTTTTTGCCTCAAGGGGGGAGGATTATTTATATCCTTCATACCATTATATTTTTTCAGTGGCCACTGATTATGCTATTTTTTTATTAGTTTTAGGTAGTAAATATATATTTAATAAGATTATTTGTTATTTCTTGATACCAAATAAATATTGTTTGTTTGCACCTCTCATGCACCAAGATAGCAAGATGTGCGCTAAACCCGGTGTGTAAATAACGCTAAATATTTAGCGGTACTGCACTTTCCATAGGGCTGCCAGCAGTTTAGGGGTTAATAGGTTTAGTTTAGTAGTTGCGATGTGGGGGGTGGGCGGTTTAGGGGTTAATAGCTTTATTATAGTAGTTTTGATGTGGGGGGCCAGCAGTTAAGGGGTTAATACTTTATTTTAGTGTTGGCTATGTGGGTGGACAGCAGATTAGTGGTTAATACATTTAATAACGTATTTGTGATGTGGGGGGATGGCGGTTTAGGGGTTAATAGGTAGTTTATGGATGTTAGTGTACTTTCTAACATTTTTTTTATAAGTTTTGTGAAAAATTTTGTTTCGGAAAAAAACATAACTATGGGTCTCTGATCACGGAATGGATCACGGCAGTATAAGCTATAACGCTATCATTATAGGTGGACCGCACAACCTGTAATACAGGGGCAATGAAAATTCCACACTCAAAAGGTATTTTTTTAATCCAGAATGGAGAGTTGCAGTACAGGCTAAAACGCTTGTGTTATAGCTGTACCGCCGCGATTTGTAATATGGGAGACCTGCCATTCCGCTCAAAAAGGTCAATTTTCAGCTCTATAGCCGTACCGTAACACTTGTAATTTGACCCATGGTGTTTTGTTGTTCCAGACACAGTTCTAGCACTAAGACCATTTATTATTTTTATAGTTTGTTTTATTGAGAAGTGCGGCCAGAACATGCTTTGTTCTTTTTTTCTAGGTTTTTACTTTTTCCTTTCTAATTTTCTTTTAAAGATTTTTATTATGATGATTATATGTCCCCAGGCACCCTAGGATGTATTATATTTTAACGACTATCCTTGATATCTCTAATAACTTATTATATTGAGTATTGAGCTGGTGAGGTAATAATTGGTTGGTGCCTATATACAGTATATCACTGAAGTCATCTGATTGGATCTGATCCATTCATTTCCTAATACAGTTATTTTTTGGCTTGTGATCATTTAGAACGTGAAAAACATAGATCAGAAGCCAAAAAACTGCGACATACGTGATTCAAAAGTTTGGATTTAACCCCATAATAGCTTGTAACACACTTAAAGCATCATTAAAGGTTAAAAAAAATTGCATATTTTTGTGTTTTTATTTATTTACTAATATACTTCTTTAGATCTATAGCTTTTTTGAATTTTCCTGGTTTTGCTTTCTTAAGCACAAAACAAATTGTGTAAGTTTTGGAAGATTTCCATGGGCTGAACAATAATGTACAGTGTAAAAGAATCCCACCCTACTGTTGGTTCTGTGTGCAATGATGTAGTATCCGTGGACTGGCAAGTTCTTAAGGATCACTAAATAATGTGCATTACTCTTGAAAAAGTCCCATGTCATTTAAACAATGTGGCACAATAATTTAAACATTATGGGCCAGATTACAAGTGGAGCACTAAATATCGCTTTCAAGCAAGTTACATTAGCTCTCCACTGTGTAATACCAGCACACGCTAATGTGCGTTAGTATTACAAGTTAAGCACAATGCTCACGTTCGCATCGCTGGGAAGCATTGCACTCACAAGAGCGAGTTCCATAGGCTCCTATGGGAGCCTCGTTCTGCAGAGAAGGGGGTAAGTCGCACAGCGATGGCAGCAAATATAAATATATATTTATATGATTATATACATATATATTTATGTGTTAATATGTGTATATAGAATGCGAGATCAATCCTATTGGCTGATTGCATCAGCCAATAGGATTTTTCCTACCTTAATTCCGATTGGCTGATAGGATTCTATCAGCCAATCGGAATTGAAGGGACGCCATCTTGGATGACGTCACTTAAAGGAACCTTCATTCTTCAGTCGCCGTCGGATGGAAGAGGATGCTCCACGTCGGATGTCTTCAAGATGGACCCGCTCCGCTCCGGATGGAAGAAGATAGAAGATGCCGCTTGGATGAAGACTTCTGCCAGTCTGGATGTCCTCTTCTGGGCGGATCGGATGAAGAGTTCTGCCGCTCTGGAGGTCCACTTGTGCCCGGCTGGGTGAAGACGGCTCAAGGTAGGGTGATCTTCAAGGGGGTAGTGTTAGGTTTTATTAAGGGGGGATTGGGTGGCTTTTAGAGTAGGGTTGGGTGTGTGGGTGGTGGGTTTTAATGTTGGGGGGTATTGTATTTTTTTTCCAGGTAAAAGAGCTTATTACTTTGGGGCAATGCCCTGCAAAAGGCCCTTTTAAGGGCTATTTGTAATTTAGAATAGGGTAGGGAATTTTATTATTTTGGGGGGCTTTTTATTTTATTAGGGGGATTAGATTAGGTGTAATTAGTTTAAAAAAATTGTAATTCTTTTTTTATTTTCTGTAATTTAGTGTTTGTTTTTTTTGTACTTTAGTTTATTTAATTTAATTGTAGTTAATTGTAGGTAATTTGTTTAATTAATTTAATGATAGTGTAGTGTTAGGTGTAATTATAATTTAGGTTAGGATTTTTTTACAGAAAAAATTGTACTTATTTTAACTAGGAAGTTATTAAATAGTTAATAACTATTTAATAACTATTGTACCTAGTTAAAATAAATACAAAGTTTCGTCAGGGGGTTAGTGTTTTTCTAAGGGTTTATTGGGCGCGTTTTCTTTTTTAGTTTAGGGTCTGGGCAGTAAAAGAGCTAAATGCCCTTTTAAGGGCAATGCCCATACAAATGCCCTTTTCAGGGCAATGGGTAGCTTAGGTTTTTTTATATTTAGGTTTTTTATTTTGGGGGTTGGTTGGGTGGTGGGTTTTACTGTTGGGTGGTCTTTGTATTTTATTTTACAGGTAAAAGAGCTGATATCTTTGGGGCAATGCCCCACAAAAGGCCATTTTAAGTGCCATTGGTAGTTTATTGTAGGCTAGGTTTTTTTTATTTTGGGTGGGCTTTTTTATTCTTTATATGGCTATTAGATTAGTTGTAATTCTTTTTTATTTTGGATAATTTTGTTTGTTATTTTCCGTAATTTAGTGTTTGTTATTTTTTGTAACTGTATTTTTTTTTTGTAATTAGATTCTTTGTAATTTTTAAAGTAGTCAGGATTTTTTTTAATGTGTAGTTTATTTTATTTTAATTGTTAGTTTAATATTAGTTTAATAATTATATTAGTTTAATTGCTAGTTTAAACTTAGATTTTTTAATTTGACAGTTAAGTTTAAATTTAATTTAAGATAGGGAAATTGTAATATTAATATAAAGTTAGGGGGTATTAGGTTTTTGGGGTTACTAGTTTTATTTAGTATATTTCGTTGTGCGGGGGCTTTCGGTTTAGGGGTTAATAGGTTTATTATAGTGGCTTGCGGTTTAGGGCTTAATAACTTTAGTATAGCGGGGGGCGATGTGGGCAGATGGCAGATTAGGGGTTAATTATATTTAAATAGTGTTTGCGATGCGGGAGGGCGGCGGTTTAGGGGTTAATAACTTTAGTATAGTGGTGACGATGTCAGGGAGCGCCAAAATAGGGGTTAATAAAAAAATTTAGTGGCGGCAATGTCCGGGGCGGCAGATTAGGGGTTAATAAATTTATTATAGTGTTTGCGATGCCGGAGGGCCTTGGTTTAGGGGTTAATAGGTAGTTTATGGGTGTTAGTGCACTTTTTAACACTTTAGATAAGAGTTTTATGTTACAGATTTGTAGCGTAACACTCATAACTACTGACTTTAGATGGCGGTACAGATCTTGTCGTTTTAGGCTGTAATGCCGGTGTTCTGGTAAGAGGCCGAACTTTTGAAAAGAGCGAACCATATCCCTTCCTGTGACGTTACATCAGCTGTTTTACACTTTTGGCCCTAATGCGCATGCGTGCCAGCGTCGTCATATATCTGGCTGCATACGTCACTGGTAAACTATTTAGAACTGTGAAATTCAGAAACCCTTTCTATAGCGCATGCGTGGGATTTTGTATCACAAATGGGGGGTTTATGGAAAGCTGTTTATTCATCTCCTCTGCAATATTCGGAACTCCGCACCCCCACTGCAACTACTCCCATTAAGCTGAGTCTCCGTTCGTGCATGACAAACAGCCACTGCTTCTTCTGCTGATCCAATGCAGCTTTTCACAGGCTCCCTTCAATGTCATTGTTTAAACATTTGTTGCAGCAGTAAGCATTGGATCAGCAGAAGCAACAGTGGTGATAGCCGAGTGGCTGTTTGTCATTACACGCACGGAGACTCAGCTTAATGGGAGTAGTTCAGAATATTGCTGAGGAGACGAATAAACAGCTTTCCATAAACCCCCCATTTGTGATACAAAATCCCACCCATGCGCTATAGAAAGGGTTTCTGAATTTCACAGGTCTAAATAGTTTACCAGTGACGTATGCGGCTAGGTATATGACGACGCTGGCACGCATGCGCATTAGGGCCAAAATGTCTAAAGCAGCTGATGTAACGTCACAGGAAGTGACATGGTTCGCTCTTTTCAAAAGTTTGGCCTCTTACCAGAACACCGACTTTTTAACAGAACGCAAAACTCGTAATACCGGCGCTATGGGAATCCCATGAAAAAAACATAATTTTTAAGAGTGCGGTACTGACGTTGCGTTACAGGCTAAAAAGCTTGCAGTACACCTATACTGACAAGACTTGTAATGGCTGCGTTAGGGAAAAAATATGCGTTATGGGCCACAGATTTGCAAGAATGTTATCCAATTTACCAGAGCACTAGATGACAGAACTATTTCCTGCTCCAGATGGCTACCTAGATATCTCTTCAACACTGAATATCATGGGAACAAAGCAAATTTGATAGAAGTAAACTGGAAACTGTATGCTCTGTCTGAATTTCAAAAAAATAATTTGGATTTCATATCTTTTTTTTTTTTTTTTTTTTTTTTTTTTTTTTAATTTCAAAAGGCTTTATTGAAAATAACAAGAAATGACAATGGCAGAAAGGTAATAGCATCACATAAGAATCATAAAGCAGTACACTCCATTAAATCAGAATTTAGATGGCAAAACCAGGGGATAATTATTACACAAAAGCTTACAGGAGGAAGTTAGATAACTAATGTCCGTGATCTTAGAAGGAAAACAGTTCGTGGCTCCATTGAGTCTTATCCTCTGCAACCTGAGAGAGGAGTGTAGCGATGTATACCAAACTCTGCAACATGCATCTCAAAAACAGTAACAACAATAATCAACTCAAGTGCTTTTGTGCGCACCTGTACGCTAGGGTCTGGCATGCGACATAGGGTTCAGTGCATGCCAGTAGTTAGTGAAAAGAGAAAAGGAAGGACGATAGAAAGAGAGAGAAAAAAAAAAAAAAAAAAAAAAAAAAAAAAGGGGGGAAGGGGGTAACCCCAGCGTATGTGGGGGGGAAGGAAAGAGGGAGGAAGGGGATGTTTCCTCATGTCTTGTGACTTTATCTGATCAAGGGCTTCCAGATTTCCTTCATGTACTCATGTAGTTCTATTTTGTCATCCCTCATATATCTGTATCTCTCCAGAGTCAAATACCTGTCCACCCTATTTTCCCAGTCTGAATGTTGAGGTGTTTGGGTCGTTTTCCAGTATTTGGGGATTAGGGTTTTAGCACTGTTGAGCATTATATACAAGAGGTGTTTTTTGGGTTTTTCTACTAGCTTAGGGAGACCGTGGAATAATAAGAAGCTCGGATTTCTGCTCACCCTGACATTTAATTTGGAGTCAATCGTGTCTAAGACAGAATTCCAAAAGGGTTGGATCAGGTCACACGTCCACCAAATGTGGATCAGAGTGCCAGATTCACCACACCCCCTCCAACACTTGCCATCTGATTTCTTATAGAATTTTCTAATTCTTTCTGGTGTCAAATACCAACGAGACAGATATTTATAGTTAGATTCAAGGATCCCGGCGGAGACAGATGCCTTAGCGTGGTTGTAAAATATTTTATCCCAGTCTGTATCCGTCAGTTCCCCATCCAACTCTGTGTTCCACCTTCTAACAAATGAAGGCAAGCCAACGTCTTTATGAGAAGACAGCAGGTTATACATAATTGAGATTAAGTGTCTTGGGGCGGATGGAAGTAGACAGAGTGTTTCCAACCGTGTAAATTGTCTGGTAATGTAAATTGCTTTTTTAGTAGTGCTTAAGTAGTGTTGAAGTTGTCTGTGATGATACCAAGTGAGAGGAACTCCCAATTGCTGCAATTCCTCTAGGGGTCTCAATCTCCCATCTAGGAGCAGTCTATGAAACATTGTTTGATCTATCTGTGCCCTATTTATATTTATGTGATATGTGTTCGAAAACGGGATGTCGGGGTTGTGTGTAAATGGAGATAATGGTGAAGGGAGGGAGGAGATATGTGGGTGTTCGACAAGTGTCTTATCCCATTGTGAGAGAAATTCACTAAGGAAAGGGTAATGGGAGATTATGTTTGGCCTATTTTTACTAGAGATCCAGCTCAGTGTTCCCTGGTTCTGTACTCCTAAAATCGTGCGTCCAATTTGGGCCCAAGTCTTTTCTATTGAGTTAGTGCACCATTCCACTTGTGTTTGAAGGTTAATTGCCTTTTTATATAATAGGAGGCATGGAATGCCTAAACCTCCTTTGTCTTTGGCCAAGTATAAGGTGCGTCTAGGGATTCGGGGTCTTCTACCCCCCCAAATATATGTCTCTAGTTGTCCTTGCAACTTTCGTAAAAAGTGTATTGGGAATGGGGTCGGCAAGGTCTGCAAATAATATAATACCCTGGGGAGGATATTCATTTTTACCACACCTATCCTACCCAGCCATGAAATTCTCTTATTTTTCCAAGCAGATAGGTCGTCTGTTATTGATTTTGACAGTTGGGGGTAGTTAGCTCCGAATAGGCCATTTGAATCTGGGGTCAGGTTGATTCCTAAATATTTAAGCGTTTGGGTTTTAATTTTAAGTTTGCATATGTGCGGGATTTGACACAGCTCAGCTTGGGATAAATTTATATTTAGAATCTCAGACTTTGTGTGATTTAGGTGGAAATTAGATACTTTGCCATAGTCATCGAACTCCTTTAGAATCTCTGGAAGAGAGGTCAAAGGGTTGGAGATAGACAAAAGAACGTCGTCCGCGTAGAGCGAGACTTTGTGGTCCTGGCCACCCACCCGTATCCCAGAAATTGTATGATTGGCGCGTATCTTGTGCGCCAAGATCTCTATAGAAAGGGCAAATAACAGGGGTGAGAGTGGACAGCCCTGTCTTGTGCCATTTGTGATGTCGAAGGGTTCAGATAAAATATTATTAACTTTAACTTGGGCAGTAGGTTTCGAGTAGAGGGCCAATATTTTTTGTATGAAAGAGTGGCTGAAATTCATTTTCGACAGGACAGCTGCAAGAAAGTCCCAGCTGACCCTGTCGAAGGCCTTCTCCGCGTCAGTTGATATAAGCACTGAAGGGATATTATTGTGTCGGGCGTGATTTACTAAGAGATTGGCTTTTATTGTGTTGTCCCTAGCCTCCCGGCCGGGAACAAAACCTACTTGGTCAGGTGAAACCAAATGGGGCAAGTAGACATTTAGTCTTGTGGCGAGGATTTTTGCGTAGATCTTCAGGTCTACATTGAGTAAGGAAATTGGCCTGAAGTTCTCAGGGCGGTTAGGTGGCTTCCCGGGTTTTGGGATAGTGGTAACGTGTGCTAGTAACATGGTTGGGGGGAAATTTTGAGTGTGTCCAATGTCATTGAATAGGGTTGCTAAATGTGGCGAAAGGATATCCTTAAATAATTTGTAATATTTGGCACTAAAGCCGTCGGGGCCGGGGCTTTTACCAGTACTCAGCTCCTCAATGGTTTTGGTTACCTCTTTTACCGTGATGGGGTTGTCCAGTTCCTCTCTGTCTTTATCCGACAGTGTCGGCAATGTGAGAGAGCTCAAATATCTCTCAATATGGGGAAGGGGGGGATCTCTTTCTGCCTCCGAAGTTGATACCTTCTCATCTTTTAAGTTATACAACTTCTGGTAGTAGGATCTAAGTGTTTCCGCAATTGAAGGGCTATCTACACAGGTTTGATTATGCTGATTAAAGATGGAGTGAACATGGGATTTTGATTGTTTTCTTTTTAAAGCGCGTGCCAGAAGCCTACCGGGTTTATCCCCGTATTCAAAGTATGTTTGTTGCAATTGTAATGCCTTTTTTTGGTGATCAATTGAATGTATATCTTGGATCTCTTTTCTGGCTTGTTGCAATATTTTGGTAGTCGCGGTGTCAGAGGGCAGTTTTTTATGTTTAATCTCTAGATCTCGGATTTTAAGGAGAAGGGTGGAGTACCTAAGTCTCAGCTGTTTGGAGTTTAGAGCTCTTTGTTTGATCAGTTCCCCCCTCAGCACACTCTTGTGTGCTTCCCACACTATTGGGCCTGGGACCTCCCCTGTGTTGTTGTGTTGGAAGTACTCTAATAATCTAGTCTCTATCTGCAGTTTAATTGGTTGATTGTTCAACAGGAAGTCATCAAACCTCCATATGTGGGGTCTGTCTGGGATAGAAGGCCAATTTAATTTACACAGGACAGGTGAGTGATCCGACCATGTCATGGGGAGTATTTGGGAGTCTATAACCCCCGCCAGTGTGGACTGATCTGTAAAAAAGTAGTCCAGACGTGTGTACAGGTTGTGTGGGTGGGAAAAGAAGGTAAAGTCGCGCCTAGTGGGGTAAAGAGTGCGCCATGTATCATGAACTTCTAACTCTTCTAGTCTGGAGTTGCATTGTCTAATCACTTTTTTAGATATAGAAGCCGTAGCTCTGGACGTGTCTAGGACTGGGTCTAGAGGGAGATTGAAGTCCCCCCCAAGAATTAAAGCTCCTTTACGCAGGTCTAGGATCTTGTTGGTTAGTCTGGTCAGAAAACTGTTTTGTCCCTGGTTGGGAAAGTATGTATTCACTAATGTGACGAGTCTGTTGAATAGTAGGCCTATTACAATCAGAAACCTCCCCTCAGGGTCTCTTTCTATGTGTATAGGTGAGAAAGGTGCAGAATGCTTAATCAAAATTCCGACACCGTTTTTTTTTGATGGGCCTGAGGCAAAGTATGAGGTCGGAAATTTAGGATTTGTCCAGGTCGGTTCCCTGCCCTTACGAAAATGAGTCTCCTGCATGAAGACAACGTCACTATGTGTTCTAATAGCGTCTCTAATTAGATGGGAGCGTTTTTCAGGTATGTTCAGTCCTTTGGTGTTTATGGTCAACAAAGTGAGGGTTTGTGCCCCGTGGGATGGCATGGTGGGGGCAAAGGGGGAGGGTGAGAGAGGAGAAAAAAAAAAAAAAAAAAAAAAAAAAAAAAAAAAAAACCTTAAAGGGGGAGGGGAAAAAGAGAGGAGTGTAAAGAAAGAATCAGAAAGAATGAAAGTAAATTAGACGCAGACCCTAATGAAAGGGGACGTCCAGTGTGGGCAACAGATAGGGTATGTACTTTAGAGAGATGGCAGTGTTGTCTCTCTGTACACAGGAGAAAGAGGAATAAAAAAGAAAAAGAAGTTTTAGAGAAAGCAGAAAGTATCAAAGAGTGTGGGATAAGTATCCCTGTGCCTGATGTGGTTAGCAAATGAAAGAATAGTGAAGACGTAGAAGGATTAGAGCGTGGTCAGGAGTGACAAGAATAGCAATAATATTATTCCCCTAGATACAACATCATCAACAACATACATATATCAACAGTAGCTTCAACAGATTCCTGGTTAAAATTACATCCAAATAAAGCCATGAGAACCACTTAAAAACAATGTAAATAAAGGAGGCTCAAGTAGGTAAACAAAGGCTAAAGATTCCCAGGATAGGGGTCTGAAAGCCTCTAGTGTAGTCTATAAACTGACCTGGTCTATTTAGAGAAAGTGTGCCTCATAAGGCTGCCACTGCAAAAGGAGGTTCAGGGAGGGAGATTACTCCCCCCATAATGAATCATAGGTATTAAGGTCTAAAATTAAGGGGCCTTTGGTTACCGCTATTAGGCTAGGGTGGCATAGTTAGAGATATCTCTACAAATATGGGGTTACTATTGTGCAAACCTTTAGTGACTCATGGTTCCAATAGGCTGGTCTATAAAGACAATATACCCTGGTAGGGGAGAAAAACAAAATAAAGACAAAAAGAAAGACATATTAACCAGTTACAAGAAAAACAGTACAATATAACCATAACAAAACTTAGCTGATGTTGAAATAGGGCATAGTAGAAATGTTCGGTAGGTATCAAATGAGTGTCCCGTGCAAAGTCTATTAATTGTCCCTATTTGTGGTTGGTAAATCAGGAGCACTTTGGCTGGATCCTGCTTCTTCGGGTACTGGAATGTCTACATCCAGAATATTGCAGAAATCAGAGAGGTCTGTGCGGGTTTTAAAGATGGCTTGTTTCCCATTGCGGGTGGCTATAAGCGATACAGGAAACCCCCACTTATATTGAATTTTATGGCGCTGAAGAACACTGGTAATGAACTTAAGGTCCCTTCTTTTTTGTAAGGTAATTTGGCTCAGGTCTGAGAAAACCTGGATAGGTATACCAGCATGAGTGAGGTCTTTGATGGCGCGGGCCCTCTGAGCGATGGTATCTTTATCTTTATAACTCAAAAACTTGACAATAATGTCCCTCGGGGGGGCTTTGGGGGGGGGTTTTGGTCGGAGGGCCCGATGTGCCCTTTCTAGCATAATATCAGGGGAGCTCGGTGTTTCTTTAATGGTGCGGAAAAAGTCTTGTAGGAAGCCCTCAATGGCTGTATTATTCACAGATTCCGGCACCCCCCTGATGCGTAGATTGTTCCTTCTCCCCCTATTGTCTAAGTCTTCCACCCTGGTTAGGAGAAATTGGATGTCCCCCTCTTGCTCAAAAGCCCTTTGTGTGTTTGAATCGGCTTGGGCCTGCAGGGTTATCTGCTTAGTTTCTAAGGTGGTAACCTGCTGGCTGATTTGCTGGAAATCTCTTTTCAAGTCTCCAAATAAAGACCTCATTTCTGTTAGGACCACATTAATGTCTGCTTTAGAGGAGATTACATTTAAGTCACCTCTTGTTAGAGGTTCCTGTGGCTGCATGTCGGGCAGAGGACTTGGAGCGAAAGTTAGTGGGGAGGTCTGCTCTGTGTTTTCTGCAGGGGGTTGATCCGAACAAGTATTAGGCATTTTCAGAAAGTTAGTTAGGCTGGTGCTTTTAATGTTTTTGTCACCTTTATTATGTTTCCTGCTAGACATGGTCACAGAGCTGTCAGAGACTAGGTTGAGAATAGCTACAGTGGCCACGTGTGCTTTGCCCAGTGGTGTAAATAACTCACAGCATAAGTTTTTTCCCCTGTGTACCAGCAGATGTAGAAGCTTATTTGTGCAGGTCGTATTTGGTTATTCTAGTATCTCTCTGGTGGATGCTATGAGAGGTGCTAGGTTATACAAAATAGGGTGTTCTTTGCAGCGTGTGGGGATATCCCAATGGCCCAGTGCTATGATGTTTAGCTGAGTTACCCCGTGTATGAGGTTCTTATTGATGGGGTATACCCCTGTGTGTGCTCAAACAGGTCTCCCCTCTTACCGGTGTCTTGTCCTCTGGGTCCTCTAGCCTCTTTTGTCATACAGCCGCTGCTGCCGTTGTTTAAGCACTGCGAGAGGACGAGAGCCTTGCGGCCTGATCATGCGTCCGCTTTTTGTGGCGTTCGGCGGGGATCTGTTGCCTTCCGATGTTTGCCTCAAGAGATTATCGATATCCCGAGAATCGGGTGCAGTGAGGTGGATATCTCCGCAATACGCGAGGTAGGATGCCAGTCAGCGAGGTGCTGTGAGCGGTCCCGGTAGGCCGCAGTCTTCTGTATTGAAAAAGATCCGCCGATTGCTCAAAAAGTTATAAGGATCACATGCAGGGATTGATCACACTCCTGTATTATATTTTTTAAGATGTTTTAGGCATATTCCTTCTTGTTATTTAATTATTATCAGGCACAGGGCTTAGGAGCCGGGAATTAAGCGACCATGTCCCTGCGTGGCCAGGCTCCGCCCCCCGGATTTCATATCTTTTTAACCCCTTAATGACAACTGACGTACCAGGTACGTCATGCATTAACAAGCAGTTAATGACAATAGACGTACCTGGTACGTCAGTTGTCTAACAGAGTGCTGGATGCGATTGCGATCGCTTCCAGCAGCTCTGAGGGTATTGCAGTGATGCCTCGATATAGAGGCATCCTGCAATACCCCTTTACAAGCCTCTGATGCAGAGAGAGCCACTCTGTGGCCCTCTCTACACCGGAGCGTCGTTGGTGGGTGGGAGCAAGGCAGGGAGGCGGGTGGGCGGCCTGCCAAGGGCCTGTGATGTGGAGGGGGGCCGGATCAGAGGCGGCAGTGTCCGGGGGCGCGCATTGACGCATGCGCGTGCACGGGGGGCGGCGGGCGCGTGCACGGGGCAGAAGCGGGTGCAAACTACTTTGCTACAGAAAAATGTTATACACAATTGGGAGAAAAGGGGGGTATTTTTTTATTTCAAAAGAATCGAAGGGTTCTGGGAGGGGGGGGGGGGGGGAAGCTAAACTACAGAAAATGGCAAAATAAAGCCGAAAAAATAATAAAAGCAATTTTTTTTTACTAAATGGTACTGGCAGACAGCTGCCAGTACCCAAGATGGCGCCCATTAAGCTAGAGGGGGAGGGTTAGAGAACTGTTTTATGGGGGATCCGTGAGGTTGGGGGCTAAGGGGGGATTCTATACAGCATCATATGTAAATATGCTATATAAAATAAAATAAAAAATATATATATACACCTTTTATTTTAGTACTGGCAGACTTTCTGCCAGTACTTAAGATGGCGGGAACAATTGTGGGGGAGGGAAGAGAGCTGTTTGGGAGGGATCAGGCGGAATTTAGCGGCCTTCTAATTACCAAAAAGCAACGCCAAAGCCATATATGTCTGCTATTTCTGAACAAAGGGAATCCCAGAGAAGCATTTGCATCCATTTGTGCCATAATTGCACAAGCTGTTTGTAAATAATTTCAGTAACAAACCAAAAATTGTGAAAAATTTAAAGTTTTTTTTATTTGAACGTATTTGGCGGTGAAATGGTGGCATGAAATATACCAAAATGTGCCTAGATCAATAGTTTGGGTTGTTTACTACACTACACTAAAGCTAAAATTACCCCAAAAAGCTCCCTACATGCTCCCTAATTAACCCCTTCACTGCTGGGCATAATACATGTATGTGCGCAGTGGCATTTAGCGGCCTTCTAATTACCAAAAATTAACGCCAAAGCGATATATATCTGCTATTTCTGAACAAAGGGGATGCCAGAGAAGCATTTACAAACATTTATGCCATAATTGCACAAGCTGCTTGTAAACAATTTCAGTGAGAAACCGAAAGTTTGTGAAAAAGTGAACGATCTTTTGTATTTGATCGCATTTGGCGGTGAAATGGTGGCATGAAATATACCAAAATGGGCCTAGATCAATACTTTGGGATGTCTTCTAAAAAAAATATATATACATGTCAAGGGATATTCAGAGATTCCTGAAATATATCAGTGTCCCAATGTAACTAGCGCTAATTTTGAAAACAAGTGGTTTGGAAATAGCAAAGTGCTACTTTTATTTAGTGCCCTATAACTTGCAAAAAAAGCAAAGAACATGTAAACATTGGGTATTTCTAAACTTAGGACAAAATTTAGAAACTATTTAGCATGGGTGTTTTTTGGTGATTGTAGATGTGTAACAGATTTTGGGGCTAAAAGTTAGAAAAAGTGTTTTTTTTCATATTTTATAAAAAAAAATTATAGTAAATTATAAGATATGATGAAAATAATGGTATCTTTAGAAAGTCCATTTAATGGCGAGAAAAACGGTATATAATATGTGTGAGTACAGTAAATGAGTAAGAGGAAAATTACAGCTAAACACAAACACTGCAGAAATGTAAAAATAGCCATTGTCATTATGGGTAAGAAAATTGAAAAATAGTCCGGTCGTTAAGGGGTTAACTTTTTGTCTATAAACATATGCAATAGTTATAAGTATGCCAAGTATGTATTAAAGAAACTGAGGTCATTAGGGGATAACACCCAAATATGAGAGAATGCTGCAGTGGTTCCAGAGAATGGTTGTTCAGTTAAAGGGGTTGGTTTAACAATGTTTGTCTGACAGCATACGCAGCATTTATCATTGCACAAGCAGTTCTGGTGAACTGCTTGTGCAATGCTAACCCCTGCAGATTCGCGGCCAGGGGATCTCAGTCAGCCCGATCGTATAGGATCGGGCGGATTGAAGACCGCAGCCTCAGAAGAGGCGGACAAGGTATGGAGCAGCAGTCTTTAGACCCCTGCTTTATAACTGCTGTTTCCGTTGAGCCTAAAGGCTTGTGCGGGAACAAGGGGAGCACGGTTAAATCGACCCCATTAAGTGTAATATTTCTCTACATAAACTGAGCATTCTATAATTATTATAAAAAATGTTTTTTTCCATAAAACATTAAAATGATATGAAACCCAAAAATATTATTTTGTTTATCAGACAGACCATACCATTTAAAAAAAGTTTCCGATTTATTTCTATTATCAAATTTGCTTTATTCCCATGATATTCTTTGTTGGAGATACCTAGGTAGCATCTGGAGCACTACAAGGCAGGAAATAATTCGCTCTTACAAATGGATCACATTCTTCCAAAACTGCTGCCATATAGTGCTCCAGAAATGGGCCAGCTCCTAAGCCTACTTACCGGCTTTTCAACAAAAGATACAAAGAGAATGAAGAAAATGTAATAGAAGCAAATTAGAAAGTTGTTTAAAATCGCATGCTTTTTTTCTGAATCGTGAAAGAAAAATGTTGGGTTTCATATCCCTTTAAGTTAAAGTGGTTTAACCCCTTTCAAACCCCTGTGCTAAAAAAACATTTTACACTAATTGCATTTAAACATTGATTTCAGTGCTTTTTCTGTAAAGATAGCTGCATAAGTTATACCTGTGGATTTACCCCAAAAATAGATATTTTTGTTTTCTTAAAGGAACATGAAACCCACATTTTTTCTTTCATAATTTAGAAAGAGCATGCAATTTTAAACAACTTTCTAATTTACTTCTATTATCTAATTTTCTTCATTCTCTTGATATACTTTGCTGAAAAGCATATCTAGATAGGATCAATAGCTGCTGATTGGTTGCTGCACATAGATTCCTTGTGTTATTGGCTCATCCCTGTGCATTGCTATTTCTTCAACAAAGGATATCTAAAGAATGAAGCAAATTAGATAATATAAGTAAATTGGAATGTTGTTTAAAATGGTATTCTCTTGTTGAATCATGAAAGAATTTTTTTGTGTTTAGTGTCCCTTTAAGTGTACATGATAAATAGCATCATGGTAGTCCTTTTGAATTAAATATTTCAAACACACTTTTGGCTAGATTACGAGTGGAGCGTTATCGTTAGTGCAAGGATCAAATCCATATTACAAGTGGATCTCTATTAAAATTGCAGCGGTTTTGTTTGCGCAAAATTACAGTCATTTTTGCTCCCCTTATTTTTGATGGGCAGCGTTGAGCGGTAATGTTCACTTATATTACAAGTTGAAAGTAAATGCAATCGCATTTACCACTCAAACTTTTTACTTGACTTTGTCTGGAGAAAACAGTTACACTAAACTACACTATTAATCTCTAAACCTCCACACCCCCACTCCGCAAACTACCCTTCTACACTATTAACCCCTAAACCGCCACACCCTCACATCATAAACTACCCTTCTATAATATTAACCCCTAAACCGCAACGCAAACTCACCTCAAAGTAACCCACTAACCTAACACCCCCTAAGTTACCCCAAAACAGACTAAGCTTATGTTTACAAAAAAAAATAACTGCCTTTATAAAACAAAAACTTTCCTGAAAGAGTAAAAGAAAAATAACCTTACCATTACAAAAAAAAAACTAACATTCCATTACTTAAAGGGACACTGAACACAAATTGTTTCTTTTGTGATTCAGATAGAGCATGCAATTTTAATCAACTTTCTAATTTACTCAATTTTTCTTCGTTCTTTTGCTATCTTTATTTGAAAAAGAAGGCATCTAAGTTTTTTTCTTGGTTCAGACTATGGACAGCACTTTTTTATTGGTGGATGAATTTATCCACCAATCAGCAAGGACAACCCAGGTTGCTCACCAAAAATGGTCCGGCATCTAAACTTACATTCTTGCATTTCAAATATAGATACCAAGAGAATAAAGAAAATTTGATAATAGGAGTAAATTAGAAAGTTGCTTAAAATTTCATGCTCTATCTGAAAAAAATTGGGTTCAGTGTCCCTTTAAAAAAAAAAAAACTACCATTGGGGGCGGAGCCAAGCCATGCAGGTACATGGCTGCAAATTAGGAGTGCTCCGTATTAGCCTAAGCTCTTACCTTACTAATCAGGGGTGGTGGTCAGATCTAGACCTACAAGTGGCAGGACCGAGAGCCTCTGAGGAACCTGCATCACAACTACTCCCCTACGAAGCACTCACAAAGCTGCACTGAAGCCGGATTGCTATCGAGTGCACGGAGGGTCGCCATCTTGCCACCATCTTGCCGTGCAAGCTCTTTCAGGGCTTCTCTTTTTACCCGCCCAACCCTGAGGCGCGATCCCAAGGTGACAACCACTTCCCCTCTGATACCGGGTGCACTGGGAGGCCTCTTTCTGCGGTCTGGTGCAGGAAGCAGAGACAATATCAATGGAGCCATCTGGAGTGGTCCTACCCACGTGACCAGTACCCACACGCTAATCATCTAGCAGGCCGCATATGGTTAGTCTCCAGGGCCAGTACGGAGATCGACTCCTGCCAGATCTATAACACTGACGTGCTGCTGGTAATATATGGGGAAATGTTTCTTTGCTGATGCTTGGAGGTGGGTCGGGGAGAATCTGATTTTGTCAGAAATGCATCAAGATAATACAAGTTACAAGAGTGCACTTTTCTTTGAGGGGCCAAGACACATATGATAATTAACCTGATAACAGAGGGGCAGATAATTTTTTTTTGTTTGACACTCCCTACCTATCCCACGGCCGGGCTAATACATCCAGATATAATGATGCCAAAAAAGGGCCAGAAGACAGACAAACCACCCAGGGCCCCTACACAGACCCCCTCTGTCACTATAACTTTTTTCACACTAGTGACCCCAATGTACAGATAAATGGAGTAACGTAAACGGGTAGCATGCTATGACTACGGCACAGGTAGCCGAAACGCGTCAGCAGTATTAGTGATCACCATCCTGTAATTGTGCACTCTGCTGGAGTGTGTTCGTTTCTGTTCTATTTGGAGTTGCTGTTTTAACCGGAATAAAGACAAGTTTTGAAAAGCACCAAATTGTTTCGGACCTCCTCTATACCTTTGTCTTTTGCCTGCATCTAGCCAATGAGGATACCCGTTTACGCTACTCCAGGCCAAGCCCCCTCACCCGTCCAATCGGACTGAGCAGCGGGTCTGCACTGTGACGTCAGACGCCGACTGGAACGGGTTGCACGGTCTCACTGAAGTCGAGGAAACCTGAACACTTGAACAGGGGAGCAGCCGGTGGATCTGGATATTCCACCAACGAGTGGTTTTTGCTTCCCCAGGACCGAACACAGAGGCATAGACTTGTGAGTAAAAACCGGTGCTATAGCCACCTTCTACATTATCATGTATGATACACCATCTGTTGTCTAGGGTGAGGGGTGAAGCTGCATCCAAAAACACACACGGAAAGGAGAAAATAACTTTGTTGTCTCTATACAGATAAATGACTCTCAAGCTTCTGTTGGTGCCCAGGGCCACATGTCCAGCCAGCAGGACTCCCTTCAGGCCATCCAGGCACAACTGGCATCTTTACCATCCAAGTCTGATCTAGAGTCCTTGAAATCATTTATAAAAGAGGAGATCAGGGACTTAAAAAGAGACTTAAACGAGATGGGCTTGAGGATCGATTGCTTCGAGGAGGGCCAGGACACCATAAATACTCTTGTCAGCTTGAACACTCAGCAACTTTCAAGTCAAGACTCTACAGTCCAATCACTACAAAAAGAGTAGAGGATCTTGACAACCCGGGCGCAGAAACAACCTGCGTATCCACAGCATACCTGAGGATATCCAGCAAGAACAACTGAAGCCCTATCTGATTGGCCTATTTTACATCTCTCTCCAAACTCATCTCCTTTACTCCCTGAGGACATTGACAGAGCCCATAGGGCCCTGCAGCCCCCTCCCAAGCCCCCCTGCCGCCAAGGGATGTGGTCATCAGATTTCTTTGGTATACTGCAAAAGATGACATATGGCAGGCTGCCCGAACTAGCCGCACTATTTGCTATCAAGGGCACTCTCTACAAGTCTACCAGGACCTTAGTCCCCTTACTATACAAAGACACAGAGAGGTCAAATTCATCACAGCCACCTTGCAGGAACACTGTATATAGTACTGCTGGGGCTTTCCATTCAGCCTGGTTGTCTCACATAATGGCTCACAGGTGGTCTACAAGGATTTTAGTGACCTCGACCTCCTCTCCAAATCTCTCAACATTAAATTCTCCCCTCCTGCTGATGCTGCCCTCAACCTGCCCTCTATTCCAGCTGATCCCAGTCCTGCAACTGCAAAGGAACAAAGGTCTCATTGGTTCAGAGTCCAATCTAAAAGAAGGAAGATATGCCCAATACCCTCAGAGGAAGGAGATCCTCCATGCTGAAAAGTTTGTTTCCCATGTTCTCATTCTTTTTCCTCGCATCCCTTTCCTTGGCGAGTACAGAACAAGAGTCTGACCTCAGGACAATAGCTATCTGTGTTGCCGGGATGATGGAGGTGATATCTGGGACTGAGTCTGGTAATATGTTGAAATCTATAATGCTTAAAATCAAGGCTAGGACATTAATGTAGGGGGCGATATGTTTATATGCATGTAATCTGTTTTTCCCTTTGATAACCTTATTACTTTGTGCCTTCCTACAGTACGTTTTGTAATGCTACCTATAATACAGTGTCTTCGCGGTTATGTCCCGGCAACCCTGTTAGATTATAGCCTGCCCAACTTGGGCCATAAGCCGCACTGCGACTTCACATATTTCTTAGTTCCTGGTTACATTCTAATCAACCCCCCTCTAACCTAATATAGCCACTTAGCCTGATCATATGTTAGGAAACACAATAACTTCCCACCCTTTGTGGGGGCCTACTTGGGTCCATCTCCATAGCAATCTCAGTCCCCACTTTACACACTATTGCCTTCATAACTGGGTTATATCACTTTGAACTAAGTGGGTCTGACCCAATATCACCCTACCCATTTGCTACTACCTCAATAACATGAGAGCCCGATAGGCTATACTTCTTTTCCCCCCTAGTATGGTGTATAGTTTTTACATGTATACACTTATTACAAATGTTGTTGACTTTGATTTGCGCTTATTGTTGCCTGTTACTCAAATTGTCATTTATACTGTTTATTGCCTGTCTCAAATTACATGCCTAATCCAAGACATCGTTGTAGTTCCTGGATCCCTGATTGGTTCTAGAGCTTCCCCCAGCTATTATGTGCCAAATAAATCCCTTCACTTTTATGGCTGACACCCTAGCTAAGGTTACGGTTATTTTCCACAATGTAAAGGGTCTTAATACTCCTCAGAAAAGATCTATGGCCTTGAGGGATTATAAAAAGAGTAACGGAGACATCCTGCTTCTTCAAGAGACCCATTTTAAGAGAGGCTCAGAGTGCAGGATAGCCTTATTGAAATTTGGACCGACCTACCTCTCTTCCCACTCAAATAAATGTAACGGTGTAGGGATACTAATTAGTAAAAAAAACTTCAGGGAAACCACTGTTTATAAAGATGAATAAGGTAGATACATAATTTTAGTTGGTATACTTTATCATAAACCCATTACCCTTGTAAATGTATATGCCCCTAACAACAACCCCTCCCCCTTCTTCCATCGGTTATGTAAAAAAATATTAGAAATCGCTAGAGGTAGCTTAATATTGGGTGGCGACCTTAACCTGACTTTTGACCAAAGCCTGGATTGCTCCTTGGGTTCCTCCTCCATCCCTACCAAGATGTTAAAGCAAATTAGATCAGCCCTCTCCCAACTCTCAGTACACAACCCATGGAGACTCCAACACCCCTCCATGAAAGACTTCACGTTCTATTACCACCCCCATTGCCTATACTCTAGGATTGACTATATACTCACCAATGTCTCCACCCTATCTTTCACCACTCACACTGCCATTCACCCTTCACATGGTCAGACCACGCTAAGATCAGTTGCTCACTAGATTGGCCCACTTCCTACTTACCTAACATAAACTGGAAACTAGATGATTCCCTTCTCCGTGACCCCTGCCCTTCCTTCAGGCACAAAAAGCCTTAATTGAATACTATCAAATTAATAACACCCCCAATACCAAGTTTCATAATATCTGGAATGTTCATAAGTGCGTCCTTAGAGGCGAATTTATTGCCATTAAAGCAGCTAAAATAAAACAAAAAAACACCTATCTGAAATCCCTCCTAGATGATTTATCCAAACTACAAGATATACATAAACGCTTCCCTCACAGTGCCTCCTTGTTGGAGAGTATAGATCATAAGTGCAGCCAGCTTCATCTCCTTCTGGGAACTGAGGCCAAAATTAGGGCTCTTTTTCTTAAGAAGCACTACTATGAGGAGGCCAACAAGCAAGGGAGAATGCTGGCCCGCCAGCTTAAAAGAAGGACACATAAACACTACATCATGGGGGTCCGCGACGCTTCTCACGGGCTGAGATCCTCCACCAAAGACATCGCTCTGGCCTTTAGAGACTATTACGATAAACTAACTCCTCGCTTCCCAAAGATAAAGCCTAGGTCCTGACGGGTTCAATAATTCCTACTACTTCTTATTTAAAGAAATATTAGCCCCCTAACTTCTTAGATATTTTCGGAGTATCGATGACAACAGGTCATTCCCTCCCTCCGCGCTCCTGGCCCATATCTCCGTCTTCTTAAAACCCAATAAATCACCATAACAAATTTCTAATTATCGCCCAATCTACCTCATTAACACCGACATAAAAATTTTCGCTAAAATACTGACTAACCAAATTAACCGATTCCTACCTAGCTTAATCCATAATGACCAGGTCGAATTTTTCCCGGGCCGCGAGTACTGTCCGCAACATCCACTTAAATTGGCATGCTACTAACAATAAAATCCCCTCAGTACTCATTTCAACCAACGCCGAAAAGGCTTTCGATCGTGTCAACTGGTCATTTCTCAAAGCCTCCCTGGTTGCCTTTGGCTTTGGCCCCACCATCCTAAACCATATATTTTCGCTTTATTTATCCCCTAGCGCACAAATCCTCATTAACGGTACCCTGTCTCCCCCAGTCTCCATCAGGAATGGTACCCGTCAGGGATGCCCCCTTTCGCCCTTACTTTTCGCTTGCTTCGTGGAAACGCTAGCATCCAAAATAAGGAATAATAATGAAATCTCGGGTATCATCTCTGGCTCTGAAATTTATAAGGTTTCCCTGTTCGCTGACGATATCCTATTTTCTCTAACTAACCCTGTAAGCTTGATCCCCCACCTCCTGACAGAACTTACCACATTTAATAAACTAACAGATTTTTTAGTCTGAGATACTGGGTCTTGGCCTGTCGGAGCGTACAGTCACCATGATTAAGCACGGCCACCCCTTTCGGTGGTGCAACGGTTCCATGAAAAACCTAGGCATCTATCTCACCGATTCCTTTGATCAGTTATTCTCAAAAAATTATTTACCAATCAAATTTGGCATTACGCACGATCTCTCCTCCTGGAGCTCCAAAAGGCTTTCTTGGCTGGGTCGTATTAACTCTCTAAAGATGACCATTTTTCCTAGACTGCTATACATAATGCAAGCATTAGCTATACCTCTTCCCCCCATATTTATCCCCCAAGTCCAGAACCTGTATAGCACCTTCATTTGGCAAAGAAGGCCACCTAGAATAAAAAAAAGTAACTATGTCCCTCCCTAGAACTCTCGTAGGCTTGGGAGTGCCCGACCTGGAAGCGTACCATTCCGCCATATTCCTACAGAGGATTCTGGACTGGGGAACTGGAGGTGATCTGACGAGGTGGGTGGGGTTGGAGGAGAGCATAAACTCAACTCTCCCCTCACTGTCCTTTGCTGGAACCCCAACTTTTCAAAAATAGTTAAGTTAATCTCTAACCATATCACCGGGGAGACAATGCGCCAGTGGGTGGTGGCCAATAGACATAACCCTTGTCTTTCTTCCAACCCGGGACCATTGACCACTTTGATCCATAACATAGACTCTCCAATGCTATCCTTTGGTCAATTGTTTGCTACAGACTCCCCCTCCCATGCCATACTCGCACATCATGTCACTATGAACGACTCCATAAGCACTCAAGATCAATTGATAGAGAAAGGGTATGAATGGGTGAGGAATTGGTTCTCGTATAGAAGATTATATAACTTTATCACCACCCATACTCACGCCCGTAACCTGACCCGGCCCCCTACTAAAATAGAAAAACTCTATTTATCTAGGTCTCCGATAAGACATTCCCTCTCAATTATTTACAAAATCCTCCTCCACCCCCCCAGGCAACATGCCTTACTCCATTGACATGTGGGAGCAAGAACTGGGAACCATCATTCTACCCCAGACAGCACTCAACATATTCTCTAACACAAGGAGGGCCTCTACCTCAGCATCCATCCTGGAGATTAATTACAAAATACTTCACTGTTGGTATCTGACCCCCAGAAAATTACACCGTTTATTTCCCAAAGTTAGCAATCGCTGCTGTAGGTGTGGCCATGTTGGGAGTGGCATGGGCCACATGTGGTGGTGGTGCTCACAAATTAATCATTTTTGGTATGACATCATAGGTGAAGTGGAATTCATATTGGGAGCCCCAATTCCTCCAGACCCCAGATTTGGCTTTTAAATAAACCTGTTCGACTCCCTTCTAAAAATCTAGTCCCACTGTTTAGGATTCTCACGAATAGTGCTAAGGCCTTCATAGCGAGGATTTGGAAACCTAGTGACATCTCGACTGTGACAATGTGGAAAAATAAAATCTCCGAATTGTTGGAACTCGAGGAGTACTTAGCTTATAAGAATGGAAATATAGATAACTTCCTAATATTACAATCATTGTGGTTTGAGTATATTAAAAGCCAATAGTCCTACTAACAATGTGGGGAGCTACCCTGGAACCAACTTTCCCTAATTTTCTCTAGCCTGTATACCTTTTAACTTTGCATTTAATACAGGAACAAATATTGTTTACTATTTTTGTGCTTTTTTTAAAGTTGGGTTGCAAAATAATCTGCAACATATTTTCTATGTACCCTATGAGACACGGCCCAAGTTGCCTATGTTAGAGTTTTTTCCTTTCTTTGTTATTTAATGCATTTTATTATATGCTATATGAATCTGTTTTGAGAACTGACTTACTGTTTTTTTTCCTCAATGTGTGAGAATGTATTTTATGACATGTACAGTGTAATTAATGTTTGAACAGGTTCTTTCAATAAAAAGATATTTAAAAACAAAACAAAAAAAAACTACCATTACTTAAAAAAACACAAAAAAACTACCAGTACTTAAAAAAAATAAAAACTACCGTTAAATAAACCCCGAAAGAACCTACCATTACAAAAAATTACAAACAAATTATCAAAAATAAAAAAAGAGTTATGCCTATAGCCCTTAAAAGGGCGTTTTGTAGTGCATTACCCTAAAGTATATTAGCTCTTTTTCTGGACCCCCCCAAAAAAAGAAAAACTACAACCTTCTACCATTAACCCCCCCAAAAAACATATCTAAAAAATCTACTCTAAAAAGTGCCCTGAAAATGGCATTTGGCTGGGCATTGCCTTTTAAAGGGGCATTTTAGCTCTTTTGCTGCCAAAAAAATAACAAAAACACGAAAAAACCCTAACTCTAAACCCTGAAGATGGTACTCACCGGGGGCAGCATTCCATCTTCAACCCGGCGGTGATCTTCTTATGTTTATCCTGGCGGTGGTTTATTTCATGCCGGCGGTGGTTTATCTTCTTATCTTCATCGCGGCAGTCTTCATCCATCTTCTGATCTTCTTCAACGATCCTCTTCATGCGGTCACCAGCCAAACTGAATTTTGAATGCAAGGTACCCCTTTTATGTAAGGGTACCCTTGCATTCCTATTGGTTGATTTTCATTTTGAAATTAATATCAGCCAATAGAAAACCTCTAAGATCAATTTATCAGGTAAGAATAAATTATCACCTAGATTTAGAGTTTTGCGGCCAAAGGGGTGCGTTAGCTACGGGTGTTTTTTTTCTAGCGCTGCTTCTAAACAACGCTGGTATTTAGAGTTCTCTGAAGGGCTGCGTTAGGCTCCAAAAAGGGAGTGTACAGGAATATTTACCGCCACTTCAACTCTCAATACCAGCGCTGCTTATGGTAGCGGCTAGCTGGAAAAACGTGCTCGTGCATGATTCCCCCATAGGAAACAATGGGGCAGTTTGGGCAGAAAAAAAACCTAACACCTGCAAAAAAGCAGCGTTAAGCTCCTAACGCAGCCCCATTGTTTCCTATGGGGAAACACTTTATAAGTCTGCACCTAACACCCTAACATGAACCCCGAGTCTAAACACCCCTAACCTTACACTCATTAACCCTTAATCTGCCGCCCCGCTATCACTGACCCCTGCATTACACTATTAACCCCTAATCTGCCGCTCCGGACACCGCCACAACCTACATTATCCCTATGTACCCCTAATCTGCTGCCCCTAACATCGCCGACACCTACATAATAATTATTAACCCCTAATCTACCCCCCCAACGTCGCCGCTACCTTACCTACACTTATTAACCCCTAATCTGCCCTCCCTAACATCGCCGCCAACTAACTTCAAGTATTAACCCCTAATCTGCCGACCGGACCTCACCGCTACTATAATAAATGTATTAACCCCTAAAGCTAAGTCTAACCCTAACACCCCCCTAAGTTAAATATAATTTTATTCTAACAAAATAAATTAAATATTATTAACTACTAAAGTATTCCTATTTAAAACTAAATACTTACCTGTATAATAAACCCTAATATAGCTACAATATAACGAATAATTATATTGTAGCTATTTTAGGATTTATATTTATTTTACAGGCAACTTTGTATTTATTTTAACTAGGAACAATAGCTTTTAAATAGTTATTCACTATTTAATAGCTACCTAGTTAAAATAATTACAAAATTACCTGTAAAATAAATCCTAACCTAAGTTAAAACAAACAAACACTAAATTACAAAAAATAAAAAAAGATTACAAGAATTTTAAGCTAATTACACCTACTCTAAGCCCCCTAATAAAATAACAAAGCCCCCCAAAATAAAAAAAAATCTCTACCCTAATCTAAATTAAAAAAATTAACAGCTCTATTACCTTACCAGCCTTTAAAAGGGCTTTTTGCGGGGCATGCCCCACAGAAATCAGCTCTTTTGCCTGTTAAAAAAACACAATACCACCCCCAACATTACAACCCACCACCCACATACCCCTACTCTAAACCAAACCCCCCTTAAATAAACCTAACACTAACCCCCTGAAGATCTCCCTACCTTGAGCCGTGTTCACCCAGCCGGGCACCGATGGACCAAAAGAAGACATCCGGAGCGGCAGAAGTCTTCATCCTATCCGGGCAGAAGAGGACATCCGGACCGGCAGACATCTTCATCCAAGCGGCATCTTCTATCTTCATCCATCTGGCGAGGAGCGGCTCCATCTTCAAGACCTCCGGCGCGGAACATCCTTCTTCAACGACGACTACCCGACGAATGAAGGTTCCTTTAAGTGACGTCATCCAAGATGGCGTCCCTCGAATTCCGATTGGCTGATAGGATTCTATCAGCCAATCGGAATTAAGGTAGGAAAAATCTGATTGGCTGATTGAATCAGCCAATCAGATTCAAGTTCAATCAGATTGGCTGATCCAATCAGCCAATCAGATTGAGCTCGCATTCTATTGGCTGTTCCGATTGGCTGTTGCTAACTTGCTCAGCTTTATATATATCAATTGCCAACGGAGTACATATTGGTAGTGCCTATTTTTCCCTCCACTCACAGCTATAACCATTTAGATTGAGGTAAGGGAATCATGAAAGACGACTTAAGTTCTATATTAACCCTTCTGCAAGGGCTTGAAAAAATGATGACAGATGGATATTGCCAGCTTGTTTCCACCATACGTGAATCATTCAAATTGGAAGATGGAAACATCCCCCCTGGCATAGGAAGGGAGACGACCGTGAAGCAACCACAAAATGTACGATCTACTGATACCCCAGAGTCATCTGACAGTGCTATATGTTCAGCACCGAGTGACACAGTCAAACCTAATTGCTCCCTGAGGGGCCCTGCTCCGGAGGTGGCGGCCGGACCAACGGAGCAGAAGTTGAGACCTGCGTATCATCGGCTGACACTCGGCACTTACTCATCTAGGGTATCTCTCACACCCAGGCTTCAGCATGCGACAATGCTCTGGAAACAGTTGGCTCGATCAGGTATGCCTATGGGACTTGCTCGCAATGCCACGCGGACCCAAACTACATTGATCCTTAATTGGGAGAGCAGGCTGCTTCCTCCTAACGACTCTCAACATAGCCTGGACACGGGGTAAACATTACCGTTCAGATGCAGCCCTGATCTCTGTTAGGTGGCTATGTAGAGATCCTTTTCGCCAAACTGGAAATTAATGTTAAGGGTGCAGAAGGTAAAGACTTTGTCAGATCTGCTGCTGTGGATATATTTCAAGTTCTGCCTCTATCCTTAAACCTATACCCGAGGTGCAGCTTTAACCCTCACGTTTTTATCAAAGCCCCCATTTAAACCTTTTTTTTTTTTTCTTTTGTTTATAATTTGCAATGCCATTGTTATCGTAAATGTAATACCTTGTGTGCCTTTTACCCAAAAGAATATTCTGACCGCAATTCATACCCGTTGTTATAATAATCAGCTAGACCGAGGCTGTCTATTGCCTATGCTGCATATCATTTACTGCCCTTAATGCAGGTTCTAATCTATGTATTAATAATACTTGCACTGTTTTTCCTGGGGTTTTTTTGTATTTAAAATTGAGCAGTTGTTCATGATATGATTACAGTCTACAGCAGAGCTTTCCAAACTTTTCATGTTGGTGACACACTTTTTAGACCTACATATTTTCACGACACAGTAATTCAGTTGTACTAGCAAAAATGAGGTTAAACTAACTTGTTTTAAAAGATACGGACACATACATAAATTATATCATAACAAAATGTATTTACAAGTAACAGTATGTATGTTCAAGAATTAAAAAAAGTTTAATAACACCAATAGCTACTTACTATTTTAATGGGATATATGACGTTGATGGGATGAACACAGTTTCGGAATATTTGGTGGAATATTAGATAAAGGCACTCACATTTCATCATCGGGCATTTTTAAGCTTCCACTTCCTATCCATATATCAAGAGCAGGAGAAGCAATGCACTACTGGGAGCTAGTTGCAAAAAAATCCCACTGACTTCAGCTCAGCGTTTAAGCTGCCACTTAGAGCTCTGCGAGTCCGACTGACTACTGCCCACGCTGCAAACACACTGCTGTCCCACTCACTGGCTACACTTGCAGTCAGGAGCCAATTAAGTAGACTACACATGCAGTCAGGAGCCAATGTGCCACCAAATCCGCCAATGGTAATAGTTTCAGTTCCCACTGAGCTGCACCAATTGGTTAAGATGATCTGTGACCCACTAGGTATCAATCACGTGTCAACCATGTGATATGCGTAGCAGGCAGGCGGAAAGTCAGAAACCAAAAAACAATTTAAAAAAAAATAATTTAAATTTAAAAAAAAATTGTGCTGAAGCAGGGACACACCTACACACTTCTGCCGACACACTAGTGTGTCCCGACACACAGTTTGGAAAGCACTGGTCTACAGACATATAGTATGAATCCAGTGTAAAACCGTTAGCAACTTTATCAAATTGGTCAAAAAGTATATAGACTACCTAGGTACTCATGTTACTACCCCTTGAAGACTTATTCGTGTCTTTTGTCAGTTCAACTATGTAGCCTAGTTTCATTATAAACCATGGATCTTTGTTCCCTTAGTAATTAGTGATCATCACCCCACTATATTAGTTAATTAGTACTTAGCCCAAGCAGGTTAGGGATGCTCCCCTTATCCTTAAGTCTCCCATACTGCACATGCTTCCTACTATCACATATACCCCCAAATTTGGTCATGCTAAAACATGTGTGATACTAGGCACTACCTTTTTTAAGCTATATCTCACTAACCTTTTTGTATTTATTCACTTCTTGCTAGAGGGATGTTACCCCTCTTAAGCATTTGCTAAAACTCTGCCACATGTATAATATTCTTAAGATTAAGCATTAAGCTATGCATTCTAGCTCAATAACTTACATTCTAAGCGGTGCTTACCCGCTGATTGTTATTGACATCATTGAGATAACCCCCCCCCTTACTAAATATTCATTTATATATACTCTTTTGATGCTCACAATGAGCTGCCTATCTGGCTACAAGACATATTTCATATTTCTAGACCATTTGGCCTAAATACTTGGCTTCTAACTAGTCAGTCTAACATGTTATAAAATTGTTAAAATGAGGATTGCATCTAGATCCCACTGCAATGTCTTATTCCGTTATGGTTTTATTAATTCAGTGGGTTGGTTGAAACTTTTTGCCTTGTCATTGCATATGCTCTCTGTCTTCCTATACAGTCTCACTGTAACCTTTATGAAGAGACTATTTGTTCTTGTTATATTTATCATATTCCTCAATAAAAAGAAATAAAAAAAAAAATAAAAAATACAAAGTTGCCTGTAAAATAAATATAAATCCTAAAATAGCTACAATATAATTATTCGTTATATTGTAGCTATATTAGGGTTTATTTTACAGGTATTTAGCTTTAAATAGGAATACTTTATTTAATAAGAGTTAATTTATTTAATTAGAATAAAATTATATTTAACTTAGGGGGGTGTTAGGGTTAGACTTAGCTTTAGGGGTTAATACATTTATTATAGTAGCAGCGAGGTCCGGTCGGCAGATTAGGGGTTAATACTTGAAGTTAGGCGGCGGCGATGTTAGGGATGGCAGATAGGGGTTAATACTATTTATTATAGGGTTTGCGAGGTGGGAGTGTGGCGGTTTAGGGGTTAATACATTTATTAGAGTGGCGGCGAGGTCCGGTCGGCAGATTATGGGTTAATAAGTGTAGGTAAGGTAGCGGCGACGTTGGGGGGGAGCAGATTAGGGGTTAATAAATATTATGTAGGTGTCGGCGATGCTAGGGGCAGCATATTAGGGGTACATAGGTATAATGTAAGTGGCGGCGGTGTGCGGTCGGCAGATTAGGGGTTAAAATTTTTTATTATAGTGGCAGCGATGTGGGGGGGGGCCTCGGTTTAGGGGTACATAGGTAGTTTATGGGTGTTAGTGTACTTTAGAGCACAGTAGTTAAGAGCTTTATGAACCGGCGTTAGCCCAGAAAGCTCTTAACTACTGACTTTTTTCTGCGGCTGGAGTCTTGTCGGTAGAGGGTCTAATGCTCACTTCAGCCAAGACTCTAAATACCGGCGTTAGGAAGATCCCATTGAAAATATAGGATACGCAATTGGCGTAAGGGGATCTGCGGTATGGAAAAGTCGCGGCTTGGAAGTGAGAGTTAGACCCTTTCCTGGCTGACTCTAAATACCAGCGGGCGGTAAAAAGCAGTGTTAGGAGCCCTTAACGCTGCTTTTGACGGCTATTGCAGAACTCTAAATCTAGGCGTATGTTTTTAATGTATTTATGTTATGTTTGGTGCCACTTTGTATGTAGCCCTAACCCTTTACGTGAGGACTTCAGTCGTGGTAGTAACCCAATGAGCGCACATTTAGTCAACATGTAATACGTGCGCAAGTTAGCACAGGCGCGATATTGCAATATCCCAAGCTGACGATAGCACGCCACTTGTACTCTAGCCCTTAATGTAAGCAAATAAGCTTGTATTGTGGCTAATAATTTTTAATTTTCTGATACTACATTTGCATTATAGTGAGTATATTTAAAGCCCTATTAGATGGTAGTGGATTTAATTGTATTTTTTTTTATTTTTTTTTATTTTTTTTATTTTTAATAACTTTATTGAGCTCTCTGCATCACATTACAGAAAAGAAAAATATAGATTTCAGCAGATATTCAATACAGCATTTGTGCAATATTATAAATAGAACAATAAACTCTACAACAGTAAATAACCATGTTCCACAAGTTATTTTCACATTATCCCGGTGACATATTTATAAAGGATAGTTTTAACCTATTGCCACTTAACACCCTATCGATTATTGTATTCAACACCCTCCCACTCCATCCTATCTCATCCTTCCTGTAATCTAGATATTAGCAATAAATGATTCCCACATGACCTTCATCTGTAAGAACACCTCTCTCCTACCATTTCTCATGTATGCGTATTCTTCTAGTGATAGAGTGAATTGGAATTGGGCATACCATGCGGCCATGTTTAGGGTTATTTGAGATTTCCAATTTCTTGCTATTAGTTTTTTGAGGCTATTACTAGCAATAAAAATATTTTTTTTCTTATACGTTGGAATTTTATTGGGTACAGCATTTAGTAACCAAATTCGGGGGTCTGGCTCTAAGTGCAGTTCTGTCAGTGTGTTTGTTGCCTTGACTATTGCTAACCATAATGGGTTTAGCAACCCATAAGTCCACCATATATGAAGCATAGACCCCTGCTCCTTACCACATCTCCAGCATTTATGAGAAGCCAATGGGAACAACTTATTAATCCTAGCGGGGGTAAGGTACCATCGTTGTAATATCTTAATGTTCAACTCTATAAGATTACTGGATACAGAGATTTTGGTGACATTGGTGAATAGTTTAGCAATATGATTTGCCGATAATTCAATATCTAGTTCTTCATTCCATCTGTCTATATAGTAAGGGATATAGCCCACTGATGGTTTTTGTAGCATCGTGTATGTCAATGATAGGGTCCTTACCGCAGGAGATTCTGAACGACACAAGGTCTCAAAGATAGTGAGAGGTCTGACTAGGTTAAGTTTATCTCTATGTTTAAATATATAGGAGTGACATTGTTGAAAGACAAACCAATTACTAAAGAAAGCTAGTCCCCTCTCTACCAGCTCCCCCTCACTGAATAGTCTCGTCTCGTCACCCAAGTGTACTGCCCACAAGGTTCTTAGAGGAGTTTCCAGCTGTTTAATTTTTTGTAAAAGGCCTATATAAGGGGGGTGAGCAGGGAAAATTGTGTGGATATATGTGGATATTCTCTAAGTATCTCTTTCCACATTGTTAGGGTCTCCAGTAGTATGATATTCTGTTTGAAATATGTGTTTAGTTGTGGAGCTGACTGCCAACAAATCGTGCCTAGGTGTGATTTCTCTGCTATGGTATGTTCTAAAGCTATTAAGAAGAAAAAGAGGCAAGAGAACCTCAAGGAAAGCAGGTGGTTTAAACTAGCACTCATTCCTATCTAACATAATTAAAAATTAACTTTTAATAAGTAAATATAATACCGGCCTAAATACCAAGTGTACCAAATTAAAACTAAGTCTCAAATGTCCCCCTGTTTCCTGGCCGATAGCAGCTCCCTCGGCTTCAGGTGACAGGGACACTTGGACTCAAATTTAAAAACAACAACATTCACCAACGTGCAAATGAATGCACAAAATGTTTAGCAGCAAACTAGTTTCGGCTGTGCTATCAGCCTTTCTCAATGCTATGGACAAACCGAGGCCCGGGTGCCACCCCTTTATATAGCACAGAGTTAAAACCTATCAGCCTATCATTGATTCCTGTGATGATACTCCTACTCATCATCCAATCCCTGTTAGTTTCAGTATTCTGACGAGCATAAGTAAAAAGCCCAACAGATATTCACATGTTAGAAAAGTGGCACATAACACAATGTTGTATGTATTTCGATTAAATTCTATTATGCATTCTCCACTGTGTGTTATCTATTGTTGTGCTTTCGATTCGTGTTTAAGTGTTTATCCACATACGGCTCTGTAATTGAGAAAAACACTCACGCAAG
This sequence comes from Bombina bombina, assembly GCF_027579735.1. Classification (NCBI taxonomy): domain Eukaryota; kingdom Metazoa; phylum Chordata; class Amphibia; order Anura; family Bombinatoridae; genus Bombina; species Bombina bombina. The sequence goes on along the minus strand of NC_069499.1, from coordinate 869,249,026 downwards.
AGAGCCAATTTCATTGGTCCACACAGACATACCCCTATTTGACGTTATCCAATCGGATAAACATTTCTCCGTGAGTAAACAAAGCAAAACCGCACCGGAACACCACTGCACAATAGAGCCAACAAGCTCTTTCTCTGTTATTAATCAAGCAGATTACCTAACCTCAGGGGTATTGATATTATTCTAATCCCTGTGTAAGTAACGCTAATGTCAGAAGCTAATGTCAGAATGTCAAAAGCAGTACGGATCTATTCCAGTGTAACGCAGGATTAGGGAATTTGTACGAACTTGTCACTGATTGGATTACCGTTTGTATCCTATATGTTTAAAACTTAAAATAATGCATTAATTATAAATATGGGAAGCAAATTACCCTCCAATATTTGCGCCGCATGCGCTCGTATCATATTGTGACATTATTTCCTAAATAAACAAAGATCACCCTAAAACATATGACAATTTACTCAAACAAAGTGTGTTCCTTAAAATCCTTTACTGCAGTAAATGGTACATATAACCATGGCATGTTCCACTATTGTTATGTGTTGTCATGGATGGATTACTACCATAGGGGAAATTTATGTGGGTTCCAAATTAATTTTTCACACATAATGCTGATCTATAAGCTCTTCAGATACTTGTTATTAACATTAGGTTCGCAGTTATGAGAGGTTTGTCAGATATAAATGTAGGACTGTGTATGTATTAGAGACTTCTAATAATGGATATAGCAAAAAACAAAGAGTGTACAGTTAATCTAACATCCTATTGCCTGTAAGAGCACCATACTGTCTTAGTGTGAAAACACATATTGGTATTATGCAATATTAGGCAGATGTCATTTATATATTGTACAATTATCTAGTGATCCTTACATAACGCAGATCATGTAATTTGCATATAAAGTTATTAGAATATACTGAGGAATAGGTTAATGGTATACGAAGTGCTATGGGCGGCCATTATACACCATTCAAATTTGTTGGTTGTTCCACAAAACTAATATGATATTATATATAGAATAGATACTCATTTTTTAAGAAACTTACTACCTACCTGTATAATGGCCGCCCATAGCACTTCGTATACCATTAACCTATTCCTCAGTATATTCTAATAACTTTATATGCAAATTACATGATCTGCGTTATGTAAGGATCACTAGATAATTGTACAATATATAAATGACATCTGCCTAATATTGCATAATACCAATATGTGTTTTCACACTAAGACAGTATGGTGCTCTTACAGGCAATAGGATGTTAGATTAACTGTACACTCTTTGTTTTTTGCTATATCCATTATTAGAAGTCTCTAATACATACACAGTCCTACATTTATATCTGACAAACCTCTCATAACTGCGAACCTAATGTTAATAACAAGTATCTGAAGAGCTTATAGATCAGCATTATGTGTGAAAAATTAATTTGGAACCCACATAAATTTCCCCTATGGTAGTAATCCATCCATGACAACACATAACAATAGTGGAACATGCCATGGTTATATGTACCATTTACTGCAGTAAAGGATTTTAAGGAACACACTTTGTTTGAGTAAATTGTCATATGTTTTAGGGTGATCTTTGTTTATTTAGGAAATAATGTCACAATATGATACGAGCGCATGCGGCGCAAATATTGGAGGGTAATTTGCTTCCCATATTTATAATTAATGCATTATTTTAAGTTTTAAACATATAGGATACAAATGGTAATCCAATCAGTGACAAGTTCGTACAAATTCCCTAATCCTGCGTTACACTGGAATAGATCCGTACTGCTTTTGACATTCTGACATTAGCTTCTGACATTAGCGTTACTTACACAGGGATTAGAATAATATCAATACCCCTGAGGTTAGGTAATCTGCTTGATTAATAACAGAGAAAGAGCTTGTTGGCTCTATTGTGCAGTGGTGTTCCGGTGCAGTTTTGCTTTGTTTACTCACGGAGAAATGTTTATCCGATTGGATAACGTCAAATAGGGGTATGTCTGTGTGGACCAATGAAATTGGCTCTCTTGCGTGAGTGTTTTTCTCAATTACAGAGCCGTATGTGGATAAACACTTAAACACGAATCGAAAGCACAACAATAGATAACACACAGTGGAGAATGCATAATAGAATTTAATCGAAATACATACAACATTGTGTTATGTGCCACTTTTCTAACATGTGAATATCTGTTGGGCTTTTTACTTATGCTCGTCAGAATACTGAAACTAACAGGGATTGGATGATGAGTAGGAGTATCATCACAGGAATCAATGATAGGCTGATAGGTTTTAACTCTGTGCTATATAAAGGGGTGGCACCCGGGCCTCGGTTTGTCCATAGCATTGAGAAAGGCTGATAGCACAGCCGAAACTAGTTTGCTGCAAAACATTTTGTGCATTCATTTGCACGTTGGTGAATGTTGTTGTTTTTAAATTTGAGTCCAAGTGTCCCTGTCACCTGAAGCCGAGGGAGCTGCTATCGGCCAGGAAACAGGGGGACATTTGAGACTTAGTTTTAATTTGGTACACTTGGTATTTAGGCCGGTATTATATTTACTTATTAAAAGTTAATTTTTAATTATGTTAGATAGGAATGAGTGCTAGTTTAAACCACCTGCTTTCCTTGAGGTTCTCTTGCCTCTTTTTCTTCTTAATGTTATAATTTAGGTGGGTAAGCACCGGAACAATTACCAGTTCCATATATTCCTATATACACTAAACTAGTGCCAGTACTCTACACTCTTTATTATATGTTCTAAAGCTACCCACTTTTTACTCTGAAACTTCCTAAACCAGTCTACTATCCTCTGCAAAAAGACAGCCTGTCTATATTTAGTCAGGTTAGGGACCCCCAGTCCTCCCTCACTAACTGGAAGGCACATTGTCTTATTAATTCTTGCTTTCTTTCTATCCCATATGTAATCAAAAATTTTATTCTGTAGGGACACCAAGAAGCCCCTAGGCAAAGGGATTGGTAAGGTCTGCAGTATATATAATACCCTGGGTAGTATATTCATTTTAATCGAATTTATGCGACCAAGCCATGACATCTTTTTGGACCTCCAAGAAGAAAGGTCTGCTACAATATTTCTCTGTAGTGTGGCATAGTTGGCCATGAACATCTCCTTAACCGAAGGTGCGAGAAAGATACCCAAATATTTTAGATTTTTTGTTTGAATTCGAAAAGGACATTGCCGTGACAGTCGATTCAGATAATCTGTGTCACAATGTATCGCAAGCATTTCCAACTTAGATTGGTTAATAAGGAATTTTGAAGCCCGAAAAAAAGTGTCAAATTCAGCTAACAATCGTGGAATCGAGGCTATGGGATCTGACATAAAGAACAAAATAGCATCCGCATATAACAATAATTTGTGTGTGTTGTGGCGTATTCAAACTCCCGGAATCCCCACCCTATCTCTGATAGTAATTGCCAGTGTCTCTATTATACAGGCGAACAAAAGAGGGGACAGGGGACACCCCTGCCTAGTGCCATTATATATCTGGAATGGGGCTGACAATAAGCCATTAACTCTGATTTTAGCTACTGGGTAACTATAAAGGGCCATAATTTTGGAAATGAACTGTGACCCCATCCCAAATCTTTCCAACGTGGATCTCATAAAGTGCCAACAGACGCGGTCAAACGCTTTTTATGCTATCGTTGACACCACCGCTGATGGTACATTACTCTTAGTGAGAAAGTTTAGTATGTGTAAAGCTCTAACCGTGTTGTCGCGTGCCTCTCTATTCTGTATGAAGCCAACCTGATCACCATTAAAATATCTGGTAATATGGGGGACAACCTATTCGCTAACAATTTCGCATATATTTTGAGGTCCAAATTAAGGAGAGAAATTGGCCTAAAGTTTTCCACACTATCTAGGTTTTTCCCCGGCTTAGGCAATACCACTATATGTGCTTCTAGTGCTGCAGGTGAAAGAGGATTGGATTCTGAGATCTTATTAAACAGCCTCAATAAATGTGGGGTAAGTATTGATTTATATGTCTTATAATAACTATAAGTATACCCATCTGGTCCTGGAGCTTTACCCTTAGGTAGATTCTTAATAACTCCTAAAATCTCTGAGTGTTCAAAGGGCTTACTCAGAGCTTCTTGTTGTTCCGAGCTAATTTGCGGGAAGTTAATGTTATCTAAATAATTGTCTATTAGGGTGGCTTTAGTTCTCTGTTCTGCAGGTGAACCACCATGTTCCGAATTTAGATTATATAGGTTTTTATAATAGTCCCTAAAAATGTTTGCAATGTCTTTGGAAGTGTACACCCTTTTAACTCCCCCACTACTGTTAATAGCCAGAATGCATTTTTTATTAGTACTCCTCTTCAATTTTCTTGCAAAAAGGGAACTACTTTTGTTATCATTCTCAAAATATGACTGTTGCAATTTAAGAGCTTGTTTTTTACACTCCGCATGGAGCATGTTATTAATCTGTGTTTTACAGTCAGCAATAGTCTGTGAGATTGCTGTGTTATTTGGATCTAGCTTACGTTGTGTCTCTAAGTCATTAAGGTCATTGAGTCTTTTTTCCATTAAGTTTCTAGCTTGTTTATCCCGATGTGATCTAATACTAATTAACTCTCCTCTAATGACCGCCTTATGTGCCTCCCACACCAGGTCACTGTCAGATTCTGGGTCATCATTAAAAAGAAAATATTCCTCTATAGCTTTACCGATCCGCTCCTGTATAACCGGATCGGATAGCAAAGTATCGTCAAGTCTCCATATATATTGGGTTATAGGGGTATGTGGCCAATCCAACGAGCAACTGACCATCGCGTGATCGGACCAGGTGTTAAAGTTAATCTCTATTTTAGTCACTCTAGCTAAGTTAGTAACGTCCAACATGAAGTAGTCGAGTTTGGAGTGTCTGCGGTGTGGGTTAGAGTAAAAAGTGTACTCTCTATTTTCCTGATGTATAATTCTCCATGTGTCGTGCAATGTGAGGTCTTTAAAACTTTGTTTCACTGAATTAATAACTTTGTGAGGAGTAGAAGACAAACCATTAGAATGATCCAAACCTGGGTTAAGAGTAAGATTGAAATCCCCCCCCCCCCCATGATGACAACACCCTTAGTCATTTCTAAAGATATGTTAGTAAGGTGCTTAAAAAACACATCCTGTTTTAAGTTAGGTGCAGATACGTTAATTAAAGTAACTATAGTATTAACCAGTTTTCCCACCACGATGAGAAATCTTCCCGTTTTATCGCTATGCTTTTTAATGAGAGTGAATGGGATACCTTTCTTAATGAGGATGGCCACACCACTTGTTTTTGCTGTATTTGACGCATAGTACGTCTCCCCAAATTTGTATGAGAAGGTTTTGGGTTCTCTGCCAGACCTAAAGTGCGTCTCCTGTAAGAAGATTATATCGCCTTTACGGCGAGCCATATCTCTGATAGCTATATTATGCTTATATGGACAGTTTAAACCCTTGGTGTTTGCTGTAATAAAATTTAGATGTCTAGGCATCTGCGTCATCTTGGCATATAAAGGTGAGAACAGCAATTTCTGATGAAATGACGCGCCTACGAGGCCTAGTTTTGGGTACTAATAACTGTGGGTGGGCTGATGAGCCTATGGGTGTAGTAGCTCCTGGTAACTTAATCAATACCTGGGTGCATATCTGTATGAAACACTGTGGAACAATTACAACACAGAACATACAACATACAAATACATAACAAAAACAATAATATAAACAAAAAACAGTAGAAGCGTCATCTTTCATGACACCAGTACTATGGGGGAATGCTCAGCCCAGACTCCTCAATATGTATAGGATTAAATAGATGAGAGAAAGTCAAACTTTAGTGGCACAGCAACATCAAAGTTCAACCCGATCATTGGTCTTCGGCTTCGTGCGTATTTGAGAGCATTAGAGAGAGGCAGCCACATTTAAAGTTCTCCAAGCAACCTATTCCAGTGCTTCCTAACATTTAACTCCCTCTGTCTTGCAAACAAATCTCATAATGCATATCAAGTTTAAGAAGGCTGTCGCTGTGCCAACGTATACCTTTCCTTTATGAGAATAGGGTCTGAGATTGCCTCACTAGCAATAACTATGATAAACTTACTCCCTCCAAAAGGTTGAGGGACTTGTAAACTATAGGGACCAGGTCTTGGTCCAGGTTTCTTAACTTATGGATATACATAGATACATTTTTACTGATGTTATCAAGGCCTAAACTTATACAAAGAATAACAAGCATAACCTCTATCTACAGTGCTATCAATAACTGTTAAGATCTCACCCAGTCCGGTAGATAATAGAAAGTTCAGGTCTCACAGTCCTTATTTAAATCCGTCTTTGGTAAGGAGGTTTTAGCGTTGCCCTTCTTGTAGCTCACTGTCGTCCAACTTGAGTTCTTGATCCTATGTGTTGCAGGTTTGTCTGTAATAAAGCCTTTTATAGAAACCTCAGAGATTTGAGGAGTTTGAAATTTAACATTTAGAGCCTTGGATATCATTTCCAGATCCTCAGGTGACTTGTAGGTGTAAGATTGTCCCTCATGTGAAATATGCAGGCTAAATGGGAAGCCCCATCTGTATTTTATAGATCTCTCCTGAAGAGCTTTGGTGATAAAGCGGATATCCTTGCACTTCTGGACCGTGGTAGGGCTTAAATCCAGATATACGTGAAGCGAGTGATCCAAGTACATGATGTTTTGGGATTTTCTGGCTTGCTGACAGATCTTCTCTTTATCAGTGAAGTGTAAAAATTTTAAGATAACATCTCTGGGTGGAGAACCTGAGGGAGGCGGGGGTCTGAGGGCTCTATGAGCTCTTTCCAGTTCCAGGTCAGGGGCCTGTGGGTCTTGGAGTAGGAATTTGAAGAGACCTTGTAGATGTTGTTGTAGATCCGTGAATGAGATAACCTCAGGGATGCCCCTGATCCTTAAGTTATTCCGCCTCCCCCTATTGTCTAAGTCCTCCACTTTGTCTTGTAATGCTTAAATTTGTGTGCTAGCAATGTTGGTGTATGCATTTAGGTTATCATACATCGTACTAAGAGAGTCTTGTGAATCTTCAACGTATTCCATACGGTGACCTAAATCTTTAATATCTTTTTTCATGTTAACCAGTTCAGAGATAATTAGTGTTTTGAGGGCGTCAAAATCTGCCTTTGTGGGCATGTTAGCAATGTTATCTTTGAGCTCCCTTATGTTCTCCTCAGGCATGGTAGTGTGTATTTGTGAGTCCTCAGGGATGATCTTTGTTATTAAAGGTTGATCTGTTGCAGTCCCAGGAGAGGTATTTGGCCCTTGAAAGAAGCTGCTTACAGGTTTAATGTTGGTTGAAGGGGTTTTCTGCGCCTTGTCAGGTTTAGCAGACCTTCTAGACATGGTATTTATAGAGGCCTGTGAGTTATATCTTTAGATATGACGTGCTCTATTAAATTTACTGACCCTTTCCAGACCATATATGTACCTGTTTAGGTAATACACCTAAGTTCCTGCAACAGATTAGGTAATGCTAGCTATTTGTGAAGTAGCAAAATGTGATATAGCCCATATAGGGGCAAATCGATTATACCGCAGCCGAGAGGCCTCTGTGTTTCATTTGAGCCTGTGATTCCGTTATGTGGACCCAACCATTTTAACGGTTTAATGTTTAATATAATTGCCTATACAGTGGTTAGGGTTATTTATTGTGTATATCGCTTCATATTTCACCCCTTAGTATTCATCAGCTTTTGGGCTTTCAGCCCGTATGTATGTGCGGCCTCAGTATGTCGCTATGTGTTGCTCCCCTGGGCTGTAGCTTCCATGCGGATCACACAGCGGTATTGCCAGTAAGCTACATTTTAACTTAACCCGGTCAAGTATGTTTATGGACCGGGTTCTATCCTACCTCCTACTCCGGTGTGCGGTGATATGCGCTAGAGCGCTCAGGTGAATGCACAATGCAGGGGTTCCGTGCTGAGCCACATGTGCTCCAAAATGGCTGCCGCGATTCTCCCGGATCAAACTGCCTTCTCGGTTGCTCTGTTCGAGCCTCCTGGACAAGCCTCAGGCAATCCCAATGGTATTAGTGTCCTCCGCCTGTCAGATTGGTTTGAATTTGCCCTCTCTCATCGTGCTTTTTTTACGCAGAGTCTGTCACTGTCTCGGAGCTTCAGTTTCCAGCAGCCATTCACCAGCACGGCCTAACTCAGCCCCCTTAATTGTATTTTTTCTATTTAATAATAAGAGTTTATATTATCCAATAGGAACATAAGAGCAAGCCCATAGCCACACTGTAGCTTGGCTATCTTCTTGCAAGCTTGATTTATATGCCACTGTTTACTTGTTTTTCCCTTTAGATTGAGACTCTTGTCAGGAAACATGTTTTTAAAGTCTTTCAGATTCTTAAGCAGTTAACACTGTTTCCTAGTGATAAAGAATACATTTAAAGGGACATACCCAAACATTTTTCTTTAATGATTTAGAAAGAGCATGCAATTGTAAACAACTTTCCAATTTTACTTATATTATCTAATTTGCTTAATTCTCCTGAGATACTTTGTTGAAAAGCATATCTAAATAGGCTCAGTACCAGCTGATTGGTGGCTGCACATATATGCCTCATGTTATTGACTCGCCCATGTGCATTGCTATTTCTTCAACAAAGGATATCTGAAGAATGACTCAAATTAAATAATAGCAGTAAATTGGAATGTTGTTTAAAATTGGATTCTCTACCTGAATCATGAAAGAAAAAAATTGGGTTTCATGTCCCTTTAATACGGTTTCCTAGTGATAAAGTATATATTTAATCAGTCCTCATCTTCCAAAGTTTTTTTTTTTTGGACCCTTTGAGATGAAACAAACTGTAGAGCCCTTAGGGATAGGGGTTTTATTCCAATCATTGAATTGTTTTGAAGATCGAGGTTATGTTTTGGCTAATGTTTTGAAGTCTAAATATTTTTGTGATGGTTTCTGATTTGAAAATAAAATCAGTTAAGGCTGTAATCAGGACCATAGTGCCTGGTCAGGATATGAGCATGATACATCTTAAAGGTTTCCAGTCCGCACCGCTTCGCCTTCGCCCTGGATGAATATAGAAGAGGTCCCCGTACTGGAAGAAGATGTTGCCGCCTGGACTTCAGGAATGGTGATTACCTATTTCGGAGTTAGACTTAGGTTTTTTTTATTTTCTGGGGTGTCTTTTTTTTTTTAGATTAGGGATTTTTTTTTATTTTAATGGACTGCAAAAGAGCTGATTGCCCTTTCAAGGGCAATGCCCATGCAAATGCCCCTTTAGGGACAATGGGTAGCTTAGGTTTTTTTAGTGTTAGGTTTTTTATTTTGGGGGGTTTGGTGGGTTTACGGTTAAGGTTGTATTTCTGAGGTAAAAGAGCTGTTTAATTTAGGGCAGTGCCCTACAAAAGGCCCTTTTAAGGGCTGTTGGTAGCTTAGTGTTATATTAGGGGGTGTTTTTATTTTGGGGGGCTTTTTATTTTAGACTTTTTATTTTTTGTATATTTAGATTTATTTATTTTAATTTAATCTTAGATTTTTTTTATTTTATGTAATTGGTGTTAATTTAGGTGGTGTTAGGTTAGGGAGCTTAGTGATTAAATTAGCTATAGCGTTATGGGGGATGGCGGTTTAGGGGTTAATAGTTTAATTAGGTTTATTACGTTGTGGGGGATGGCGGTTTATGGGTTAATAGTTTAATTGAGTGTATTGCATTGTGGGGGTATGGTGGTTTAGGGGTTAATAGTTTAATTAGGTTTATTGCATTGGGGACGACGGTTTAGGGGTTAATATTTTAATTAGGTATATTGCGTTGTGGGGGATGGCAGTTTAGGGGTTAATAGTGTAATTAGATACTTTGCGATGTGGGGGGATGGCGGATTAGGGGTTAATACTTTAATTAGGTTATTTGCATTGTGGGTGAATGGTGGATTAGGGGTTAATACATTTATTAAGTAGTTTGCGATGTTGGGGTTTGCGGATTAAGGGTTAATCACATTTATTAGGTATATTGCGTTGTGGGGGGTGGCGGTTTAGAGGTTAATACATTTATTGTTATTTGCAATGTGGGGTGATGGCGGGTATAGGGGTTTTGACGTGTCTGGGTATTTTTGGGAGGCGGGTTAGACTTTTACGGGCAATGTTACATATTTTTTTTCTTAGGTGGCGGCAGTTTATGAACTGCCGTAAGTCACTGGCAACTCCAGTAATATGTATTTACGCACATTTCTTGACATCGCCAGTTTATCCGACTTACGGCAGTATATGAAATGCCTGTGCGGTTTATGTGATTCTGCGATGTGCAAGGTTAATTTACGGGCGACTCTGGTTTCAGCAGTTGCGCTGAAGCCTGCGCTGCATATGTAATCTCGCCCCCTATGTTCCACACAGCTTTGTTTGCACATTCTGTTTTATTGCCTGTTTTATATCTGTCCTGAATTGACCTCAGCAGAAGAGAGAAATAAACAGATAACTTAAGTTCAAACATAGCAGTCTCATTACTAGAAACACAGCTGAATTTAGAAAACCAACCATTTTCAGAGAAAAATTACAGGAAAAGGGCAGCTCTGTTTTTAATTCATCCTGTTTAGCTACAGAACAGATCCTGAGAAAATTGTATAGGTAAAACCATAGCTTCTACATTTCTTCTATTATTTCTTTTTTTATATAAATATCAAATCCTTCTCTCATGTCTAAAAGTGTCTATCTTCTTAAATACATATGCAGTAATATGATCTGACTAATCAGTTCCATTATTGATCAAATGTGTTACACCATTAGCGTTTTGACATTGCTGATGGACAGCTATTTCTAGATGTATTATTTACTATTCTTTACAATTTAAAGGAAGGATTAGTCTTTATGAGCTTTTGTTCCTAAAGAGTATGTCCGGGCAACATCTCCCTATATCATCTATCCACTAATACATTTCACATTAACAAGGCTGTCAGAATGGCATGTTATGCTAGGATATATGTCTTTTCAACCATGCATAATACACATGGTATATAAACAATGAACTCTTTAGAGCAAAGGTGGCTGTTAAAGTTTCAAACAGGTGGCATAGGGTGCTATGGAAACCAGCCTTGTGCATAAGAGTATTCCATCTCACACTACAATTATTGCACACACATAGGTTGTAATACCATATGGATGAACACCAGTGAGCAGTAACGACACACACCAAGCGGCCTATTTATTAAGATGCGAGCGGACATGATACGATATAGCGGATCATGTCCGCCGCACATCGATAAATGTTGACAGCGACACAAGCAGTTTTTGTGAACTGCTTGTGCAATGCTGCCCCTGCAGATCAGCCCGATGGTATAGGATCGGGCGGATTGATGTCTGTGGCCTCAGAGCAGGCGGACAAGTTATGGCGCAGCGGTCTTTAGGCAACTGCTGTTTCTGGCAAGCCTGAATTCTCGCGCAGAAACAGGGGCATCAAGCTCCATTCGGAACTTGATATTCGGCCCCCATTTTTATTGACCATTCATGCACCCTTGATAGCTTCTGTCAAGCACACAAACACACACCATGCTCTCTATATTATTACTAAGGTCAGCAAAAGGTTTTGTCCTTTTTTTCGACTAGGATGAAAAATAGAATGATGAACTTAATATGAATGTTAAATTTCAAGTATTAATAAACTTGTGTGTGTCTGTGGGGGGTGAATAATCATGGAGGAAAATTCTAAAATGAAGAGGACAAAGCAACACTCCCGAATCTGATGCTCTATTGGCCATAGACAAAGCCACTGATAAAAATGATGAAAATGAATGTCAGTTTCTCAAATGGAGGATGCTTCAAAACATGCAAAAACAAATTCATGTGTACTTAAAGTATGGGATTAAAGAATAAATGTACAATTTGTAGTGAACTATTGACAAAAATATTTTTTAAAGAAAACCAAAAGTTTAGTCTTTTTATATGCACACTTTCTGAGGCTCTAGTGTATATGTATATGAGTCTCCGATTGGCTGATGACTGCCTCGTGATAAAGAGGGGCAGTAAATTTTGAAAATTTGAAAAATAAAAACAACTGTTCATTTAAAATTCAGAGTAATTGCTATTGTATTGTCTTTTTATAATATATGGTGTTGATTATGTAGTTTTACTGTATTTGCATTCTTTAAATATTCTAGCTGGAAAAATAAATAAATAATAAAGATCTGCTGAATAAATAAGCAAGTACTGTGGAGACTTCTGTGTTCACACCATTAAAATGTAGTAACATTTTTGTGCAGTAAACCTTAGCTTAAAGGGACAGTCTAGTCCAAAATAAACTTTAATGATTCAGATAGGGCATGTAATTTTAAACAATTTTCCAATTTACTTTTAACACCAATTTTGCTTTGTTCTCTTGGTATTCTTAGTTGAAAGCTTAACATAGGAGGTTCATATGCTCATTTCTTAGACCTTGAAGGCCACCTCTTTTCAGAATGCATTTTTATAGTTTTTCACCACTAGGGGTTGCTAGTTCATGTTTTTCATATAGATAACACTGTGCTCATGCATGTGAAGTTATCTGGGAGCAGGCACTGATTGGCTAAACTGCAAGTCTGTCAAAGAACTGAAATAAAGGGGCAGTTTGTAGAGGCTTAGATAGAAGATAATCACAGGGGTTAAAAGTATATTATTATAACTGTGTTGGTTATGCAAAACTGGGGAATGGGTAATAAAGGGATTATCTATCTTTTAAACAATAAACATTCTGGTGTAATTCAAAATTATACTTTCAAAATCCAAATAGAGCATTCAATTATAATACTTTCCAATTTCATTATAAAACTGTGTATAATCTTTTAGCAACTACTGAGCATGTGCAAGAGTTTACAGTGCATACATATATAAGTCTGTGATTGGCTGATGGCTGTCACATGATACAAATTAACCCCTTAATGACAACTGACGTACCAGGTACGTCATGCATTAACAACCAGTTAATGACAATAGACGTACCTGGTACGTCAGTTGTCTAAGAGAGTGCTGGAAGCGATCGCAATCGCTTCCAGCAGCTCTCAGGGTATTGCAGTGATGCCTCCATATGGAGGCATCCTGCAATACCTTTTCAGAAGACTCCGATGCAGAGAGAGCCACTCTGTGGCCCTCTCTGCACCGGTAGCGATGGTGCCGGTTTGTTGGTGGGAGCATATCAGGGAGGCGGTGGGCGGCCCATCGCTACCCGGCATCCGGTTCCTGTAAGTGCTATGTGCACGCCGGGTGCCGGGAGCGTGCGGGGGCGCGCGTGCGCGCGATTAGCTGGCCACTGACACCAATGAGAAGGGAAGAGGGGGGAAAAAAGAATTTAAAAAAATAAATATATAAGGATCTGGGAGGGGGAGGGGGTTGGGGTATTGTGGGGGGCTGCTACACTACAGAAAACATTAAAAATTGCAAAAAATTGCAAAAAAAAACACTTGTTTTTGGGGCAAATTGGGTACTGGCAGACAGCTGCCAGTACCCAAGATGGCGGCAATTAGGTAGGGGAGAGGGTTAGAGAGCTGGGGGGGGGGGATCATGGAGGTTGGGGCTAAGGCAGGGGTCCATCACAGCTAAAACATTTTATTTTTTTTTATTAAAAAAAAGAAAAACTCCTTTTATTTAGTACTGGCAGACTTTCTGCCAGTACTTAAGATGGCGGGGACAATTGTGGGGTGGGGGAGGGAAGAGAACTGTTTGGGAGGGATCAGGGGGTGGGATGTGTCAGGTGGGAGGCTGATCTCTACCCTAAAGCTAAAATTAACCCTGCAAGCTCCCTACAACCTACCTAATTAACCCCTTCACTGCTGGGCATAATTTACGTGTGGTGCGCAGCAGCATTTAGTGGCCTTCTAATTACCAAAAAGCAATGCCAAAGCCATATAAGTCTGCTATTTCTGAACAAAGGGGATCCCAAAGAAGCATTTACAGTTTGTAAATAATTTCAGTGGGAAACCTAAAGTTTGTGACAAAATTTGTGAAAAAGTGAACTTTTTTTTTTATTTGATGACATTTGGCGGTGAAATGGTGGCATGAAATATACCAAAATGGGCCTAGATCAATACTTTGGGTTGTCTTCTAAAAAAAAATATATACATGTCAAGGGATATTCAGGTATTCCTGACAGATATCAGGGTTCCAATGTAACTAGCGCTAATTTTGAAAAAAAGTTGTTTGGAAATAGCAAAGTGCTACTTGTATTTATGGCCCTATAACTTGCAAAAAAAGTAAAGAACATGTAAACATTGGGTATTTCTAAACTCAGGACAAAATTTAGAAACTATTTAGCATAGGTGTTTTTTGGTGATTGTAGATGTGTAACAGATTTTGGGGGTCAAAGTTAGAAAAAGTGTGTTTTTTTCCATTTTTTCCTCATATTTTATATTTTTTTATAGGAAATTATAAGATATGATGAAAATAATGGTATCCTTAGAAAGTCCATTTAATGGCGAGAAAAACGGTATATAATATGTGTGGGTACAGTAAATGAGTAAGAGGGAAATTACAGCTAAACACAAACACCGCAGAAATGTAAAAATAGCCATTGTCATTAAGGGTAAGAAAATTGAAAAATGGTCCGGTCATTAAGGGGTTAAAGTAAATTTTTAAATTTTTTGAGTGCTATTTAGTGATGTCGCAAACCTAAAAATTTGGGTACGCGAACTTCCCCAAAAGTTCGCGAACCGGGCGAACCCCCATTGACTTCAATTGGCAGGCGAATTTTAAAACCCACAGGGACTCTTTCTGGCCACAATAGTGATGGAAAAGTTGTTTCAAGGGGACTAACACCTGGACTGTGGCATGCCGGAGGGGGATCCATGGCAAAACTCCCATGGAAAATTACATAGTTGATGCAGAGTCTGGTTTTAAGCCATAAAGGGCATAAATCACCTAACATTGCTAAATTGTTTGGAATAACGTGCTTTAAAACATCAGGTAGTGTAAGGGTTACGCCCGCTTCACAGTGACAGACCAAACTCCCGCAGCGGGTACAACATCATCATCATTACACCGTACGTCCATGTGTGTAATGCTGCCTGACTGAGACATATCCCTGTTATCTACATCCTTTGGCAATAATGGTTGCGCATCACTCATTTCTTCCAACTGATGTGTAAATAACTCCTCTGACAGATCAAGTGAAGCGGCTGTGGTGCTAGTGTTGGTGGTGGCGGCAGGCGGGTGAGTGGTAACTTGAGAGGTGCCCGAAGCTAAGCTGGAGGAGGATGGTGCGCCAAGGTTCCGAGCGGAAGCTGTAGAAGATTGGGTGTCCTGTGTTAGCCAGTCAACTATGTCCTCAGAAATGTTCGAGTTCGGGGTACGTGGCCTCTGAACACTGTTCATTATTCTAGGGCCAAAGGGAATCACAGCACCACGAACACGACGGCCCCTGCGGGGTGGCCTGCCTCTGCCTGTCATTTTTTTTTCGATTGGTGGTACTATGGGTGCAAGCTACTGTGACAACAGATATGAGTAGCACTGTGCACTGGCAGAAGTTGGCAGAGTAGACGATGTAGGCCTGACACACACACTTGCAGACAACTAACTGCTATTCAATCTATTACAGTCAAAATTGTATTTTTTTTTAAATCTACACTACTGTTACACCAGATATGAGTTGCACTGTTGTGACACTGTGCCCTGGCAGGCACTGAAACGCACACGTGTGAAGGAAACTGACTGCTATTATTTAACACAGTCAAAAAAGTGGTTTTTTTTTTATATCTACACTACTGTTACACCAGATATGAGTTGCACTGGGGTGACACTGTGCCCTGGCAGGCAGGCCCTGAAACGCACACGTGTGAAGGAAACTGACTGCTGTTATTTAACACAGTCAAAAAAGTGTCGTTTTTTTTAAATGTACACTACTGTTACACCAGATATGAGTTGCACTGGTGTGACACTGTGCCCTGGCAGGCACTGAAACGCACACATGTGAAGGAAACTGACTGCTATTATTTAACACAGTCAAAAAAGTGTTGGTTTTTTTTAAATGTACACTACTGCTACACCAGATATGAGTTGCACTGGGGTGACACTGTGCCCTGGCAGGCAGGCCCTGAAACGCACACGTGTGAAGGAAACTGACTGCTATTATTTAACACAGTCAAAAAAGTGTTTTGTTTTTTTAAATCTACACTACTGTTACACCAGATATGAGTTGCACTGGGGTGACACTGTGCCCTGGCAGGCAGGCCCTGAAACGCACATGTGTGAAGGAAACTGATATACCAGATATGAGTGGTGGCACTGGGCAAGTGGGCACAGTATACGCTGTGAGCCTGACACACACATATGGCAGGCAGGCAACTGCAATTAGATTACACAGGAAAAAAAAAAGCAGACATGTTCTAGCCCTAAAAAGGGCTTTTTGGGGTGCTGTCCTTACAGCAGAGATCAGATGAGTCCTTCAGGACTGTAGTGGACACTGAATACACTAGCCTAGCTATCAATTTCCCTATTAAATCAGCAGCAGCTACACTGTCCCTCCTCTCACTAAGAATGCAGCTTCCAAATTAATCTAAAATGGATGCTGTCCAGGAGGTAAGAGGGTCTGGGAGGGAGTGTCTGCTGCTGAATGGCTGGAATGTGTCTGCTGACTGTGAGGTACAGGGTCAAAGTATTACTAAAATGATGACGAATAGGGGGCGGATCGATCATTGCATATGTTCGCCCCCCGCGGCGAACGCGAACATGCTATGTTCGCCGGCGAACTATTTGCGACATCACTAGTGCTATTACATTGTCTTTATTTTATTCACATGTTGATTATGCAATTCTACTGATGACTTGGATTTTTAAAACAAAAACAGGGTAATATCTGGGGAAGTAGAGAGAGCATTGTGGTTTTTTTTGTTTATTTTTTTTTGCCCAATTCCATATACGAATTCCAGGAATCACCATATACTTGTTATTGTACAAAATACTAGTTTAAAACATGTAATGACATAAAAACAAACAGACCACTAAAAGTGGTGCAGATGTAAGTGTGCAAACTAGACAATTTAAGAATTGAAAACACAATCAGCACTTTGGTGAAGAATGTTACACCTGATAAAGAGAGACATTCACTAAAGTAATATTGTTCCACTACAAATCTAAGGAACATGAAATCTTCTCTATAAATCTGGAAATCTTAGTTTTAAGATATTCACCCTTCAAATCTATGATATTCAGAAGTCAAAGAGAAGTGATACACATCTTTTGACAGTTATTTTAAGTCCAGAATGAAACAAATTGAATGTCTTTATTTGAAACAGGATTTAAAAAAAAACAAAAAAAACATGACACATGTTAAGGGTTTAAATTTTTTAGCTAAGTTCAGTCAACATAATACCAACCCTACACAATACCAAACTTACATATATGCAATAAAGACACAACACTCAAAGTTGGGAGAAAAAACCACCTCCCCAACGGGGGGAGGGGTTGCTTTATTAACTAAGTAAATAAATAACTTTAATACTGCATCGCTACCCAGCTGGCAAGATGATCTTGTCCTAATTAACCCTCTAAGGGGTGTGGCCGCCCTGGGAATGAGGACGCCCTCATTCCGCCTACGTCTCCGCCCAAGGAAGATCGACCAGCGAGCCGACCTATCCCTAGCCCCCTGTGACTAGGGTCCTGAACGCCCGCTGTACTTTCCTTCTATGATGCTACCGACCAATTGGAATTTTATGCCACACCCCTTTCCGCCACACTTGGGAAAGCATGCCGCCATGCAGACCCCCAACCTAACAATTTAGGGTTAAAGGAGTCTCCAACACTGGATAGTCAACGGTCCCCCAGCCAAAAGACTGTTAGTTCCGAAGGGAGACCCCATACTACCATTTAGCGCCTCTGGGCTTACAAAGGTCCACATGACTATGTAGCCCCCCGCCAAAGGAAATTGAGCCAGCTGCCTTAGAACTGCACACCTCCATCTGCTTCAGAAC
Organism: Bombina bombina; assembly: GCF_027579735.1. Lineage (NCBI taxonomy): Eukaryota > Metazoa > Chordata > Amphibia > Anura > Bombinatoridae > Bombina > Bombina bombina. The sequence continues at coordinate 869,231,118 of NC_069499.1, read as the reverse complement.
CTGTAAAAGAACGACATTGAACAACAACAAACAGGGAGGGCTGGGAGGGAAGACAAGAAACAGGTTAGTGGTTTTACTTTCAGTTCTGCAGCTCTATTATCAGCTCTGAATCTCCTCCTCCTAAGCTCCCTCCCCCTGCCCTGCAGGGAACACTTCCTTTAACACAATCCCATTTTCTCCTTCCCTTCAAAAAATTAACCCTTAACTTGTTACATCCCTAAATAGGTCTTCCACTTTTCCTAAGGGTTTAATTTTTTTAGCTAAGTTCAGTCAACATAATACCAACCCTACACAATACCAAACTTACATATATGCAATAAAGACACAACACTCAAAGTTGGGAGAAAAAACCACCTCCCCAACGGGGGGAGGGGTTGCTTTATTAACTAAGTAAATAAATAACTTTAATACTGCATCGCTACCCAGCTGGCAAGATGATCTTGTCCTAATTAACCCTCTAAGGGGTGTGGCCGCCCTGGGAATGAGGACGCCCTCATTCCGCCTACGTCTCCGCCCAAGGAAGATCGACCAGCGAGCCGACCTATCCCTAGCCCCCTGTGACTAGGGTCCTGAACGCCCGCTGTACTTTCCTTCTATGATGCTACCGACCAATTGGAATTTTATGCCACACCCCTTTCCGCCACCCAAAAAGAGGACAAGGTACTCTTGCCCCACCAAACCTCACCTGAAGCCAGGACCTGCCTAATATGTTCCAGGAACAAATTAGTTCCTCTATCGGACCAATGCACCTGATCCTTCCTAAACAATCCACCATGATCAATACAACTATTGTCATGCATACCACCTTCCCCCTTGAAGTCAGCACCTTCTTACTGACCACCCCATGTAGTTTCCTCCTCACTCGGAAACCCTTTAGGAGCCTAACATGAGGCCTGCCCCATCACCTTCTGGCTTCAGAAACCAACTCGGGCAGATGTTACCACAACACGCCCCTCCAAACCAACCACCTAATTGACACTTCTTCAGCCAATAAACCTAACTGCTGACCACTGTCTGGGATGCTGCCCGAATGGCTTCCCAACTTATATGAGTGGCCCACCATCCAAATCCTTCTGCATCCCATCTTCTGACCTGCAAAAAAACAACGAACAACAATAGGGTCCAGGCTACTCCAAATTCTAAAGCATCACAGCCGCTAACCTTTGATAAACCACTAGCGCTCCCTCCAACCTACCACTGCTTCAAAGGCCTGATATATTTCTTCAACTGCCCCTCAGACCAACGCCCCATAACCTTGATCTCCCCCTCCGTTTTTTAACCTGAAACTGATGATAAAAGGAACCCATCCCCTTGCACTAAAACCACCCATCTACCCCATGCCTGATTGCCTCTTATTTTATTTTTAAATTTAAACAAAACTGCGCATATTGATGGCCCCACCTGCGATTGCAAATTGGACCATCTACCCTCCTCACCTGCTCTGTTTTAGATCTATCCACAAACACTGGAACTGCCTGTTCAACCAATCCAACGTGTCCTCACAATAAACCTGTTCCCAGAGAAGTTTAGTATTACACTACCCAATCACTTCAAAGAGCTTTTAAAAGGTACCCCACTCACGCCAAGCTACACTGTATGTCCGCCCAGACCTAGGTACTAGCACACCTTTCAACAGCCTTAGCACAGCTCCCCCGCACTCACCACCTGCCAGAGATATGTTGGACACTCGTTACCCCTGACCTCTGCCTCTGGTGCTAGTTCCCTAAACTTCTCCCACTTAAACCGAGAAAGAGCATCGGCGATCTCATTCTGAACCCCTGGGACATGCCTAGCGCTAAACACAATGTTATGCCTCAAACATCTAAGCACTAACTGCCTTAGAACATTCACCATGGGTGGAGAACTAGCGGAAAGCCCATTAATAGCATAAACCACGCTTTGATTGTCGCACCAAAAAACTACCGCTCTATTCTGTAACTTTTCCCACCATAACTCAACAGCAACTAATATAGGGAATAACTCCAAGAGGGTCAAATTCCTAACTAAACCTGCGCTGCACCAATCCTGCCGCCAAGGTGAAGAACACCACATGCCATCAAAATATGCCCCAAAACCTGCACTACCCGCAGCGTCCGTGTACAGATGTAACCCTCTACTGGAAACCGGAGGAGCCCTCCAGATCCTAACCCCATTAAAGTCTTTCAAAAAGCACAACCATACCCGCAAATCAGCAATGATTGCCTTAGATAACCTGATACGTGCCCTCGGGTTGGTTAAACCCCTTGTAGCAGCCTCCATCCTACGGTTAAATACCTTACCCATAGGCATGACTCTAGTAGCAAAATTTAGCGTACCCAACAATGATTGAAACTCTCTGAAGGTAGCATGACCTGTCTCCATGAGAACCGAAATGCACGCATTGGCAGCCCGGATCTTCTCCAGCGGATGTCTACACTCCTTAGCCACTGTATCCACCTCAATGCCCAAGAAAACCAGACATGTAGATGGACCCACCGTTTTTTCACTAGCTAAAGGAACCCCAAACTCTGCCATCAGAGATTGCATCGTCCCTAAGATGTAAGCGCATTCGCCAGACCCTGCAGACCCTAAGAACAGAAAGTCGTCCAGGTAATGAGCCACCTGACCTAGGCCAGACCTGCGTACTACTGCCCAATGAAGAAATGAACTAAAGCGTTCAAAATATGCACAAGAGATGGCACATCCCATCGGCAGGCAGCGGTCCACATAGTACCGTCCCCCCGCCCGGCAACCCATCAAATGAAAACTATCTGGATGTATCGGTAAAAGCCGAAATGCAGATTCGATGTCCACTTTAGCCATCTCTGCCTCCCCCCCTAAACTCCTTACAATAGCTAATGCCGATTCAAAGGATTGATAGGCCACTGACGTGTCAGCCTCATCCAGCGCATCGTTCACCGAATTCCCTCTCGGGTGTGACAGATGCTGAATTAGTCTAAACTTCCCCGGTTCCTTCTTGGGCACAATGCCCAATGGGGAAACCACCAAATTTTCCAGCGGAGGGGACAAAAAAGGTCCCGCCATTCTACCTAATCTAACCTCCTTATCTATCTTTTCTTGCAAGACTTCCGGAAACTGGTACGCTGATTTTAAATTGCGAACCGCAAATGGGGGGCAAACTAATTTCCTAACTGGTATTCTAAAACCATAAGCTAAACCTGCCTGTAAAAATTCCGCCATCTCCCTATCCGGGTAATCCCTAAGCGCTCCGAAAATTGCCCCAAGTTTCATTGGTGTGTGAGCCCTTTCCCGCAAAACCCTGCTAGTGTGCTGTGAAAGTGCAAGCTCACCGTTTCCAGCTCCCGATACCACTCCGGCTGCCGCCATCCCGGTCTGCGAGGATTCAAATGCACCCACCATAACCAGCTCACCGGCCGCTGGTCTGCCTTCCGACGCCCCCATTGCACTCCTATTATTTTCAACCTGTGAAACAGAAAAAACAGAGGGAGCACCACAGACAGAAACAGGTGTCCCAACGGACCCCCCAGCCTCCACCTCAGTAAACCTGGCGCCAACATTTTGATCCCCAACCATATTCCTAGCAAACAGCCTTTTCCTAAAGCTAGACCTTAAATGCATATGCCCTAGTCTAATGTGTGCCAATCCTCTATTAAGCGTTAACAATGATCCCACTGGCCCTTTAAATGCTCGCTGTCTAGGGGAAACAGGCTTATCTACGCTTGGTAAAGCATTTTTTCTACCTGCGACACCCCCCACAGCTCTTATCAATGTTCCTACTGGCCCTTTAAGCGTTCGTTGCCTAGGGGAAACAGGCTTATCTACGCCTGGTAAAGCATTTTTTCTACCTGCGACACCCCTCACAGCTCTTATCAATGTTCCTACTGGCCCTGTAAGTGTTCGTTGCCTATGGGGAACAGCCTTATCTACGCCTGTTAAAGTATTTTTTTCACCTGCGACATCCCTCACAGCTCTTACAAATGTTCCTACTGTCCCTTTAAATGGTCATTGTCTAGGGAAAACAGGCTTATCTACGCCTGGTAAAGCAGTTTTACGGCCTGCGACAGCCTTCACAGCTCTCCCACCCCCTCTATTACCCTGACTCCGCCCCCCCCTATCATTAACCAGATTCCTCCCCCCTTCGGGACGGGTAAGAGACCCGTGGGACCCCCTGCTGCCTTGGGGTGCTCCCTTTACCTTAGCAGGTCCTGCTTCTCCTGCGACCGGACCCACGCTAACGCCTGCCTCAGCAGCCGCATCCACATGCTGATTGCTCGATGCCCCCGAATCCAAAATGGCGGCCGGGACAGAGGTGGGCGGAGCTAAGCCAGGCGCGCGCGCGGGACCAGGCACAGGAGAAGAGAGACGCCGGAGGCCATGTGGCTCCATAAACGGAGCACCAGGGCCACCCTCCATGCCATGCAGCCCGGAGATAACCGCAGGTGAAGGGGATCTCACCGGGCTCCGCTGTGAAAAGCGGAGCTCTGGTGATTGCAACAGCAGATCGTCTGCTGGCTTCCTCCAAGGGTCAGAGGCAAATGATGCCCCCAGCGACTGAGGAGGAAAAAGGCTAGAGGCAGAGAGGGACAGACCGGCCCCAGTAGGTAAAGAAAAGCGTGTGGGAAAATCAAGAGGCCTTAAAGTTAGAGACAGAGAAGGGAAAGAGACATAAGCAGAAGAGACAAGACTAGGAAGGGAGACAGGGGCAGAGAAAATAGGACCAGGAGAAGAACTAGTGACAGGGATAGAGTAAATAGGCAGAAAATCAGCAGCTACAGGAAAGGCCCCAGCAGCAGATGATACTGCAGGGGAAGGGATAGAGACAGATATAGAAGTCAGTGTAGAAATAAGAGAGGGGTCGCAGACAACCACAGTATCACCAGCTGATGCAACTGCTGTCCTCCTCTTCTTTCCTGCTAGATTTTCATCTTCATCAAACCTCCCTGTAGCCCCAGAAAAACGTTTGGATCTCTCCATGATGTCAGCTGCAAGACAAGAAACGGGTTAGTGGTTTTACTTTCAGTTCTGCAGCTCTATTATCAGCTCTGAATCTCCTCCTCCTAAGCTCCCTCCCCCTGCCCTGCAGGGAACACTTCCTTTAACACAATCCCATTTTCTCCTTCCCTTCAAAAAATTAACCCTTAACTTGTTACATCCCTAAATAGGTCTTCCACTTTTCCTTATCTTTGGAACTCACAACAGGCCCTAACATCTAATAGGCCCTTAATGACTTGCTAGTGATATGGTTTTAACAGGTTTGTGGGTCAAAACAAGGAAAGCAGAACAGAGACAACAAAAGCAGGACTTCAATATAAATAACCAAGCATTGACTGGTATTAGTAGGGTCCTTTTAACAACTCCCCCATGGATCTTGGCACAAAAACAAATGCAGGGTCATATTCGACACCAAGGTTACAAATAATGGTAACTTTATTGCAGGTAACACAATTAACAACGTTAGCTGAAGAAGTCTGTATGTCCTGTTCACAAAACTTAGCGCACCCCTCAGAATCCATCCCTGAGGCGCTAGGCCTTCCCTCTTGGAGCCTTGGACTCTAGTGCTAAGAGCTCCTTTCACAGCATGATGCTGAACCTCAACCTGCCTCCAGCCTTTGGATTAGCACAGTCCACGCTCAGGTAAGCACCTAGAGGTCTGACATACTCGCCGATTTCAAGTTTTTGAATGGTGTTTATGGACCGTTTTATGGTTACAGAGACAACTATTTTAATGTTTTAGCAATCACAATGCAAAGAATCAGGGGCGAAACAACAGGAGGTGCAGAGTTTGCAATTGCGACTGGGCCCCCAAGGGTGGGGGCCCAGCTTAAAAAAACAAACAATAAAAAAAAGTTGATCAGCCACTGCCTGCACTGATATCTTGTGAGTGTGACATGATGCTTCACTAGTGTCTCTGACTACAGGGGTTAGTGTTTCTGTTTTACCCATTGGTGTTTGTGTATGTATGTATGTGTATGTGTGTATGTATGTATGTGACTGTGTGTGTATTTATGCATGTATGTGTGTGTGTGTGTATGTTTGTGGAACCAGCAAATTACAGACCTTGTTACTACAGCATGGGGTGTCACTATACAGTACCACTATATACAGTACGGGGGGGCTGGACCATGTCACAGACTACTGTGGTCACTTTATAAAGTACTGGGGCGGGTAGGGTCAGGCCAGCCATCTCACCGGCAGATTACAGACTGTGTCACTGACTCACTATATACAGTACTGGTGGGTTAAAGAGTGTCACTATATACAGTAATAGGGGGTCAGACCATCTCACAGACTGTGGGCACAGGGTATCTCCTTTTGCAGACATGTAATCTGATTCACATTTTTTTTCTGTGTTAAATGTTAAAAAAAAAAAGAAAAAAGATATGTATGAAATTAAAAAAAAAAATTTTTTGGGGGGGCCCTTCTTAGATTCTTGCACTTGGGCCCTGTGGTTTCTAGTTATGCCTCTGCAAGCAATTACACAATTTCTGTATATGAAAAAGAGTTCTACAGATCCAAACGGACATCAGAAAATTCACCCACATGACGTATGGACTGCATCAACATCGGTGATCACCATCCATCTGGCCACAAGTTATCAACTAAACATTGACCAGAAAATGGACACATCAAGTTAACACATCTGGGCCAACAATCTGCATGTTTTGTTATTTCAATGCGTATAAAACATTATACCATTTTTTCCTTTTCACTTTCCTGTCCCTTTAACATGAGTGTTACATAGGTCACATAAAGTTAATGTCAAAAATGCAATTAGTACGAGAAGCATTAATATAGTAAAGTTGTTTTCAATGTATCAATACGTGGGATGATGTCAGCAGACACCCCATTATGTTAGATAAATCAAACTTGCTTAACCAATGCGAAATTCTGTAGTCCTTTGCTTGTTCAGTATTAGACATGTAAAAGACCAGTTATGATCAGTGACGCAAATACAACAAATTAATACCTAGATGGTAAAATATATTTTTAAACAGCAAAATTCTAACATCTATGCCAAATTTAAAGGGATGCAAGTCAAAATCGAAATGGACATGAGTTTATTTCCGTTTGATATAGGTGACTTTTTTTCAGCATACTTGTATTAGCAAAAATGTGTGCACGTGCCCTGTGAGTCAGTGGCGGGTTTTATGATGCAATAAATGACAGTGCTGGCTCTCTTTGCAGGCTCTCTGATTGCAGTTGTACTGGGCATACACAACCAATTTACTTATGTCCATAAGTCATTATGCCAAACCCCTGGAAGCTGAGAGTTAGAAGAGCTTGACTAGAGTCTTGGGCTTGCGCTAAGAAGCAGAGGTTTATCGCTGCTGACAGTTAGGTTGCACTGTGTGCATTTCAGTGCTGGAGATGGATTCATAAATGTGTACAAAGGAAAAGTTAAAAGGCTCCTGTTCATGCCATTCCTTACTTGGTTATTTTCTATGGAAGTCTAGCGTTCTTGTTTCTGGCCTGCTCTTCTGTCTCTGATCCTGGTGTATCCAGGTTTACATTTTTGCCCCACTCTTGGCTGTACCTTAAATTGTGGACCGATTAACTGGTTGCTGATGACAGGAGCAGAATTTTTTTACTACTCTTCTGCTGTCTGTCACTTTGGTATTGAACCCTGGCCTGACCACTGACTATTCTTCTAGATATTCCCTGGTTGCTAATATCTGGTTCGGTCTTGATGTTGACGATCTGGGCCTTTTCCTGACATCTGCCTGCAACACATTTCTTGCAGACTTTCAGCTTGTTATCAAGGTAAATTATTTTTACCTTATACATTAATATTTTACTAATAGAAGAAAATGGCAAAATGCATTTCAGTTTTGATAATCAAGTTCACAATCAAATGCATTAATGGAAATCCCAAACCCTGTTCTGCCCCATTACAATGCCTAAAACTGTATAAAATGTCAAGATTATAATTATACGAGGAAAAAATAATTTTGAAAATAATATAAGCTAATACCTTTTAATACTTGCATTATCTTCTATTATCTATTACAGTATAGATGTGGAATACAGTATTTTAGATAAGGCTACACGGCAGGATAAACAGACTTGTGCTGTAAAATAGTTTTCCTTTAATATGTTCGCAATTACTTATTTTAGTAGCTGCAGAGTATAAAATGTATCAGAACATTCTCCTTTAGTTTTATTTTTGTTTATAAATTAAGCTTTTTTTATGATTAAAGCCTCAATCCATTGTTGTCAAAAACATGCCCATATAGATGGGCTGACCATGCAGAAACAGCAGCTCTATGGCCACTTATCTTACCTCTGTTTATAAAGAATGGCCAATACTTGAGGAACAATTGAAAAACAAAATGTAAGCTTACCTGATGAACTATTTCTTTCTTTCATGCAATTAGCAAGAGTCCATGAGCTAGTGACGTATGGGATATACATTCCTACCAGGAGGGGCAAAGTTTCCCAAACCTCAAAATGCCTATAAATACACCCCTCACCACACCCACAAATCAGTTTTTACAAACTTTGCCTCCCGTGGAGGTGGTGAAGTAAGTTTGTGCTAGATTCTTCGTTGATATGCGCTTCGCAGCAGGCTGGAGCCCGGTTTTCCTCTCAGTATGCAGTGAATGTCAGAGGGATGTGAAGAGAGTATTGCCTATTTGAATTCAATGATATCCTTCTACGGGGTCTATTTCATAGGTTCTCTGTTATCGGTCGTAGAGATTCATCTCTTACCTCCCTTTTCAGATCGACGATATACTCTTATATATACCATTACCTCTACTGATTCTCGTTTCAGTCCTGGTTTGGCTTTCTACTACATGTAGATGAGTGTCCTGGGGTAAGTAAGTCTTATTTTTTGTGACACTCTAAGCTATGGTTGGGCACTTTTATATAAAAGTTCTAAATATATGTGTTTAAACATTTATTTGCCTTGATTCAGGATGTTCGATATTCCTTATTTCAGACAGTCAGTTTCATTATTTGGGATAATGCATATGAATAATCAATTTTTCTTACCTTAAAAATTTGACTTTTTCCTGTGGGCTGTTAGGCTCGCGGGGGCTGAAAATGCTTCATTTTATTGCGTCATTCTTGGCGCAGACTTTTTTGGCGCAAAAATTTTCTTTGTCATTTCCGGCGTCATACTTGTCGCCGGAAGTTGCGTCATTTTTTTGACGTTTTTGCGCCAAAAATGTCGACGTGACCGGATGTGGCGTCATTTTTGGCGCCAAAAGCATTTAGGCGCCAAATAATGTGGGAGTCTTTTTTGGCGCTAAAAAATATGAGCGTCATTATTGTCTCCACATTATTTAAGTCTCATTGTTTATTTGCTTCTGGTTGCTAGAAGCTTGTTCATTGGAATTTTTTCCCATTCCTGAAACTGTCATTTAAGGAATTTGATCAATTTTGCTTTATATGTTGTTTTTTCTATTACATATTGCAAGATGTCTCAGATTGACCCTGAATCAGAAGCTACTTCTGGACAATCGATGCCTGATGCTGGATCTGCCAAAGTTAAGTGTATTTGTTGTAAACTTGTGGTATCTGTTCCTCCGGCTGTTGTTTGTGATGAATGTCATGACAAACTTTCTAATGCAGATAATATTTCCTTTAGTAATGTTCCATTACCTGTTGCTATTCCATCAACATCTAATACTCAGGGTGTTCCTGTTAACATAAGAGATTTTGTTTCTAAATCTATTAGGAAGGCTATGTCTGTTATTCCTCCTTCCAGTAAACGTAAAAAGTCTTTTAAAACTTCTCATTTTCCAGATGAATTTTTAAATGAACATCATCATTCTGATTCTGTTTCTGATAATGCTTTTCTGGTTCAGAGGATTCTGTTTCAGAGATTGATACTGATAAATCTTCATATTTATTTAAAATGGAATTTATTCGTTCTTTACTTAAAGAAGTCTTAATTGCTTTAGAAATAGAGGAATCTGGTCCTCTTGATACTAAATCTAAACGTTTAAATACGGTTTTTAAACCTCCTGTAGTTATTCCGGAAGTTTTTCCCGTCCCTGATGCTATTTCTGAAGTGATTTCCAGGGAATGGAATAATCTGGGTAATTCTTTTACTCCTTCTAAAAGGATTAAGAAGTTGTATCCTGTGCCATCTGACAGATTAGAGTTTTGGGACAAAATCCCTAAAGTTGATGGGGCTATCTCTACTCTTGCTAAACATACTACTATTCCTACGGCAGATAGTACTTCCTTTAAGGATCCTTTAGATAGGAAAATTGAATCCTTTCTAAGAAAAGCTTACTTATGCTCAGGTAATCTTCTTAGGCCTGCTATATCTTTGGCAGATGTTGCTGCAGCTTCAACTTTCTGGTTGGAGGCTTTAGCACAACAAGTAACAGATCATAATACTCATAGCATTGTTTATCTTCTTCAACATGCTAATAACTTTATTTGTGATGCCATCTTTGATATCATTAGGGTTGATGTCAGGTATATGTCTTTAGCTATTTTAGCTAGAAGAGCTTTATGGCTTAAAACTTGGAATGCTGATATGTCTTCTAAGTCAACTTTGCTTTCCCTTTCTTTCCAAGGGAATAAATTGTTTGGTTCACAGTTGGATTCTTTTATTGCAACTGTTACTGGGGGGAAAGGAACTTTTTTACCACAGGATAAAAAATCTAAAGGTAAATATAGGGCTGCTAATCGTTTTCGTTCCTTTCGTCACAATAAGGAACAAAAACCTGATCCTTCCCCTACAGGAACGGTATCAGTTTGGAAACCATCTCCAGTCTGGAATAAATCCAAGCCTTTTAGAAAGCCAAAGCCAGCTCCCAAGTCCACATGAAGGTGCGGCCCTCATTCCAGCTCAGCTGGTAGGGGGCAGATTACAATTTTTCAAAGAAATTTGGATCAATTCGATTCACAATCTTTGGATTCAGAACATTGTTTCACAGGGGTACAGAATAGGCTTCAAGATAAGGCCTCCTGCAAGAAGATTTTTTCTTTCTCGTGTTCCAATAAATCCAGTGAAGGCTCAAGCGTTTCTGAAATGTGTTTCAGATCTAGAGTTGGCTGGAGTAATTGTACCAGTTCCAGCTCTGGAACAGGGTCTGGGGTTTTACTCAAATCTATTCATTGTACCAAAGAAGGAGGATTCCTTCAGACCAGTTCTGGATTTAAAAATATTGAATCGTTATGCAAGAATACCAACATTCAAAATGGTAACTATAAGGACTATTCTGCCTTTTGTTCAGCAAGGGCATTATATGTCCACAATAGATTTACAAGATGCATATTTGCATATTCCGATTAATCCAGATCACTTCAGTTCTGAGATTCTCTTTTCTAGACAAGCATTACCAGTTTGTGGCTCTGCCGTTTGGCCTAGCAACAGCTCCAAGGATTTTTACAAAGGTTCTCGGTGCCCTACTATCTGTAATCAGAGAACAGGGTATTGTGGTATTTCCTTATTTGGACGATATCTTGGTACTTGCTCAGTCTTCACATTTAGCAGAATCTCATACGAATCGACTTGTATCGTTTCTTCGAGAACATGGTTGGAGGATCAATTTACCAAAGAGTTGTTGATTCCTCAGACAAGAGTAACCTTTTTAGGTTTCCAGATAGATTCAGTGTCCATGACTCTGTCGTTAACGGACAAGAGACGTCTGAAATTGGTTTCAGCTTGTCGAAACCTTCAGTCTCAATCATTCCCTTCGGTAGCCTTATGCATGGAAATTCTAGGTCTTATGACTGCTGCATCGGACGCGATCCCCTTTGCTCGTTTTCACATGCGACCTCTTCAGCTCTGTATGCTGAACCAGTGGTGCAGGGATTATACAAAGATATCACAATTAATATCTTTAAAACCGAATGTACGACACTCTCTGACGTGGTGGACAGACCACCATCGTTTAGTTCAGGGGGCTTCTTTTGTTCTTTCGACCTGGACTGTGATCTCAACAGATGCAAGTCTGACAGGTTGGGGAGCGGTATGGGGGTCTCTGACAGCGCAGGGGGTTTGGGAATCTCAGGAGGCGAGATTACCAATCAACATTTTGGAACTCTGTGCGATTTTCAGAGCTCTTCAGTCGTGGCCTCTTCTAAAGAGAGAGTCATTCATTTGTTTTCAGACGGACAATGTCTCAACCGTGGCATATGTCAATCATCAAGGAGGGACTCACAGTCCTCTGGCTATGAAAGAAGTATCTCGAATACTTGTATGGGCGGAATCCAGCTCCTGTCTAATTTCTGCGGTTCACATCCCAGGTATAGACAATTGGGAAGCGGATTATCTCAGTCGCCAAACATTACATCCGGGCGAATGGTCTCTTCACCCAGAGGTATTTCTTCAGATTGAGCAAATCTGGGGACTTCCAGAAATAGATCTGATGGCTTCTCATCTAAACAAGAAGCTTCCCAGGTATCTGTCCAGATCCAGGGATCCTCAGGCGGAAGCAGTGGATGCATTGTCACTTCCTTGGAAGTATCATCCTGCCTATATCTTTCCACCTCTAGTTCTTCTTCCAAGAGTGATTTCCAAGATTCTAAAGGAGCGTTCGTTTGTTCTGCTGGTGGCTCCAGCATGGCCTCACAGGTTTTGGTATGCGGATCTTGTTCGGATGGCTACTTGCCAACCGTGGACTCTTCCGTTAAGACCAGACCTTCTATCACAAGGTCCTTTTTTCCATCAGGATCTCAAATCCTTAAATTTGAAGGTATGGAGATTGAACGCTTGATTCTCAGTCATAGAGGTTTCTCTGACTCCGTAATTAATACTATATTACAGGCTCGTAAATCTGTGTCTAGGAAGATATATTATCGAGTCTGGAAGACTTACATTTCTTGGTGTTCTTCTCATCATTTTTCTTGGCATTCTTTTAGAATTCCTAGAATTTTACAGTTTCTTCAGGATGGTTTGGATAAAGGTTTGTCTGCAAGTTCCTTGAAAGGACAAATCTCTGCTCTTTCTGTTCTTTTTCACAGAAAGATTGCAAATCTTCCTGATATTCATTGTTTTGTACAGGCTTTGGTTCGTATAAAACCTGTCATTAAGTCAATTTCTCCTCCTTGGAGTTTGAATTTGGTTCTGGGGGCTCTTCAAGCTCCTCCATTTGAACCTATGCATTCACTGGATATTAAATTACTTTCTTGGAAAGTTTTGTTTCTTTTGGCCATCTCTTCTGCTAGAAGAGTTTCTGAATTATCTGCTCTTTCTTGTGAATCTCCTTTTCTGATTTTTCATCAGGATAAGGCGGTTTTGCGAACTTCATTTAAATTTTTACCTAAGGTTGTGAATTCTAACAACATTAGTAGAGAAATTGTGGTTCCTTCATTGTGTCCTAATCCAAAGAACTCTAAGGAAAGATTGTTGCATTCTTTGGATGTAGTTAGAGCTTTGAAATATTATGTTGAAGCTACTAAAGATTTCAGAAAGACTTCTAGTCTATTTGTCATCTTTTCTGGTTCTAGGAAAGGTCAGAAGGCCTCTGCCATTTCTTTGGCGTCTTGGTTAGAGTATTTGATTCATCATGCTTATGTTGAGTCGGGTAGAACTCCGCCTCAAAGGATTACAGCTCATTCGACTAGGTCAGTTTCTACTTCCTGGGCATTTAGGAATGAAGCTTCGGTTGATCAGATTTGCAAAGCAGCAACTTGGTCTTCGTTGCATACTTTTACTAAATTCTACAATTTTGATGTGTCTTCTTCTTCTGAAGCAGTCTTTGGTAGAAAAGTACTTCAGGCAGCTGTTTCAGTTTGATTCTTCTGCTTATAATTTCAGTTTTTTTCATTTTAAGATTTAAACTTTGTTTGGGGTGTGGATTATTTTTCAGCGGAATTGGCTGTCTTTATTTTATCCCTCCCTCTCTAGTGACTCTTGCGTGGAAGATCCACATCTTGGGTATTCATTATCCCATACGTCACTAGCTCATGGACTCTTGATAATTACATGAAAGAAAACATAATTTATGTAAGAACTTACCTGATAAATTAATTTCTTTCATATTAGCAAGAGTCCATGAGGCCCACCCTTTTTGTGGTGGTTATGATTTTTTTGTATAAAGCACAATTATTCCAATTCCTTATTTTTTATGCTTTCGCACTTTTTTTCTTATCACCCCACTTCTTGGCTATTCGTTAAACTTATTTGTGGGTGTGGTGAGGGGTGTATTTATAGGCATTTTGAGGTTTGGGAAACTTTGCCCCTCCTGGTAGTAATGTATATCCCATACGTCACTAGCTCATGGACTCTTGCTAATATGAAAGAAATGAATTTATCAGGTAAGTTCTTACATAAATTATGTTTTTGGAATGATGATGGTCTACAGTCCTCCATAACATATGGAAGATACTGTATTTCCTGCCACTAGGAGGAAGTGAAGAACCCATACAAGAACTTTAAAACCCTTTCACCTCACATCTCAGTCTAGTTTAATATATAGCCAAATAGAGAATAGGAAAGAAAGGTAAGAAAGGCAAAGCAAGATCTATAGATGTGTCATTAACACTGTCGCCTATAAAGAGGCGAGGCCTGTGGACCATCATCATACCGAAAGAAAATAAATTATCAGGTAAGCATACATTTTGTTTTATTTCGTAAAATGATGATGGTACACAGTCCTTGGGATCAATACCCAAGCCGATGGTCTATGTTACGGACAGGGTGGGAAAATACTTTCACTGACATTTCCTATTTAGCCAACACTACAACCTGAGGGACTTTTCTGACATAAGCTGCTGGCGGAAAAGCAAAGACATCAAAACAATAAAAAAATTATGCAAGGAGGACCATGTGGCAGCTTTGCAAATCTGCTCCAATGATGCATAATTCTTAAAGGCCAATGATGTTGCCACTGCTCTGGTAGTTAATATGTTTAAGGGCAAGGCTGGATTGGCCTACCAGGGTACCAGGAGATTTCCCGGTGGGCTGCAGCAGCCGGGGCTGGAAAGCTACAATATAAAGGGGTTATTAATGGATGCAATTGAGCTTTAGAGTGCATATAACAACAATCTGGAACTTTTTTTAAATACAAACTAATATAATATAAATCTGAAACTAAATATTGGGAGAAGGAGTATCCCAGTAATCCCCTTTGAGAAAAATGGGATGTGCACATAGTGAGTCAACAGAAAATAGGGCTGGTCTCCAAATTTTCCAGGGATGCTTTTTATTTCCAGTCCAGCCCTGTTTAGGGGGCAACTTACCCGCCACCAAGTAAGCCTTGTGAATCACTTGTTTAAGCCAAGATGCCAAAGATACTTTAGTAGTTTTCTTTCATTTACAATTTCCAGAGTAATGTACAAACTAGAAGTTTTTCTAAACTCTTTAGTCGCTTGGAGATAGAGCTTTATTGCTTGTTCAGATTATGTAACAATCTTTCCTTAGAGTTAGCAGGGTCTGGACAAAGAGAAGGAACAACAACTTCTTGATTGATGTTATCAGTTGAAACCACTTTTGGAAGAAAATCATATTTTGTACGCAGTACAACCTTATCCTTGTGATATATCAAAAATGGAGGATCACAGGATAACGTGGACAACTCAGAAACTCTTCTGGCAGAAGAGATAGCTAATAGGAAAAGCACCTTCCAAGACAACAGCTTAATGTCTATGGAGTGCATTGGTTCAAAGGGAGAACCCTGAAGATCTGAAATAACTAGGTTCAAATTCCAGAGAGGAGAAATAGGTCTTACAACTGGCCTAGTTCTAACGAACACCTGAACAAAGGTCTGAACATCAGGAAGTTTAACTAACTTCCTATGGAAAACAACAGATAAAGCTGAAATTTGACCCTTCAGGGAACTAGCTGATAAACCCTTATCAAGGCAATCTTGTAAGAACTAAAGGATTATCAGTATCCAAAAGGAGCACCAAGAAAATCCTTTAGAGGAGCACCACGCAAAATATGCTTTTTCAAATTTTGTGGTAAATCCTTTGAGTCACTGGGTTTCCTATTCTGAATTAGAGTATCTATTACAGAGCCTGAAAATCCTCTATGTCTCGAAACTAGGCGTTCAACCACCACGCCGTCACAGAGGAAAATGCCATGGAGGTGTTGTTGACATCTTTACTAGGTATTCATATCATGTCCTGTGGGGCCAGGCTGGAGCAATTAATATTACTGATGCGGACTCCTGTTTGATCCAAGGAATGACTCTCGGTAGAAGAACAAATGGAGGAAACAGGTATGCTAGATGGAATTCCCATGGACGTACCAAAGCGTCTATCATCTGCGCCCTTGGATCTCTTGATCTTGCACAGTAGTTTGTGATTTAAAGTGATAGTAAACTTAATTGTTTATAGTAACAATATTTGTAATAATAAAGTAAAAGATAGGCACTTTCATTCATGAAATGCATTGTAAATGCTTACGGCTAGATTACGAGTTGTGCGTTAAGGTAAAAAAGCAGCGTTGACAGGTCCTAACGCTGCTTTTTTACACCCGCTGCTATTACGAGCCTTGCAGGTATAGGTGTACCGCACACTTGTTTGGCTTTACCGCAAACCAACTTACGTAAAGTTCGTAAAGCCTTTTTTCTATGGGTCTTCCATAGCGCCGGTATTATGAGTTTGTCCGGTTCGGGCGGGTGTCGGACTTTTCACTCAATCTCACCAAATCTGAGATACTGAACATTTCAGCACCTAGAGACGTTTTCGAATCTCATAATGACTGTCATCCCCTAAAAATTGTTTCTAAACACCTAAAATACTTGGGTATCATCTTAGCCTCCTCGGTTAAAGAGATAGTGAATGTAAATTACAAACGCATAAGAGAAGAGGTAACCCGAGATCTGGCGGCCTGGAAAAACAAAACCATCTCTTGGATGGGTAGAATCCAAGTAGCAAAGATGAACATCTTGCCCAGGGTCCTCTATATTATGCAGGCAATTCCTCTGTCATCAGCAGAGCATATAATCCATCAAATTTTAAAGTCAGTAGTTATGAGTTTTACACTACAACGCCGTAGCATAAAACTCATAACTACAGTGCTAAAAAGTACACTAACACCCATAAACTACCTATTAACCCCTAAACCGAGGCCCTCCCACATCGCAAACACTATAATAATTTTTTAACCCCTAATCTGCCGCTCCGGACAACGCCGCCACTAGAATAAACATATTAACCCCTAAACCGCCGCACTCCTGCATCGCAAACACTAGTTAAATATTATTAACCCCTAATCTGCCGCCCCTAACATCGCCGCCACCTACATTATACTTATTAACCCCTAATCTTCCGCTCCGGACATCGCTACCACCTACCTACATTTATTAACCCCTAATCTGCCGTCCCCAACGTTGTCGCCACTATTCTAAATTTATTAACCCTTTAAACCTAAGTCTAACCCTAACCCTAACACCCCCTAACTTAAATATAATTTAAATAAATCTAAATAAATTTACTATCATTAACTAAATTATTCATATTTAAAACTAAATACTTACCTATAAAATAAACCCTAAACTAGCTACAATATTACTAATAGTTACATTGTATCTAGCTTAGGGTTTATTTTTATTTTACAGGCAAGTTTGTATTTATTTTAATTAGGTAGACTAGTTACTAAATAGTTATTAACTATTTAATAACTACCCAGCTAAAATAAATACAAATTTACCTGTAAAATAAAACCTAACCTATGTTACAATAACACCTAACACTATACTACAATTAAATAAATTCCCTACATTAAATACAATTAAATAAATTAAATTAAATTAGCTAAATCACCAAAAAAAGCAAAGACTAAATTACAGAAAATAAAAAAACAAATTACAGATCTTTAAACTAATTACACCTAATCTAAAAGCCCTATCAAAATAAAAAAGCCCACCCAAAATAAAAAAAACCCTAGCCTAAACTAAACTACCAATAGCCCTTAAAAGGGCCTTTTGCGGGGCATTGCCCCAAAGAAATCAGCTCTTTTACCTGTAAAAAAAAAATACAAACAACCCCCCCAACAGTAAAACCCACCACCCACACAACCAACCCCCCAAATAAAAGCCTAACTAAAAAAACCTAAGCTCCCCATTGCCCTGAAAAGGGCATTTGGATGGGCATTGCCCTTGAAAGGGCATTTAGCTCTATTGCTGCGCAAAGCCCTAACCTAAAAAATAAACCCACCCAATACACCCTTAAAAAATCCTAACACTAACCCCCAAATATTCACTTACCGGAAGAAGCCTTCATCCAAGCAGCAAGATGTCAACGAAGCCGGCAGACGTGGTCCTCCAGACGGGCAGAAGTGGTCCTCCAGACGAGCAGAAGTCTTCATCCAGACGACATCTTCTATCTTTATCCTTCCGACGTGGAGCGGCTCCATCTTCAAGACATCCGGCGCGGAGCATCCTCTTCAAACTAAGGCTTCTTCGGAATGAATATCTCTTTAAGTGATGTCATCCAAGATGGCGTCCCTTAGATTCCGATTGGCTGATAGAATTCTATCAGCCAATCGGAATTAAGGTAGAAAAAATCCTATTGGCTGAAGCAATCAGCCAATAGGATTGAACTTCAATCCTATTGGCTGATCCAATTAGCCAATAGGATTGAGCTGGCATTCTATTGGCTGATTGGAACAGCCAATAGAATACAAGCTCAATCCTATTGGCTGATTGGATCAGCCAATAAGAATGAAGTTCAATCCTATTGGCTGATTGCATCAGCCAATAGAATTTTTTCAACCTTAATTCCGATTGGCTGATAGAATTCTAACAGCCAATCGGAATCTAAGGGATGCCATCTTGGATGACGTCACTTAAAGGTACCTTCATTCGTCGGGTAGTCGTCGTTGGAAGAGGATGCTCCGCGCCGGATGTCTTGAAGATGGACCTGCTCCGTGCCGGATGGATGAAGATAGAAGATGCCGTCTGGATGAAGATTTCTGCCCATCTGGAGGACCACTTCTGTCTGTCTGGAGGACCACTTCTGCCGGCTTCATTGAGGAAATCTTGCCGCTTGGATGAAGACTTCTCCCGGTAAGTGGATCTTCGGGGATTAGTATTAGGATTTTTAAGGGTGTATTGGGTGGGTTTTATTTTTAGGTTAGGGCTTTGGGCCACAATAGAGCTAAATGCCCATCCAAATGCCCTTTTCAGGGCAATGGGGAGCTTAGGTTTTTTAGTTAGGGTTTTATTTGGGGGGGTTGGTTGTGTGGGTGGTGGGTTTTACTGTTGGGGGGGTGTTTGTATTTTTTTTACAGGTAAAAGAGCTGATTTCTTTGGGGCAATGCCCCGCAAAAGGCCCTTTAAGGGCTATTGGCAGTTTAGTTTAGGGCTATTAGATTGGTGTAATTAGTTTAAAGATCTTGTAATTAGTTTTTTATTTTATGTAATTTAGTGTTTGTTTGTTTTTTGTAATTTAGCTAATTGTTTTTGGAATTTAGTTAATTGTATTTAATTTAGGGAATTTATTTAATTGTAGTGTAAGGGTAAGTATTAGTGTAAGACAGGTTAGGTTTTATTTTACAGGTCAATTTGTATTTATTTTAGCTAGGTAGTTAGTAAATAGTTAATAACTATTTAGTAACTATTCTACCTATTTAAAATAAATACAAACTTGCCTGTGAAATAAAAATAAACCTTAAGATAGATACAATGTAAATATTAGTTATATTGTAGCTAGCTTAGGGTTTATTTTACAGGTAAGTATTTAATTTTAAATAGGCATAATTTAGGTAATAATTGTAGGTTTTATTTATATTTATTTTAATTATATTTAAGTTACGGGATGTTAGGGTTAGACTTAGGTTTAGGGGTTAATAAATATTATATAGTGGCGGCGACGTTGGGGGCGGCAGATTAGGGGTTAATAATTGTAGGTAGGTGGCAGCGATGTTAGGGGCGGCAGATTAGGGGTTAATAATATTTAACTAATGCTTGCGAGGCAGGAGTACGGCGGTTTAGGGGTTAATATGTTTATTATAGTGGTGGTGATGTTGGGACGGCAGATTAGGGGTTAATAACATTATGCAGGTGTCTGTGATGTTGTGGGCAGCAGATTAGGGGTTAATAAATATAATGTAGGTGGCGGCGATGTTGGGGGCAGCAGATTAGGGGTTAATAAGTATGTAGGTGTCGGCGATGTCCGGAGCGGAAAATTAGGGGTTAATAAATATAATGTAGGTGTCAGCGATGTTGGGGGTGGCAGATTAGGGGTTAATAAGTGTAAGATTAGAGGTGTTTAGACTCGGGTTTATGTTAGGGTGTTAGGTGTAAACATAACTTTAGTTTCCCCATAGGAATCAATGGGGCTGCGTTACGGAGCTTTACTCTGCTTTTTTGCAGGTGTTAGACTTTTTTCAGCCGGCTCTCCCCATTAATGTCTATGGGGAAATTGTGCACGAGCACGTATAACCAGCTCACCGCTGACTTAAGCAGCGCTGTTATTGGAGTGCGGTATGGAGCACAGTTTTGCTCTACGCTCAATTCTTGCCTTTTAACTTCAACATCCTCCCGAAAATACAATTTGAGCACGGAGAGCAGATCACATCATCCAAAGGGCGTGTCCACGTCCCACTAGAATCACACCCCTCTTTTAAGTCTCTTTTGTATATATACAAGGATAACAAACACATCACGTCATTCAAAGGGCGTGTTAGCACCACACTTGGTCATCTTATTGGCTTACTAAATAAAGAACACGCCCCTCCTGACAGGGAAATCCCATCCTGTCAACATCGTGACATCACGTTATTGACAACCAAACCCTAGGTTATACAAAAAGGCTTCATATTCGCTTTAAAAAATACTTATCCAATCATATAATACTCATTTCACCACAACATGTGGAAGGACAATCAAAAGGTGGCTAAAAATTATTATTATCCAGAGAAGTTTAGTTAAAGCACTGTCACAAATTGTGCACAACAGTGTACTGCATCATCGCCAACCCCTGTCACCCTTCATAATGTGTGGAGAGACAACCACATGGTGGCTAGGGAGAATACTATACAGAAAAACATACAAATAAAATCATGTGAAAAAACTATACAAAAAAACATACAATTGGGCGCTGTCAGAAAATGTACCAGGAAGAAAAAATTAAGAAATAAGAATAATCAAGAAAATCCTCAAACCAAATATTCATCTATCCCTAATACCACTCACTCTACTGATACAAACAAAGCTATGCGACTTCACTAAGTGGGGTCCATTTATTAATGTGCGGACGGACATGATGCAATATAGCGGATCATGTCCGTCGCACATCGATAAATGCCGACAATTTATCATTGCACCAGCAATTCTTGTGAACTGCTGGTGCAATACCACTCCCCTGCAGATTAGCCACTAGCAGGGGGTGTCAATCAACCCGATTGTATTCGATCGAGCGGATTGCTGTCCACCACCTCAGAGGTGGTGGACGAGTTAACTTCTTAACTTCCGCTTCAGCCGGAACTGAAGTGGAGTGGGTCAGAGGCAGCATCCACTGTTTCATAAATAGACCCCAGTGTGTAAAGGCATCCAAGGAACCAACTTTCTGGCGGATCATCAGGTTGAACCTTTAGTCAGAGGCTCAATCTAAAGCCAAATTATTCCATAAATGACATATTCCCCACGTATCCCAACCGACCAGCCACAGGTTAAACACCCACAGTATCACCATATAGTGAACATTAAATCAATAACCTAGTAATAAAATATATAAAAAACATATTAAAAACAAGTAATCTTAAAAACATACCAAATAAACTGAAAGGTCCATAATATGTGGTTATGCTAATACAGGTAAATCTTACACATTTATAGGGCCACCTCGATATAGAGAACTATTTACAACATATAAACAACAATTCAGCAACATATCTGCTTAGAAACTGATATGGAATGGAATCATGCACTCTCAATGGAATATGCACTCTCGATAGAATACATATCCTCTATATTGGGGGGCGTATTATTGCTTGATCTATGAGGTGGCATGTGGTTATAGCCATGCTGATACACTTTAACGGTGTGTGATTGGTTGTGCTGAGGGGTGCGTCGGGCCTGCGACGAGTGTCATTGGATGTTTTAGTACATTGTGACTTAGTACAGCTGAATGTAGTTATCTTTGACATTTTTTCCTACGTTATCACCAGCCAATCTTTTGCCGGGGGTTGAACAACACTGTGTTATAACACATAATATATCACATATATTCCCTATGATAATCAGATGGTAATTTTTATTCAGTATGAATAGTAGTAGTTATTCTATCAGAACACTTTTTGCACACGGACAACCTTGATTGGTTGTGAATAGGGGGAGGGTTTCACAGGCCTATAAAAGTTGGATTTATACATATGTTGTTTGTCAGAGGAAGGGACTGTGTTTTGTCCCGAAATGCCACGAATAAGGGTTTTTCTTGTTACAGATGTCCAAAGACCAGTGAGTAATTTCAAATTTTATTCAAGGATTTTTACAGCACCCTGGCGGTTGAAGTTGGATGGTGAGAGTGCATACACCTAATCAGTTTACATATATATATACATACTACACACACACACACATTATTTACAACTTCAGTGGCAAAAAAAAATCATTTTAACTTTAAAATTTAAGATTCCAATCAAAAGTTCAAGAAACTCCCTTAATTTTCAGAATTTAAACGA
Organism: Bombina bombina; assembly: GCF_027579735.1. Taxonomy (NCBI): domain Eukaryota; kingdom Metazoa; phylum Chordata; class Amphibia; order Anura; family Bombinatoridae; genus Bombina; species Bombina bombina. Next base: position 869,208,617 of record NC_069499.1, on the reverse strand, counting down.
GCATAAAAGTGTGAAACTTACCAAAACAGAGGCGTTACCGGTAAACATGCCAGCGTTTGAATTGGAAATTTTACAAACACTGTACTCCTTCCAATGGTCACGAACCTCCATTCGGCACTTAGGGGTACAGCTAGGTCCGGACCCGAAATTGGTTATCTCTATTAACTACACAACCCTCATTAAAGAGGTCACTGAGCTCACATCTTCGTGGAGCCTTAAAGAAATTTCGTGGCTGGGCCGCATTGCATCCTTCAAAATGACGATCTTACCAAAAATTCTGTACTATTTCCGCTGTATCCCTCTTAATGTACCCACTGCTTTTATAGACAAGCTCCAATCTCTTGGGCAACACTATATCTGGAATAAGTCCAGACCCCGGATAGCGGCAAAGATTCTCCAAAAGAGATATGAATATGGAGGAGTTGCAATGCCTAACGTCCGTGGATATTACGAGGCAGCCAGGCTCTCTCATATCACGGCATGGGCGGATAAGGGGGAACAGCAGGGCTGGAAAAACATAGAAACTTCGAACCTTCCCCTAGGCCTAAGATTGGCAGACTTACCCTGGATCCCTAAGCATTGTGTTGACAGCTTAGGAATACAAAATATCATTATCAGAGACAATCTGAAAGTCTGGTATAGCCTCAGAAACCTCCGTGACATCGCCCCACACCCATCTCCCATTCAATCTATACCGGCCTTACTGGCGGCTCTTCCTGATACACACATACAGCAGTGGAGGGACTTAAACCTCAAAATGGTCTCCTGTGTGTACCCCTCGGACACCTTAATCTCACCTCATAACATCAGTACCATAATCCCAGAGCCCCCCCCCCCGTGGGCCTCCTTTGAATATTCGAGGCTCTACGCCTTTATGACATCTTGGGGATTCCCCAAAACCCTAAACAGACCCCTGACTAATTGGGAAAAGCTATGGCAACTCCCTATCAAGACCCCTAGGCTCATATCGTTTCACTACGATCTTCTACAGTCGTCCACTAACAAAGACAGACCATGGCAGATAAGGGCCTGGGAGGGTGATTTATCCAGACCAATTTCAGATAAAGATCTATCCATAGCCATGACGTTGACTAAAAAGACGGTACACTGTGCAAATACACTAGAGGCTTACATGAAATTATTCCTAAAATGGTACTATACTCCCACAAGGCTGTCACAGATGTTCCCCACAGCGCCTCCTCTGTGTTGGAGGGAATGCATGCAAAGGGGCTCAGACATGCATACTTGGTGGGATTGCCCAAAGCTGGCACCTCTCTGGACTCAGGTAGAAACCCTCTGTGCTAACCTGGGGCTATCTATCCCACTAACTCCTGCAATCGCTCTTTTACACATTTTCCCGAGGAGCGTCCCAACCCATGTCTCTAAATTGGTCATCTTCGTCTTAGCGGCCACGAAACTGACGATAGCAAGAGCTTGGAAACAAACCCAACCCCCAGACATAACGGCTGTCACATCTGTAATGCAGGTGTACGCCACGATGGAACAAAGCTTCTACTCCCATATGGACAAGGAAGAGCTTTACTGGCAGATTTGGGAGCCCTGGTTTAACCACCAGGGAACTCAAAGATAAATGACTGTGTGGACCCAAGGTCCTAGTCACCCCCACCACCATACCCTTACCTCTCCCTCTCCCCCCCCCCTCCTTTTCCCTCCTCCCTCATGCTCCATCTGGACTCCCCCGCCTGGAAATGCGCACTATAATTCCCAGTTGTAGTACACGGAGAGGCACTTCTAAGCTGACTTCACGAAATTCCTAGAAATTTGAGTTATTGTGTAGGACTGAGGTACTACCCGGTCCTTATAACCTAAGTTTGTTCATTCTGTTTGTAAATGATGTTTTCATAATGGATTTATTTCTGAGTTCACATTAATCGAAAATGAGGTTTATATGACAGATATTCTATTTCATTCTAGACACACTTGACCTATATACGCAGTAATGTCATTAATTGCTACACTTGCTGTGTCATACCAACGGCATAATGTTTCTGTGTATGTTCACCGATTGGTCACCTGCGTTGTGACATCTGCTGTAATGTTTAATCCTCAATAAAAAACTTTTGGAAAAAAAAAAAAAAGTGTGAAACTTTTTTTTTATCCAATTTACTTCTATTATGAAACTTACTTTGTGCTTTGTTGAAAAGCAGACGGGAAAGTGTAGACGTGTGCACGTATCTGGAGCAATATATTTTGCAGCAGTTTTATAACTATGTTACACATTAGTAAGAGCACTGGTCGCAATGTTTGTTTACTGTCATGTGCGGCTCCAGAAAGTGCACTCTACTTACCTAGGTATTTCTTCAACAAAGAATGCTATGAGAACAAAGTGCATTTGATAATAGCAGTAAACTCAAAACTTTTATAAAATTTCATGTCCCTTTAATAATATAATATATATGTGCAACGCTTTAGTCAGCTTAAGTATCATTAGACTTTGTTGGAGAGATGTGTTATGTTTTAGTATTGTAGTCATTTACTGCTTATCCAGTGTAATTAATGTGGTTTTTCATATAATCCATAACAGAACAATTTGCAGCTAGGACATCACCCAACAACGCTAGTAATACAAGCAGCAACAGATATTCCCATGCCAACCCCATCATTCTGTAAATGAAAAACAGGTTATTTGGTAAGAACAAGGCTGTGGAATTTGTGCAGAGATTCACACACACTTTTTCTCTCACTTCAACCTGATTCCTTAGTTACTACCACTAATTTAACTGATAAAAATAATGCAACCTTAAAGTTTAAAGGGACAGTATACACTAATTTTCATATAACTGCATGTAATAGACACTACTATAAAGAATAAGATGCACAGATACTGATATAAAAATCCAGTATAAAATGGTTTAAAAACCTACTTAGAAGCTTTCAGTTTAGCTCTGTTGAAAAGGGAGATGGAAAGCCCAGTGCAAGTGGGAAATAAGACACTCCCCCCTCCCCCTTCTTTTGCATATAAAAAGACCCTTTACACAAACAGGAGCAAGCTGGAGAAGGTAGCTGACGGTATTCACATAAAACTTTGGGGCTTGGTTTGGAGACTGAAAATCAGAGCAATGTTATTTAAAAGTAAGCAAAATTATACATTTTTAAAAAAAACTAACTTTATGGGCTTTATAAATAGATCATCTACAAAACATGTATGCAAAGAAAAAATGAGTGTATAATGTCCCTTTAAGTTAATGTTTACCTTTTGTGTGTATGAGCACTTGAAGAAGGGATTCCAAAGCAGCTTACAGGATCTATGAAGAAAATGTTTTATGCTTTTATGCTTAAGAAGTAAACAGCATTTTACTTCTATATTTAGCATTGGTAGAGCTTGTTTGCAGTATTAACAAACCTATAATACTCAGCAACAAACTGAATCTCAAACTAATCAGATATTATTTGCTGTTTAGACTCTCTGGGGCCGAATTATCAAGCTCCGAATGGAGCTTGATGTCCCTGTTTCCGCGCAAGCCTTTAGGCTCGCCGGAAACAGCTCCGCTCCATAACTGATCCGCTGCCTCTGAGGCTGCGGTGTGCAATCCGCATGATTCTATACGACCGGGCTGATTGACACCCCCTGCTAGCGGCCGATTGGCTGCGAATCTGCAGGGGGTGGCATTGCACAAGCAGTTCTGGTTAATTGCTTGTACTATGTTAAATGCCGACAGCGTATGCTGTCTGCATTCATCGATGTCTGTCGGACATGATACGCTGCATCATATTATGTCGGACAGACATTGATAAATCGTCCCCTCTGTCTCTCTCTCTTTCTGTGTCTCTCTGTCTCTGTATCTTTTTTTCTGTCTCTTTCTCTCTCTGTCTCTCTTTCTGTATCTGTCTCTTTCTCTCTCTCTGTGTGTCTCTCTGTCTCTTTCTCTCTATCTGTCTCTCTCTCTTAGAGGCCTATTTATCAAAGGTCTGTCGGACCAGATCTGACAGTGCGGATCAGGTCCAACAGACCTCGCTGAATGCGGAGAGCAATACACTCTCCGTATTCAGCATTGCACCAGCAGCTCTTGTGAGCTGCTGGTGCAACGCCGCCCCCTGCAGATTTGCGGCCAGCAGGGAGGTGTCAATCAACCCGATCATACTCGATCGGGTTGAATTGTGGCGATGTCTGTTGCTCAGAGCTGGCGGACAGGGTTATGGAGCAGCGGACCGCTTTAGACCGCTGCTTCATAACTGCTTTTTCTGGCGAGCCTTGATAAATGGGCCTCTGAGTCTCTCTCTCTCTCTCTTTTTCTGTCTCTTTCTTTCTTTCTTTCTTTCTTTCTTTCTCTCTCTCTCTCTGTCTCTCTGTGTCTCTCTGTATCTCTCTCTCTCTGTCTCTTTCTCTCTCTCTCTCTCTCTCTTTCTATCTCTCTGTCTCTCTCTCTTTGTCTCTGTCTGTCTCTGTCTCTCTCTCTTTATTTCTCTGTCTCTTTCTCTTTTGTGTCTCTCTGTCTCTGTATCTCTCTCTATGTCTCTCTCTCTCTCTGTATCTCTCTCTCTGTCTCTCTCTATCTCTCTGTGTCTATCTCTCTGTATCTCTCTCTATATATCACTTTCTCTCTCTCTCTCTCTCTCTCTCTCTCTGTCTTTCTGTCTCTTTCTCTCTATCTGTCTCTCTGTCTCTGTCTCTCTCTCTCTCTCTCTGTGTCTCTCTCTCTCTGTATCTCTCTCTGTCTCTTTCTCTCTGTCTCTTTCTCTCTGTATCTCTCTCTCTGTCTCTTTCTCTCTCTCCCTCTTTTTCTATCTCTCTGTCTCTCTCTGTCTCTTTCTTTGTCTCTGTCTCTCTCTCTTTGTCTCTTTCTCTCTCTCTTTCTATCTCTGTCTCTCTCTCTCTCTCTGTCTCTCTTTGTGTCTCTCCGTCTCTGTATCTATCTCTCTCTCTTTCTCTCTCTCTCTCTGGGGTATATTTATTATAGTGCGGACTGACATGATACAATGTAACGTATCATGTCCACCGCACATCGATAAATGCCGACAGCATACGCTGTCAGCATTTATCATTCCACCAGCAGTTCTTGTGAACTGCTGGTGCAATACCGCCCCCTGCAGATTTGCAGCCAATTGACCGCTAGCAGGGGGTGTCAATAAACCGCCTCAGAGCAGGCGGACAAGTTATGGTTCAGCGGTCTTTAGAGCTTGATAAATTAAACAATAAATAAACTGGCTCTATTATAGTGCAACCGATCGGGTTGATTGACACCCCCTGCTAGCGGCCAATTGGCCACGAATCGGCAGGGGGCGGTATTGCACCAGCCGTTCACAAGAACTGTCGGCATTTATCGATGTGCGGCGGACATGATACGTTACTTTGTATCATGTCTGCTCGCACAATCATAAATATGCCCCTCTGCATCTAAGTGCTGTCAATATAATCAGCTACTATATGTACCCACATAATAATTCTTTAGATTTTTGTAGCTATTTTCCGATTTCACTCTGAGTTCAAGTAGACAATAACTTACAAATTAACTCTACATTTACGCAATTTGTTCTTGAGTATACACATTCTACACAATAAATATCTATGTACCAAACAAATCTAATCAATGTGAAAATGTACTTAAAGGGACAGTAAAATCAAAATTAAACTATAATGATTCAGACAGAACATGCAATTGAAATCAATTTTCCAGCTTACTTCTATTATCTAATTTGCTTTGTTCTATTTGTATCCTTTGCTGAAAAGCATATATAGGTAGGCCTAGAAGCAGCAGTGCATTACTGGGAGCTAACTGCCGATTGGTTGCTGCAGAGGCTTATGCCTCTTGTCATTGGCTCACCAGCAGTGCATTGCTGCTCCTTCAACAAAGGATACAAAGAGAATTAAACAAAATAGACAATAGAAGCAAATTGGAAAGTTTTTTTTTTAAATCACATGCTCTATCTGAATCATAAAAGTTAAAAGTTGGGTTTCATGTCCTTTTCATACTGTTTAAGCTTTCATTTTCAGGCTTAACAGTTAAGATGGTGGCTTCAGGCTGCTTCTGTCATGGTTTAGACAGAGCATGTGATTTTAAAAAAACTTTCTGTACATTATTATTACATTAGCTTTGTACTCTTGGTATCCTTTGTTGAAGAGTAGGCAGTCTCCGGAGCAGCAATGCACTGCTGGGAGCTAGCTGGTAATTCATGGCTTCACATTTATATCTCTTGTCATTAGCTCACCAGATGTATTCAGCTAGCTCCCAGTAGTGCATTGCTATTCATGAGCCCCCTCTTCAACAAAGAAAACAGAACAATTTAGATAATAGAAATTGCATTTTTCGTTTGAATAATAAAAATGTAATATTTAGTGATGTCGCGAATAGTTCCCGGCGAACATAACTTGTTCGCGTTCGCCACAGCGGGCGAACTTATGAGATGTTCGATCCGCCCCCTATTCGTCATCATTGAGTAAACTTTGACCCTGTATCTCACAGTCTGCAGACACATTTCAGCCAATCAGCAGCAGACACTCCCTCCCAGACCCTCCCAGCTCCTGGGCAGCGGCCATTTTAGATTCATTCTGATCCTGCATTCTTAGTGAGAGGAGGGATAGTGTAGCTGCTGCTGATTTTATAGGGAAATTGATAGCTAGGCTAGTGTATTCAGTGTCCACTACAGTCCTGAAGGACTCATCTTTTTAGGGCTAGAACATCTTTTTTTTTTTTTTGTCTGTGTAATTTTGACTGTGAAACATCAGTCTGCTAGTGTAATCTAATTGCAGTTGCCTGCCTGCAGTGCCACAACTCATATCTGTTGTAACAGTAGTGTAAATTTTGCAAAAAAAACTTTTTTGACTGTGAAACATCAGTCTGCTAGTGTAATCTATAAGCAGTTGCCTGCCTGCCAGCGTATGTGCTAGGCCCACTTGCCAATTAGTGCCACCACTCATATCTGTTGTAACAGTAGTGTAAATTTTTTAAAAAAAAACTTTTTTGACTGTGAAACATCAGTCTGCTAGTGTAATCTAATTGCAGTTGCCTGCCTGCCAGCGTGTGCCAGGCCCACTTGCCAACTAGTGCCACCACTCATATCTGTTGTAACAGTAGTGTAAATTTTGTGAAAAAAAAAACTTTTTTGACTGTGAAACATCAGTCTGCTAGTGTAATCTAATAGCAGTTGCCTGCCTGCCAGCGTGTGTGCCAGCCCCACTTGCCAACTAGTGCCACCACTCATATCTGTTGTAACAGTAGTGTAAATTTATAAAAAAAAACTTTTTTGACTGTGAAACATCAGTCTGCTAGTGTAATCTAATAGCAGTTGCCTGCCTGCCAGCGTGTGTGCCAGGCCCACTTGCCAACTAGTGCCACCACTCATATCTGTTGTAACAGTAGTGTAAATTTAAAAAAAAAAAAACTTTTTTGACTGTGAAACATTAGTCTGCTAGTGTAATCTAATTGCAGTTGCCTGCCTGCCAGCGTGTGTGCCAGGCCCACTTGCCAACTAGTGCCACCACTCATATCTGTTGTAACAGTAGTGTAAATTTTTTAAAAAAAAACTTTTTTGACTATGAAACATCAGTCTGCTAGTGTAATCTAATAGCAGTTGCCTGCCTGCCAGCGTGTGTGCCAGGCCCACTTGGTATCCAACCTTGTGCAAATGGGGAGTTTGCAGTTGTGCAAATGGAATGTTTGCGGTTGTTTGCGGTGTGTTAAACGGGGAGTTTGGTCTGTCACTGTGAAGCGGGCGTAACCCTTACACTACCTGAACGATACAACATCATACCTGATGTTTTAAAGCACGTTATTCCAAACAATTTAGGAATTTTAGGTGATTTATGCCCTTTATGGATTAAAAACAGACTCTGCATCAACTATGTAATTTTTCATGGGAGTTTTGCCATGGATCCCCCTCCGGCATGCCACAGTCCAGGTGTTAGTCCCCTTGAAACAACTTTTCCATCACTTTTGTGGCCAGAAAGAGTCCCTCTGGGTTTTAAAATTCGCCTGCCTATTGAAGTCAATGTTCGCAAACTTTTGCGGAAGCTCGCGTTCGCTGTTCGCAAATGAAAAATTTTAGGTTTGCGACATCACTAGTAATATTTAGTGCCCTTTAATGTGGACTTTTAACTGCATGTAATAATAAAGAAACTGTGGACATTCTTTTTGTGAAGTTACGGTGGCGGTAGCAGTGTTTGATGGGTGTACCTACTTTAAAAAATTGTTAAAGGGATAGTATAGTCAAAAAGAAATAATTAATTATTCAGATAGAGCATACAATTTTAAGTAACTTTCTAATTTACTCCTATTATAAATTTTTCATCGTTCTCTTGGTATCTTGATTTAAAAAAGCTGGAAAGTAAGCTTAGAAGCCGGCCCATTTTTGGTTCAGCTCCTGGGTAGCGCTTGCTGATTGGATAGCTACATTTAGACACAAATCAGCAAGCACTACCCAAGTGCTGAACCAAAAATGGGCCGGCTTCTAAGCTTACATTCCAGCTTTTTAAAATAAAGATACCAAGAGAATGAAGAAAAATTGATAATAGGAGTAAATTAGAAAGTTGTTTAAAATTGCAGGCTCTGGTGAAGATGGAGGAAGAGGAGGAGTCAGTGTTGAGAGAGCGCTCTCCAGGCTTCCATCCCCTGTAGCCTGTCCAGTGGCGGTTTTTGCACGCCAGGACCTCCCTGGGACAAGGGAAAGATTGCTACAGCCCAGGAAAATAACAACTTTTACAGCTAGGTGTTCCCCCGGCAGCGCAAGATATCAGCGGCACTAAAACCAATCTGTCCCTCCAGGAGCTTAGAGCGAAGGGCAGAATACTAACGCAAGCTCCGCTATCTGTGGAGGGGCCTGTAAGACCGAGTGTGGGCCGCCCACTCACAGTTCTGCCAAGTGAGGAGGGTAAGAAGCCCCAAAGAGTACTTATTTATACAGCCTGGACATAGTGGCAGCTAACCGACACTCACCGTACTACTGTCTACCGCAGGGGCTCTTGTGATCTGGACAGAAGAGACCGAAGCTTTACCGGTGCCCGAGGTGAGTCTCCACGGAAACAGCTGCTCATTTACTCCACCCACCGATGTTGCGTGTGAGGGTTGAGCGGCACAGACTCCTGTCTCCTCTAATCTAACCGGCTGGAAGGTCTAAGGAGGAACTATCCCTGGCAGTGAAGGCGGCTCCTCCCCACCGATGTTGCGAGGTGGAGCCCGCAGTCCAGACTATCACTCTGTTGGAAAAGGAGACAGCAAGTGTATCGGTAACCGGAAAAAGTGCTGAGAACCGCAGGACCTAATAACAGGCACTGAGCCCGACAGAGACTGATTGAAGGATCTACTCCAGTTGCTTCACGAGAGCCCGACACAGAGCTTCAAAAGGAAGACGGGTGAGTGCGGGGCGGCTGTCACTGTGAGTGCACAAATCAGCTGGCCGGTGGGGAATAGAAACTGTAAGGGGAACTGTGCAAGCTAAGAGTATAAAAGCTATGCCTAACTTAAATTCTCCTCTAGAGTCATAGCTACAACCACCGGCTAAAAAGCTATATTAAATCACCTTAATATTAATCTTGGTAAAAATAGAATTGGAGAAACCTGCAACTCCTTTTCAATTACTGGGCAAGAGAATTATTGTCTTTTTTTTCTGCTAACACAAGAGAAGTCTGCTGAAATAACTACATAAATTAGTGGGGAAGTTTTGTGATTGCTATTGCAAAGCTGTGGATCGTGTGTTTCCTGGATGATATCGAGAGGAGGGAGGTGGTGAAGAAACAAACAGGAAAGGTTACAGAGACACACGAAAGCCCACTGGAATTTGCTAAACATTGAAGCAGGGGTAAAGTTTACAAACTAATGAAGGAACTTTCAATGTTCTGGGGTTATTTATTCCCCCTGTGGAAAATAAGATCCATTCTTTTTTGAACACTGTTTAGTAATCTTCCACGTTACTAGGGGCTAATTTGCCAGGAGAAAAAGAGGAGGTAGAAGGAAACTGTTATTGGTCTTTTTTTTTTTTTTTTTTCAGCTTCAGATATCTAGAAGTAAAAGCAGAGTTAAAAGCTGATGTTATAGATATCTGCTGTGAACAACAAATGGTCTAATTATTATTGTATCATGGTTTGTGCAATTGTAAAATATTATGTGTAGAGGTTAAGATATATGATGTGGCAATTGTAATATAAACAATTCACAGACTACAGAAACTCAGATAGGTTGAGAGGCCTTGGGATAAAGGGAAGGGACCCAATAGTTGGGGTACATTTTATCAGGATACAGTGGGGATTTCACATTCCACTTATTCAGGAAATCCAAGCAAACACTGTATATTCCTAAGGTCTACGATAATATAATTAGGTTTTCTTGATCTGGTAGTATCATGTAAGATTAGTCTATTCTGCCCGACGTGACAGGAGATCACCTAGGGATTACACTGAAAAAAGAAACAGTGGCACTTTTTCACCTTAGAGGTAGCGGATACATTGTAATTATAGGTTAATATTGAGGGGTTTAAAGGTAAATACCCAGCCGCGAGCCGATAAAGATTAAAATCCTGCGTCCTTGATTTTCAGCACCAGAATACACTAAGCACGCTGGCACATTCTGTCCCTTAAAATCTAAGGGTTCTTAACGTATTTTTTTTTTTATTTTTTTTTTGCGGTAACTCACTTAAATTTGCACTTCACCCTTTTTTTTTCTTTTTTTTTTTTTTCCCTCTCTCACCTTCCTAGCACATTTACGTTTTCTTCCTCTTTATCGTAGCGCACCCAATTTCTGATAGGGTCCAATTTATATGTACCCCCTCTAGCACTTCCTCCTGTATCACCTAACACACTTGCATGCAATTTCTTGTATGGATAAGTTAATCACATCACCATCACTTACGGGCAAAAACAATTTAGGCATGGCAGCCAAAAGCAAGGACCGCAGGAATAAAAACCCTCCAGGGACACCTGCAGATCTTCACACAGAAATGACCCCCTCAAAATCTCAAAACCTATCTATCTCACATGACATGCAAAATCTCGTTGCTAATATACTAGAAGCCATTACTCCAAAATTTGATCTATTAAAGAACGAAATAAGACAGGATATCTCGCTACTGACCTTGGAGATCAGACAATTCTCCAACAGAATTCAAGAAGCAGAGCAGAGAATTTCAGACTTAGAAGACACATCAAGTGCATATTTCTCCAAAATTGATGATAATCAGTCTAAGATAGCGAAATTGCAATCTAGAGTCGAAGAATTAGAAAATAGATCAAGGAGGAATAATCTTAGGATTATAGGTTTGCCAGAGTCAGTTAAACAAGAGGAACTTATGCAGGTCATGACACACGTTCTGCCACAGATATTAAAAATTCCCCCAACGCAAACACTCATTCCAATTGAAAGAGTTCACAGATTGGGGAGAGCTCCTGAGTCCCCAACTAATCTGACCAGACCTAGACCGATTATCGCAAAATTCCTGAATTTTCAGGACAAAATGATGTTTCTTCAGTCGTATCGTAAAAACCAGCCTATTTTCCATAATGGAAATAAAATTCTGTTATTTCAGGACTTCTCAATAGAGACCTCCTTAAAGAGGAAGGAGCTCTCCCTGGTCTGCGGCAGAATGTTGAAGATGGGGTGGCAGGCTACTGTCATCTTCCCAGCTAGACTCAAACTTATACTTGAAGGTCAAACATTTTTTTTTGACTCAGCAGTCGAAGCTGAGAAAAAAATAGCCGAACATGGGGCTAAATGATAAACTCAGGGGAGTCAGATTAACAGCAAGAACTAAAGACAATTCAAGATATCATGCTGCCAGTAAGGGCAGGAGTTTCCCCCCCCCCCTTTTTTTTTTTTTATTCTCTTCCTCCTTCCTTCCCATCTCTTCTTTTCGCACTCCCTCTCCTCCCCCGCCCTCTTCCCCTGCGTGCGCCCCTCATTCTCTAGGATTATTCTACACATAGTCAATGCCTTTTAGAGGCATAAGAATAGTGCTGTGAGTAAAGTTATTAAAATTACCTCATGGAATATAGGTGGAATTGTCTCACCCATTAAACGGAAAACAATCTTAGCGCACCTACGGAAAACAAATACACTCATAGCGCTTCTCCAGGAAACACATCTTAATACAGAGGAATCATTAAAATTGAAATCTTCCTGGGTGGCCGAGTGTATCTTTGCACCCTCTCCTAACAGGAAGAAAGGAGTTGCAATTCTTTTAGGGAAGAAATTGAGTTATGAAAAATTAGACATACTGATTGACTCGGACAGCAGATTTATAATATTAAAATTGAAAATCTCAAATTCAATATACACCATATGTAATCTGTACGTGCCTAATATAATCGAATATGGATTCTGGGACTCTCTTCAATCGAAAATCTTGCAAATAGCGGAAGGTCATGTAATAATAGCAGGAGACTTTAATATGTCCCCACGAGAACCCCTGGACAGATTGAGAAGGGGGGTGGCGCAGAAGATAAACAAAAAAGACAAATTGGAAAGAAAAATATTTAAATCTATCACGCGTAATCTTGCAGTCAGTGATATCTGGAGGGTGCAAAACCCTGATAGCAAAAGCTATACATGTTATACCAAAACAACCAAATCACTATCAAGAATTGATCTTATATTAATTAACGATAGTCTTTCCCATAGGGGGGTTAAAGCACAAATATCAGAAATTTTGATATCCGATCATGCACCAATCACACTGACTATTCCAGATTTGAACGCTGGTTACAGAAAACAGGGGTTCTTTTTTCCTAAACATCTTAACAAGAACGCAAAGTTTAGAGACTGGCTCAAAGAGAAGTGGGAAGATTATTTTCAAAACAATAAAGAATCAGTTTCTAGTCCAGTGATTCTATGGGAAGCGGCAAAAGCGGTACTGAGGGGAGATATAATTGCATACATGGCAAAGACCAAGAGGGAGGTTCGCGTGAGAGAGAGTCAGGTAACGGCCACGGTAACCAATGCTTATAATAGATATTTGAATCTATCCTCCGACGAGAACTGGAAGAAATACATCAAAGCCAAGGAGGAGAGAGACACTTTCTTAACCCTTAATGAGACACAAGCGAACTTAAGATATCAATCTAATTTGTACAGGTTCGGAAATAAATCAGGCAAATTAATGGCTAAATTGGTAAAGAACTCGAGAACCTCAAAAACAATTGAAGCATTACAATTTAATAGCAAACTGCTTACCTCACCAGAGGAAATATCTAAAGCTTTTTTTCATTATTACAAATCAATTTATGCGGCTAACCCAGTAAATACAACCATAAGGGAGAGATTTTGGAAAGATATCGACATCATGAAGATATCTCCTGAATTCAACCTGGCGTTGAATGCTCCAATAACAGAGGTGGAAGTTAGTCAGGCAATTCAAGCTTTGAAAGGAGAGAAAGCGCCGGGCCTCGACTCCCTACCAAACAAATTTTATAAAAGTCTGGATAAAGCAATTACCCCCCAACTGACTACCTTGTTTAATTATCTGTTCCAACTGAATAATCAAATACCTGCTAGCTTTCTTGCATCACATACCATCCTTATACCTAAAGCCGGTAAAGATCCACAATGCAGAGAATCCTATAGACCCATCGCATTATTGAACACGGATTACAAAATATTTGCTTCAATATTGGCTAAAAGAATGCAAGAAGGCTTAGCTGAGATTATTCATAGTGATCAAGTGGGGTTTCTTCTAAAAAGGAACACGGCAGCTAAAATTAGACAACTTCTTTTAACTATAGATTATTTCAGAAACGGCGAAGGAAAATCATTTGAGGGCCTTCCGGACGCAGCGATAATAGCTATCGACGCGGAGAAGGCGTTCGATCGAGTTAGCCACGATCGTATTCTAAACACACTAAAACAATATGGTTTTCAAGATAACTTTGTGAACTTAGTAAACAATCTATGTACTCAGGCATCAACAAAATTAGTTATGCATGGGCAAGAGTCAAAGAGTATTCGTTTAGAGCAGGGCACGAGGCAGGGCTGTCCGCTTTCCCCCCTCTTGTTCGATCTGGCAATCGAACCCCTAGCTATAAAAATTAGAAAGCATATCGAAGGTATTAAGATACAGAATCAGGAGTCAAAGGTAGATCTAAATGCGGACGATTTACTTGTATATGTTTCTAATACCCCTAGGAATATCCCAAAGCTGCTTAACATAATTGAACAATTTGGTCAATTCACAGGGTATAGAATGAATAAACAAAAAACTGAAATACTATGGTTAAGAAAGACCGATACTTCATTCTTAAATAACCCACTTAAAACAGTTGTGGATTCATTTAGATATCTAGGGATAATAGTTTCAGCCAATCCTCAGGAATGGTATTCCTTAAATACTGGGCGTATTGCCCTATATAAAATGATAATTCTGCCAAAGATATCATATATTCTTCAAAATCTCCCGCTTATCGTAAAGATACAGGACATTAAGAAAATTAATATGGCACTTCGAAAATTCATATGGCAGTCAAGGAAACCTAGAATCTCCTTGCAGAGATTATATCTGGCAAAACAATTCGCTGGGCTGGCTCTTCCAAACTTATATCTTTATAATTTAGTTTTCTTAGGCCGAATTGCGGCAGACTGGATAGCAGAAGCCGATTATTTCACGAATAACAGGTTAGAGAATAGCATAATCTATCCTTTGAAGCCAGTATCGCTACTACATACACCAACTCATTTAATACCTAAGCAGGTGAAAAATTTTAATACGTTGTATATAATAATCCAGGCATGGAAAAAGATCGGTGTACTAGTAGGAGTAAATACTAACATTCCTAGATTCCAAATTCTTATAGGCAACCCAGAATTTCAAGAGGGCTCACAAGCTCCGCACTTGAAAAAATGGCAGGAACAAGGACTCAGATATGCGGCACAGCTACATCATTCAGAAACGGGAATTATTAAATCTTTCCAAGAACTAAAACTGGAATTCAATCTTGGTAACCAAGATTTCTTTGCTTACCTGCAAGTTAGGCATTATACCAGTCAATTGTATAACCAATTTAACTGGAAATGGACCTGGGGGAGATTAGAGTCGTGGCCTGCCTTGATTAAGGCAGGCCTTTACTCTATTTCTCCGTGGTACTCCTATCTTAACTCCCAGAGGGGCAGCGGTAATATAGAGAAATTAGCTTTAAAATGGTCAGATCATTTATCAATGAATATTGATAAGGAAGCACAAATCAAGAGACACTCACATTACTTCGTGATACCACTATAGCTGAAACCTGGAGAGAGTCTCACATAAGGCTTATATATCAGATATACTACACACCAGACAAAGCCTATAGATGGAATAATACTGTCTTCAATAAATGTCCAAAATGTAGTTTATTGGCCGCAGACCTATTGCATATGGTGTGGTTGTGTCCAAAAATTAAACAATTCTGGTACAGAGTTGAGTACTGGCTACATAGAGTGGTGAAAATAAATCCTTTCACCCTCACTCCCCTAACTATAATCTTTCTATCTAGTAATAAGGAGGACTTCAGAGATGCTAAAATATTAAACCTAGTTATTTTGGCCATGAGAAATCTGATATTCAAAAAATGGAAAACTAGAATCATACCTACAATGAATGAGGTAAAGAACTATCTTAAAAGACAATACCGGATAGAACAACTCGCTACAGATCTGAATTCAGAACGCAAAATTGTAGCTTTTTTTAGTAAATGGTCAAAATTTATCAAAAGTTTTTCCCCGGCCGAAATAGAATACATGATAACTCCATTTCAAGACTCCGAAATAGTTTTAATGGGCATTTGGTAGTGGGGGATTACCGCGGTGGAGGGGCGGGGGGGGGGGGGAGATTCAGTGCGAAGTTAAAGAAACACTCTTCTTTTTTTTTTTTTTTTTTTTCTCTGCTCTTTCCCCGTTTTTTTTTTTTTTTTTTTTTTAGGTCTCCTTTTTTATCTTTTTTTCTTCTCTCTCTTCTCTTTCCGGCTGTTATAAAGTAAAAAATACTAACAATATTTCATAAAACCAAGGCGAAGGAAGCCTAGAGATGTTATTTTATGGGTAAAAGTTAAAAGGTGGAAATGTCGTCTCCAATGAGGCACTTATGTACTTGTTAGGTTGAATAGACACAAACAGTGCAATGTTGGTTACTTGTCTCTTTTTTTTTCCTTGTTTGTTTCCATGCTTTTTTTGCCTTGATTATTGTTTGGTTTATATTATTGCTGAATATGTTATATTGTTGGTACAAAAAAATTAAATAAAAAAAAATAAAAAAAAAATTAAAAAAAAATTGCAGGCTCTATGTGAATAATGAAAGTTTAATTTTTACTATAGTATCCCTTTAAATCAATATAAGAAAAGTAATGATTTGTTGTAGCAAGAGAAAAAACTTTTTATGGAAAAAGATTATAATGATTTTACTATGGGAACATTTTTCACCAAAGTGTAGTCAGGTACAAAATGTTTATATTTTAGCCAATCCTTGCAAATTTCTCATTACACATGTGACATTACAGTTCTATTTTTCCAGGCACTCTGGTGTATTCAACAGTCCGCCAATACTAACTAGTTAATGTTCCGTTCTATTCATACTGACTGGTAACCTATCTGCCTCATCGTTCATCTCAGCTGTTGATTCTCTAAAGCATTTCATTCCTAAAACATTTACAAAATGATTGTGCTTTCTTCATGGATATTATGATTATTATTCAATTAGCCAATAGGATTGAGCTCGCATTCCAATCAGCCAATAGAATGCATCAGCCAATAGGATTTTTCCTACCTTAATTCCGATTGGCTGATAGAATTCTATCAGCCAATCGGAATTGAAGGGACGCCATCTTGGATGACAACCCTTAAAGGAACCGCCATTGTTCAAGAAGACGTCGGATGAAGATGGAGCGCTCCACGCCGGATGGATGAAGATAGAAGATGCCGTCTGGATGAAGACGTCTGCCTGTTTGTAGGACCACTTCTGCCCGTCTGGGGGACCACTTCTGCCGGCTTCGTTGAGGACTTCAGCCCGGTGGGGTGAAGACTTCTCACGGTAGGGTAATCTTCAAGGGGTTAGTGTTAGGTTTTTTTAAGGGGGGATTGGGTGGGTTTTAGAGTAGGGTTGGTTGTGTGGGTGGTGGGTTTTAATGTTGGGGTTTTTTTAATTTTTTTTTACAGGTAAAAGAGCTGATTACTTTGGGGCAATGCCCTGCAAAAGGCCCTTTTAAGGGCTATTTGTAATTTAGTGTAGGGTAGGGTGTTTCTTTTATTTTTTTTGGGTGGGGGGCCTTTTTATTTTGTTAGGGGGATTAGATAAGGTGTAATTAGTTTAAAAATCTTGTAATTTGTTTATTATTTTCTGTAATTTATTGTTTTTTTTTTTTGTACTTTAGATAATTTTATTTAATTATATTTAGTTTAGGGAATAAATTTAATTATAGTGTAGTGTTAGGTATAATTGTAACTTAGGTTAGGTTTTATTTTACAGGTATATTTGTATTTATTTTAACTAGGAAGTTATTACATAGTTAATAACTATTTAATAACTATTGTACCTAGTTAAAATAAATACAAACTTGCCTGTAAAATAAAAATAAACCCTAAGCTAGCTACAATGTAACTATTAGTTATATTGTAGCTAGCTTAGGGTTTATTTTACAGGTAAGTATTTAGTTTTAAATAGGAATTATTTAGTTAATGATTGGAATATTTATTTAGATTTATTTTAATTATATTTAAGTTAGGGGGTGTTAGGGTTAGGGCTAGACTTAGGTTTAGGGGTTAATAAATTTAATATAGTGGTGGCGACATTGGGGGCGGCAGATTAGGGGTTAATAAATGTAGGTAGGTGGCGGCGGTGTAGGGGGTGGCAGATTAGGGGTTAATAAGTATAATGTAGGTGGCGGCAGTGGCGGGCAGCAAATTAGGGGTTAGTAAGTATAATGTAGGTGGCGGCGGTGTAGGGGGGCAGATTAGGGGTGTTTAGACTCGGGGTACAAGTTAGGGTGTTAGGTGTAAACCTTACCATAGGAATCAATGGGATATCGGGCAGCAGCGAACATGAGCTTTCGCTGCTTTCAGACTCCCATTGATTACTATGGTATCCGCCGCCTCCAGGGCGACGGATTGAAAACCAGGTACGCTGGGCTGGAATAGTGGCGAACGTACCTGGTAAAATTTGATAACTAGCAAAAATAGTCAGATTGTGGCGAATTTGCATTCAGAACATCTGTAATGACGTAAGCATCGATCTGTGTCGGACTGAGTCCGGCGGATCGTATGTTACGTCACAAAATTCTACTTTTGCCGGTCTGTAGGGTTTGATAACTAAGGGGAATCAGGCTCGCAACAAATACGCTGCGGTATTCCAGCGTATTTGCGGTTGACGGCTTGAGAAATAGATGCCAATATGTTCAGCTATTTCCTAGTAGCAGATTGCTGCTCCTTCAACAAAGAATATCAAGAAAATGAAGCAAGAGGTTCTGGAGGTGGAGCTGGAGCTGCATGAACACACATGCACGTGGACGCTACCATGTGGTCAGTCTGATGCGTTCCTGTTGAGCTTGTCTTTCTCTCTCTCTCTCCGTGCGGCTGAATCCTTGGCATGGGGATCGAACTCCTGGAGCCTGTTAAAGCAGGGAAAAGCTGATTGGGGTTTCCTTCATCAACCCGCTTTACCTCTACACAGTGTCTTCCATTCACGCTGCGGGTGCTGTGCACTGGGCACAGTGCTTTTATTAAATCCTCCTCTGGAACAAGGAAGGTTACTGGCTGCTTTAAAGGGTATGGGGTGTATTATGGCCTAGGCCAACAAGGCCGGTACCTAGGGCAACATATTTTGGAGGGGCAGCACATCTGCCCTATCCTCTCTCTAAAAGCCAGCACACATTACAGTGAGCGATAAAGTGCAGGCTTTTACAGAGAAGACAAGGCACGTGCGCTGATTAAGGTCGCTCTTCACAGGCAGTGCTCTTTTAAACTGTTGCTTCATTTAGAGCTGCCGGCATTCTTGCAGTGGAAGCGTTCTTGGTGAGAAACTTGCCCAGGGATATGCTTACAAGGTGAGGCTGGAGGAGAAGACCTTGTACCGATATGGTGCCTTCCCTTGTCAGCTGTGGTGGGTCTGCGAGCGCAGTGCTTATTGCAGATCTTAGTAACTAACAGACCGGATGCGTCTGTGCACTGCTTAGATCAGCTTGTGATGTCTAATGATAAACTCTCAGTGCTAATGTATGTTAGCTACTAATAGCTAGCTTTCTCTGCATTCATTAACCCACAGAGTAAATAGTAAACAGACACATAAAAAGTTTAATTACTTGAATTATGGTAATTACTGTATGTTGTTGCATGTGAAGGGCAGTGATTGTTTCAAAGTTTAGTCTTCTTTCCCTGCCTACCTCTCTCCCTTGGCAATTCAACCCACCTGTATGAAATTATTTTGCTAGTCCATTTTCTTTTGAATTGTTATGAAAAAAAAAAAAAAAAATGCACACACTGACCCAAAAAAATATGAAGGGGAAAAAGGCCTAAAACCTTTTTTTTGGGGGAAGCAGAATTTTGAGTGCCTAGGGCAGCACAAAACCTAAATACGCCACTGGTATGAGGTGTTTTTTTAACCCTCCAAGACCACTATGTAAGTGGAGAATACCTCTCAATATCACCTTCGTGATGAATGTTATATATCTGGAGGAGATTGTAAATCCTGTGTGTGATAATCTAGTCTGAGAGTAAAGGGTGCAGCTTGTCTTTTGTTCTTTTTTTATATATTCTGAAGTTCTGACTGCTGTTGTACCCCCTCATATGTTGTTTTAAGTTCAACCTCAGTGAAGAAACCAGCACAGGTGAAGTTGCACTGAAAGTTTGTTATCTGGGAAATTATTGCAAGTTTGGTAAAGTAGTCTGGGAGTGTGGGATGTACTTATATTCCTTGTTCAGCTTGTTTGGTATACAGTGAGATGGAATCTTTCTAAAGGTTATTTAAGTAACCACATTTGTTGTCTGTTCTGTCTAAAAGCCCAACATACTCATAGGCCTCTATTTATCAAGCTGTCTACTTACCTGCATTCGACGGCCCCAATACGCTCACCTAAGATCGCCTAACATCGCCGCCGCGGACCTGAATACGTTCACCAAATCTATCAAGAAAGCTGTCAAAAAGCCGTGCACCAAGTACAGAGCGATGAGCAGCAGAAAGTTATTTAAGATTTGATCAGGGGGCTGGAAGAAGGTTCTTAGATACAAGGTAATCACAAAGGTAAAAAGTACATTAATATAACTGTGTTGGCTATGCAAAACTGGGGAATGAGTAATAAAAGGATTATCTATCTTTTAAAACAATAACAATTCTATGGTTGACTGTCCCTTTAACTAACAGTCATCAATCTCGCTGCTCTTCGGCTTCTTCACAGCTTTCTTGCTATACTGTCACTAAGCACCCACACTATACTATACTGTTTACCCCCTAAACCGCCGCTCCCGGAGCCCCCCGCAACTAAATAAACGTATTAACCCCTAAACCGCCGCTTCCGGACCCCGCCACAACTATAATAAATATATTAACCCATAAATCGCTGCTCCCGGACCCCGCCGCCACCTTCATTATACCTATTAATCCCTAATCTGCCGCCCCTTATACCGCCGCCACCTACATAAAGTTATTATCCTGCCGATCTCGGACCCCGCCACAACTAAATAAATTGTTTAACCCCTAAACCGCTGCTCCCGGAGCCCACCGCCACCTGCATTATATTTATTAACCCCTATCCTGCCCCCCTACACCGCCGCCACTATAATAAAGTTATTAACCCCTAAACCTAAGTCTAACCCTAACACCCCCCTAACTTCAATATAATTTAAATAAATATAAATAAATATTACTATTATTAACTAAATAATTCCTATTTAAAACTAAATACTTACCTATAAAATAAACCCTACGGCCTAGATTTGGAGTTTGGCGGTAGCCGTGAAAACCAGCGTTAGAGGCTCCTAACGCTGGTTTTAGGCTACCTCCGGTATTTGGAGTCACTCAAAAAAGGGTCTAACGCTCACTTTTCAGCCGCAACTTTTCCATACCGCAGATCCCCTTACGTCAATTGCGTATCCTATCTTTTCAATGGGATTTTTCTAACTCCGGTATTTAGAGTCGTGTCTGAAGTGAGCGTTAGAATTCTAACGACAAAACTCCAGCCGCAGAAAAAAGTCAGTAGTTAAGAGCTTTCTGGGCTAACGCCGGTTCATAAAGCTCTTAACTACTGTACTCTAAAGTACACTAACACCCATAAACTACCTATGTACCCCTAAACCGAGGCCCCCCCACATTGCCGCCACTCGATTAAATGTTTTTAACCCCTAATCTGCCGACCGCCACCTACGTTATCCTTATGTACCCCTAATCTGCTGTCCCTAACACCGCCGACCCCTATATTATATTTATTAACCCCTAACCTGCCCCCCACAACGTCGCAGCCATCTACCTACAATAATTAACCCCTAATCTGCCGACCGCAAAGCGCCGCTACTTAAGTTATCCTTATGTACCCCTAATCTGCTGCCCCTAACACCGCCGACCCCTATATTATATTTATTAACCCCTAATCTGCCCCCCTCAACGTCGCCTCCACCTGCCTACACTTATTAACCCCTAATCTGCCGAGCGGACCGCACCGCTATTATAATAAAGTTATTAACCCCTAATCCGCCTCACTAACCCTATAATAAATAGTATTAACCCCTAATCTGCCCTCCCTAACATCGCCGACACCTAACTTCAATTATTAACCCCTAATCTGCCGACCGGAGCTCACCGCTATTCTAATAAATGTATTAACCCCTAAAGCTAAGTCTAACCCTAACACTAACACCCCCCTAACTTAAATATAATTTAAATCTAACGAAATTAATTAACTCTTATTAAATAAATTATTCCTATTTAAAGCTAAATACTTACCTGTAAAATAAATCCTAATATAGCTACAATATAAATTATAATTATATTATAGCTATTTTAGGATTAATATTTATTTTACAGGTAACTTTGTATTTATTTTAACCGGGTACAATAGCTATTAAATAGTTAAGAACTATTTAATAGCTAAAATAGTTAAAATAATTACAAAATTACCTGTAACATAAATCCTAACCTAAGTTACAATTAAACCTAACACTATACTATCATTAAATTAATTAAATAAAATACCTACAATTACCTACAATTAAACCTAACACTACACTATCAATACATTAATTAAATACAATACCTACAAATAACTACAATGAAATAAACCAACTAAAGTACAAAAAATAAAAAAGAACTAAGTTACAAAAAATAAAAAAATATTTACAAACATAAGAAAAATATTACAACAATTTTAAACTAATTACACCTACTCTAAGCCCCCTAATAAAATAACAAAGACCCCCAAAATAAAAAATGCCCTACCCTATTCTAAATTACTAAAGTTCAAAGCTCTTTTACCTTACCAGCCCTGAACAGGGCCCTTTGCGGGGCATGCCCCAAGAAGTTCAGCTCTTTTGCCTGTAAAAAAAAACATACAATACCCCCCCCCAACATTACAACCCACCACCCACATACCCCTAATCTAACCCACACCCCCCTTAAATAAACCTAACACTAAGCCCCTGAAGATCATCCTACCTTGTCTTCACCTCACCGGGTATCACCGATCGGTCCTGGCTCCAAAATCTTCATCCAACCCAAGCGGGGGCTGGCGATCCATCATCCGGTGGCTGAAGAGGTCCAGAAGAGGCTCCAAAGTCTTCATCCTATCCGGGAAGAAGAGTAGATCCGGACCGGCAACCATCATCTTCCAAGCGGCATCTTCTATCTTCATCCGATGAGGACCGGCTCCATCCTGAAGACCTCCACCGCGGACCCATCTTCATCCAGCGACGTCCAACTGAAGAATGATGGTTCCTTTAAGGGACGTCATCTAAGATGGCGTCCCTCGAATTCCGATTGGCTGATAGGATTCTATCAGCCAATCGGAATTAAGGTAGGAATATTCTGATTGGCTGATGGAATCAGCCAATCAGAATCAAGTTCAATCCGATTGGCTGATCCAATCAGCCAATCAGATTGAGCTTGCATTCTATTGGCTGTTCCGGTCAGCCAATAGAATGCGAGCTCAATCTGGATCAGCCAATCGGATTTAGTTAGTTTATTTCATTGTAGTTATTTGTAGGTATTGTATTTAATTAATTTATTGATAGTGTAGTGTTAGGTTTAATTGTAGGTAATTGTAGGTATTTTATTTAATTAATTTAATGATAGTATAGTGTTAGGTTTAATTGTAACTTAGGTTAGGATTTATTTTACAGGTAATTTTGTAATTATTTTAACTATTTTAGCTATTAAATAGTTCTTAACTATTTAATAGCTATTGTAAATAAATACAGTTACCTGTAAAATAAATATTAATCCTAAAATAGCTATAATATAATTATAATTTATATTGTAGCTATATTAGGATTTATTTTACAGGTAAGTATTTAGCTTTAAATAGGAATAATTTATTTAATAAGAGTTAATTAATTTCGTTAGATTTAAATTATATTTAAGGTAGGGGGGGTGTTAGTGTTAGGGTTAGACTTAGCTTTAGGGGTTAATACATTTATTAGAATAGCGGTGAGCTCCGGTCGGCAGATTAGGGGTTAATAATTGAAGTTAGGTGTCGGCGATGTTAGGGAGGGCAGATTAGGGGTTAATACTATTTATTATAGGGTTAGTGAGGCGGATTAGGGGTTAATAACATTATTATAATAGCGGTGCGGTCCGGTCGGCAGATTAGGGGTTAATAAGTGTAGGCAGGTGGAGGCGACGTTGTGGGGGGCAGATTAGGGGTTAATAAATATAATATAGGGGTCGGCAGTGTTAGGGACAGCAGATTAGGGGTACATAGGGATAATGTAAGTAGCGGCGGTTTACGGAGCGGCAGATTAGGGGTTAATAATAATATGCAGGGGTCAACGATAGCGGGGGCGGCAGATTAGGGGTTAATAAGTGTAAGGTTAGGGGTGTTTAGACTCGGGGTACATGTTAGAGTGTTAGGTGCAGACGTAGGAAGTGTTTCCCCATAGCAAAAATGGGGCTGCATTAGGAGCTGAACGCGGCTTTTTTGCAGGTGTTAGGTTTTTTTTCAGCTCAAACAGCCCCATTGTTTCCTATGGGGGAATCGTGCACGAGCACGTTTTTGAGGCTGGCCGCGTCCGTAAGCAACTCTGGTATCGAGAGTTGAAGCTGCGTTAAATATGCTCTACGCTCCTTTTTTGGAGCCTAACGCAGCCATTCTGTGGACTCTCAATACCAGAGTTATTTTTATGGTGCGGCCAGAAAAAAACCAGCGTTAG
Source organism: Bombina bombina (assembly GCF_027579735.1). Taxonomy (NCBI): domain Eukaryota; kingdom Metazoa; phylum Chordata; class Amphibia; order Anura; family Bombinatoridae; genus Bombina; species Bombina bombina. Next base: position 869,184,366 of record NC_069499.1, on the reverse strand, counting down.
CTACGCGGGTCCTTACCGACAAAACTCTAAATCTAGCCGTACGATAGCTACAATATAATTAATAATTACATTGTAGCTATTTTAGGATTTATTTTTATTTTACAGGCAAATTTGTATTTATTTTAACTAGCTACAATAGTTATTAAATAGTTATTAACTATTTAATAACTACCTAGTTAAAATAAATACAAAAGTACCTGTAAAATAAATCCTAACCTAAGTTACAATTAAAACAAACAATACACTATCATTAAATTAATTCCCTAAACTACCTACAATTAATTACAATTAAATTTAATAAACTAAAGTACAAAAAACAACAAACACTAAATTACAGAAAATAAAAAAATTACAAGAAGTTTAAACTAATTACACCTAATCTAAGCCCCCTAATAAAACAAAAAAGCCCCCAAAATAATAAAAATCCCTACCCTACACTAAATTACAAACAGCCCTTAAAAGGGCCTTTTGCAGGGCATTGCCCCAAAGTAATCAGCTCTTTTACCTGTAAAAAATGAAATACAACCCCCCCAACATTAAAACCCACCACCCACACACCTAACCCTACTCTAAAACCCACCCAAACCCCCCTTAAAAAAACTAACACTAACCCCCTGAAGATCACCCTACCTTGAGCCGTCTTCACCCAGCCGTGCACAAGTGGTCCTCCAGAGGGTCAGAAGTCTTCATCCTATCCGGGCAGAAGAGGACCTTCAGACCGGCAGAAGTCTTCATCCAAGCAGCATCTTCTATCTTCATCCTTCCAGAGCGGAGCGGGTCCATCTTCAAGACATCCGACGGGCAGCATCCTCTTCATCTGACGGCCGACGACTGAATGAATGGTCCTTTAAATGACGTGATCCAAGATGGCGTCCCTTGAATTCGGATTGGCTGATAGAACTCTATCAGCCAATCGGAATTAAGGTAGGAAAAATCCTATTGGCTGATGCAATCAGCCAATAGGATTGACCTCGCATTCTATTGGCTGATTGGAACAGCCAATAGAATGAGAGGTCAATCCTATTGGCTGATTGGATCAGCCAATCGGATTGAACTTCAATCCGATTGGCTGATTGCATCAGCCAATAGGATTTTTCCTACCTAAATCCCGATTGGCTGATAGAATTCTATCAGCCAATCGGAATTCAAGGGACGCCATCTTGGATGACGTAATTTAAAGGACCAACTGTGCCGGAATAGTGGTGAGCGTACCTGGTAGGATCTTGATAACTAGCAAAAGTAGTCAGATTGTGCCGAACTTGCGTTCAGAACATCTGGAGTGACGTAACCATCGGTCTGTGTCGGACTGAGTCCAGCGGATCGTATGTTACATCACTATATTCTACTTTTGCCGGTCTCTAGCCTTTGATAACTAAGGCGAATCAGGCTTGCCACAAATACGCTGCGGAATTCCAGCGTATTTGCAGTTGACAGCTTGATAAATAGAGGCCATAGAGTCTCTTTCATTATTACATATAAGACTCTTCAGTTATGGCAAATTGACTTTTTCATAGAAGGAGACAAAAATTAAGGGAAAAGTTGTTGCCAAATAACGTTTTTTCAATAAGAGCTTTTTCTACGCCTGATAATTTAATTTAGCTGTAAAACTTACACCACTTGTTGCTGCTCATGATATACAAGCATAGCAAGTCTGTTCAACTCTGTCTAAATGTCTATAACTGTTTGCCTTTTTATGGTTTAATACTCCAGTGAAGATATCGAGGCCTTTTTATCAAAGGTCTTGTGGACCTGATCCGACAGTGTGGATCAGGTCCGCAAGACCTCGCTGAATGCGGAGAGCAATACGCTCTCCGTATTTAGCATTGCACCGGCAGCTCACAAGAGTTGCTGGTGCAACGCCGCCCCCTGCAGACTTGCAGCCAATCGTCCGCCAGCAGGGAGGTGTCAATCAACCCGATCGGGTTGAATTGTGGAGATTTCTGTCCACCTGCTCAGAGCAGGCGGACAGGGTTATGGAGCAGCGGTCTTTAGACCGCTGCTTCATAACTGGTGTTTCTGGCAAGTCTGAAGACTCGCCAGAAACACAGGCACACAAGCTCAATACGGAGCGTGATAAATGGGCCTCCGCATCTCATTTGCAGTGACTTTTACACTTGCTTGGCCTAATTCTGCTGAAGATACTAATCCACATCTGTATAAAAAAAACACATTAGGGAGGATGGGAACTCTGGAAATTTTAGTCCTTTTTTGTGATTCATATGTATATCTGGCGACCTAGATTGGGACAGAGAGCTACTCCGGTATCTGCTGCTTTTTATACATAATTTATTACAGGACTAAATAAGCTCTTCTCTCGTAGAGTTGCATGTATTTATATTCTTGTCCCTTTTGTGCTGTTAATCTCAGCGAAGATAATCATCATATGCTGTTTATTTACCACCTGGCTCACCCTTTTTCCGGATCTTGTTTATTGAGGGGTTTGAGTTCATGATTTTGAAATACTGCTCTCTGTATATGTCTTGTTTGCTACTTTGGGTTGGAGGGCCATACTGGTTACTGTGGTTTATTACACCTAATAACAGAAAGTTCTTGGTAACGTTATAAAAGCTTTTAGTTTTTGCTGTTCCATTTCCTTGACTCCCCACCCACTGTGGTTCTCACTTCATCTACAGTAACTGTACTGTTTGATTACACTGTATAAATCTATATATGTAGAGCTTTGAGTAACTGCTTGAGATCTCTATAATAATGTGAGGACTTATTTATATTATGTTCTAGTTTTAAGCATTTATTTTGCTTTAACGTATGTCCCAGCTCCGTTTCTTATTATATGCTAAGCTAAATATTGTTCTCTCTTATATTTATCATATAAAGAGTCTTATCACTCTTTATTATCTAAACTATTTTTAGGGAGACATTTATTTCCCCTTCTTTACAATCTACAGTAAAATCTTCAAATATGGCTTCTAAAAGAGATAAGAAAAATAAACAACCAGTAGTGCTCTTGGCTGAACTACATTCTGATAACACTCTCGCCTAGATTTAGAGTTTTTTCGGTAAAGACCCGCGGTGCTAACGCTGCTTTTTTTTCCAGCACGCCCTTAAGACAACGCTGGTATTTAGAGTTGTCTGAGTGGCTGCGTTAGGCTCAGAAAAGGGAGCGTTGAGCATAATTTAGCTCCACTTCAACCCTCAAAACCAGCGTTGCCTACGGTAGCGGTAAGCTGGAAAAACGTGCTTGTGCACGATATCCCCATAGGAAACAATGGGGCTGAGCAGGCTAAAAAAAAAAACTAACACCTGCAAAAAAGCAGCATTCAGCTCCTAGCGCAGCCCCATTGTTTCCTATGGAGAAACACTCTCTAAGTCTACAACTAACACCCTAACATGAACCCCGAGTCTAAACACCCCTAACCTTACACTTATTAACCCCTAATCTGCTGCCCCCTCTATCGCTGAAACCTACATTATAATATTAACCCCTAATCTGCCGCTCCGGGCACCGCCGCCAACTACATTATAGCTATGAACCCCTAATCTACTTCCCCTAACATCGCCGACACCTATATTATATTTATTACCCCCTAATCTGCCCCCCCAACGTCGCCGCCACCTACCTACACTTATTAACCCCTAATCTGCTGACCGGACCTCGTCTCCACTATAATAAATGTATTAACCCCTAAACCGCCGCACTCCCGCCTCGCAAACACTATAATAAATTGTATTAACCCCTAGTCTGCCCTCCCTAACATCGCAGCCACCTACCTACAATTATTAACCCCTTATCTCCCACCCGCAATATCGCCGCTACTATAATAAAGTTATTAACCCCTAAACCTAAGTCTAACCCTAACTCTAACACCCCCCCTAACATAAATATAATTTAAATAAAACGAAATAATATTCCTATAATTAAATAAATTAATCCTATTTAAAACTAAATACTTACCTAGAAAATAAACCCTAAGATAGCTACAATATAACTAATAATTACATTGTAGCTATTTTAGGATTTATATTTATTTTACAGGCAACTTTGTATTTATTTTAACTAGGTACAATAGCTATTAAATAGTTAATAACTATTTAATAGCTACCTAGTTAAAATAAGTACAAAATTACCTGTAAAATAAATCCTAACCTAAGTTACAAATACACCTAACACTACACTATCATTAAATTAATTAAATAACATTACCTACAATTAGCTAAACTAAAATACAATTAAATAAACAAATCTATAATACAAAAACAAACAAACACTAAATTACAGAAAATAAATACAACCCCCCCAACATTAAAACCCACCACCCACATACCCCTACTCTAACCCAGCCAAACCCCCCTTAAAAAAAACTAACGCTAACCCCCTGAAGATCTCCCTACCTTGAGTCGTCTTCACCCAACCGGGCCGAAATCTTCCTCCAAGGTGCGCAGAGGAGGTCCTTCATCCGGTAGAAGTCTTCATCCAGGCGGCGTCTTCAATCTTCATTTATCCGGAGCGGAGCCATCTTCCAAGGAGCCGATGCGGAGCCATCCTCTTCATCCAGAGTCTTCTAACACAATGACGGTACCTTTAAGTGACGTCATCCAAGATGGCGTCCCTTCAATTCCAATTGGCTGATAGGATTCTATCAGCCAATCAGAATTAAGGTAGGAAAAATCTGATTGGCTGATTCAATCAGCCAATCAGATTGAAGTTCATTCCAATTGGCTGATCCAATCAGCCAATCGTATTGAGCTTGCATTCTATTGGCTGTTCCAATCAGGCTGTTCCAATCTATTGGCTGTTCCAACCTTTTAAGGGCAATGCCCATCCAAATGCCCTTTTCAGGGCAATGGGGAGCTTAGGTTTTTTATTTAGGCTTTTATTTTGGGGGTTGGTTGTGTGGGTGGTGGGTTTTACTGTTGGGGGGGTTGTTTGTATTTTTTTTACAGGTAAAAGAGCTGATTTCTTTGGGGCAATGCCCCGCAAAAGGCCCTTTTAAGGGCTATTGGCAGTTTATTGTAGGCTAGGTTTTTTTTATTTCGGATGGGAATTTTTTATTTTGATAGGGCTATTAGATTAGGTGTAATTAGTTTAAAGATCTTGTAATTTGTTTTTTTATTTTCTGTAATTTAGTGTTTGTTTTTTTGGTAATTTAGCTAATTTGATTTAATTTATTTAATTGTATTTAATGTAGGGAATTTATTTAATTGTAGTGTAGTGTTAGGTGTTATTGTAACTTAGGTTAGGTTTTATTTTACAGGTAAATTTGTATTTATTTTAGCTAGGTAGTTATTAAATAGTTAATAACTATTTAGTAACTATTCTACCTAGTTAAAATAAACACAAACTTGCCTGTAAAATAAAAATAAACCCTAAACTAGCTACAATGTAACTATTAGTTATATTGTAGCTAGCTTAGGGTTCATTTTACAGGTAAGTATTTAGTTTTAAATAGGAATAATTTAGGTAATGATAGTAAGTTTTATTTAGATTTATTTTAATTATATTTAAGTTAGGGTGTGTTAGGGTTAGACTTAGATATAGGGGTTAATAAATATAATATAGTGGCAGCGACATTGGGGGCGGCAGATTAGGGGTTAATAAATGTAGGTAGGTGGCAGTGATGTTAGAGGCGGCAGATTAGGGGTTAATAGGTATAATGTAGGTGGCGGCGATGTCCGGAGCAGAAGATTAGGGGTTAATAAGTATAATGTAGGTGGCGGCGATGTTGGGGGCAGCAGTTAGGGGTTAATAATATTTAACTAGTGTTTGCAAGGCGGGAGTGCAGCAGTTTAGGGGTTAATATGTTTATTACAGTGGCGGCGATGTCCAGAGCGGCAGATTAGGGGTTAATAATTTTATTTTAGTGTTTCCGTTGCAGGAGGGCCTTGGTTTAGGGGTTAATAGGTAGTTTATGGGTGTTAATGTACTTTTTAGCACTTAAGTTATGAGTTTTATGCTACAGCTTTGTAGCATAAAACTCATAACTACTGACTTTAAAATGTGTTAGGAATCTTGGCGGTAGAGGGTGTACCGCTCACTTTTTGGCCTCCCAGGACAAACTCGTAATACCGGCGCTATGGAAGTCCCATAGAAAAAAGCCTTTATGAAATTTACGTAAGTTGATTTGCGTTAAGGCCAAAAAAGTGTGCGGTACACCTATACCTGCAAGACTTTTAATACCAGCGGGGGTAAAAAAGCAGCGTTAACGCTGCTTTTTTTACCTTAACGCACAACTCGTAATCTAACCGTAATGTTGTACAGAAAACTCTCCTGGCAGAGAATCAAATGACCGTAAAACTTCAAAAAAAGTTAGAAGATCTTGAAAACCGTAGCAGACGGAATAATTTTAGATTAATTGGGATTCCTGAATCAAAGGAATATGGAAATTCAATTAAATTTGTTTCTGTAACACTCCCCTTGCTTTTGGAAATCTCTTCATCTTCTATACCGATTATTGTTGAAAGAGCTCACAGAGTGGGCAAAATATTTTCTAATAGTAATGGGAGTAATAGACCTAGACCAGTTGTTGCCAAAATTTTAAATTTCCAGGAGAAAAAACTCCTTTTTCAACATTTTCATAAAAAACGAATTGTTCAAATAGAAAATGCACAGATTAAAATATTTCAGGATTTTTCTTATGAAACTCTTAGTAAAAGAAAAGCGCTTTCTCCTATTTGTAGTAAAATGTTAAAAGAAGGTATTAGAGCCACAGTCATTTATCCTGCTAAGTTGAAGGTTTCAGATGGAAATACATTATATTTTTTTGATAATGCAGCAGATGCTGAACAATTTTTTAAGTCTAAAAAAACCCTCTCATAGCTGTTCTCAGACTTGTTCCATTGGAGTTCAATTGGATTGTGCATGTTTTTCCCCTATCCCCCCCCCCCTCTTTTTCCCCCTTCTCTCTCTCTTTGGACTTATTAAAGTTAAAGGGAAAGTATACTATAAAATAGTTTTTCCCTTAATGTGTTTCCAATTACTTTTTTTTACCAGCTCCAGAGTATAAAATCTATGAGTTTTGCTTTTTCAAGGTTTATTTGTGTATATGAATTAGCTGATTTTGTGTTTTGAAGCCACAACCTAATAAAATGGGTTGAACTTGTAGGTATAATCAGATCTCATTACTTTATCACATTGTGTACATATAACTGCTTCTTTATCTTATATCTGTCCATAAACCAATCACCAATACTTGGAGAGAACAATGGAAAATTAACATTTTATTACCTTATCTCTTCTATAACCCACTGGGAGTGTAATTTCTTCTACTGGCTGTGTTAACACAGCTTGGCCTTGAGGCCAAAAACTTTCAGGATGGGTGGGAATACCACAGGCTAAATAAACTATTTAAAATGCCAATATAAGGGTAATGGAAATACTTGTAAACAATTTAATACACGCCAGCAGGTAAAGTGGATCATTGGGAACAAATTAAAGGGGAAATATTTTTTGAGTAAACTGTCCCTTTAAGAAACTTGTATTATTGTCTTGGAATATAGGGGGTATCATTTCCCCCATTAAACGGAAGGCCATTATTTGCCACTTAAAGAAATTACACACTGATATAGCCTTCCTCCAGGAAACTCATCTTTCATTAGAAGAAGGTTTGAAACTTAAGACCCAATGGGTAGGGGAGGCTAAGGTCTCTCCTTCATCTGGTAGGAGAAGGGGGTAGCTATTCTGCTTGCAAAATCTTTTAAATATGAGATCCTGATGGGAGAATTATTATATTAAAAATAAAAAACTATAAATGGTCTATTTACTTTATGCAACATTAATGCACCTAATGATTTTAACCCATTATTTTGGAATTCCCTCCAAACTAGGATATTAAAGATAGTAGAAGGTCATCTTAAATTGGGTGTCGATTTCAATATGATTCCACAGTATCCTTTAGATAGGGTCAGACAGGGTAAGAATTGTGCCAAGACTATTAGAGATAAATTAGAGAACAAACAGTTTAGAAAACTTGTTTGCAATCTTGGGATCATAGATGTCTGGGGAGAACAGAATCCTGATATTACAAATTATACATGTATGTCAAAAAAATATGTCTTTCTCTCCAGGATCGATATGCTTCTTACTAGTAATAGATTAACAAATATGGGAGTTTATTCTTCGATCCCTTCCTTCTGTCTCTCGGATCATGCACCTATTATATTGAACATTTTTCTTTTTTCTTTCAATTCTTTTTTTCGTTGTTTTCATTTCCCAACTTATTTGTTTAATGATCTTAAATGTAAAAATTACCTTGTCAAAAAATGGGAGGATTTTTGTTTTTTAAACCAAGCACATATAGATAATCCTGAGCTGTTTTGACAGACTGCTAAGGCTTCTCCAATGAAAACTGGGTCAAATATCTTAATGCTAAGAAAGAACAAGGTTCTTTACTCCTTCACTCTACAACAATGGCTGAATTAAAAACCCAGGCCAAATACTATAGATATGGGAATAAGATGGGCAAACTCTTGGCTAGAATAATTCAAAACTCTTCTAGTTCTCAAGTTATCAAAGCGATTCAATTAAATGGTAATACAGGTAGCCCTCAATTTACACTGGGGTTAGGTTCCAGGAGGAATGGTCGAAACCGTTGTAAATTGAAACCCAGTTTATAATGTGTCAATGAGAAGTGAGGGGGTTAGGTTCCAGGCCCCTCTCAAAATTGTCATAAGTAACACCTAATACATTATTTTTAAAGTTTTGAACAATATAGATTGTATCATCATAAAACTAAGTTTAATGAACAAAAACATTTGCTAAACATCACCTAATAAAATAATTACACAACAGACTGCATCATCATCAAACTAAGTTTAATGAACAAAAACGTTTTTGTACTTGCATTTTTCTGCAATCAGTTCTCTGCATTGTTAGCATGTTAGATACTATTGGGTCTGCACCTATTCTATGCATTTCAATCTGCAGTGATTAATAAGCAGTTAGGCACCCTCACCTCAAGCAGTTGGACAGGAAGATAATAGGGAAGTGACTGCTAAAACTTGTTGCTCGATAGTTAATGTCTGCTCTGTGAACACAGATCAATTTCAGGCTGTTAAGTTGCATAAATTTGCTGCAAAACAAGCGGACAGCTCCACCTACTGGCTATTTTAATTAGTGCACTTTGTTTTCCAAAGCTTTTCAATAGCAGTCACATGACTGAAAAAAAGGCTGTTATTCTGAAACGGTGCAAATTGAACCGGCTTAAACCGAGGGCCACCTGTATTCACAAAGATTCAAAAGAGATCTTAGCATCTTTTTCTTCCTATTATTCTGATTTATACTCATAAAAAGAACCCAATTTAGATTATAAAGTAAAATTCTGCGATAGTAGCTCGGTCCTGAGTTGTCCAGAACATTTATTACCCTTAATTAATGCCTTTATTACCGATAAAGAAATCTCGGACAGCATAGACTCTATATATTTACATAAAACACCGGGTCCAGATTTACTTCCCAATAAATTTTATAAAATGTTGAAACTTAATATTATTCCCTATCTCAAAAATCTTTTTAGTTATTACTTTGTGAATAAAGCACCTTGCTCAGACACCTTCTCTGCATCCTGGACGGTCTTGATTATAAAGAAAGGTAAGGATCCTCTTGAAATGGGTTCTTATAGACCGATTGCTTTATTAAACTCTGATTACAAAATTTTAACTACTATTTTTGCCAATAGAATACAGAGCTCTTTAAATAGAATAATTCACTCCGATCAAGTTGGCTTTCTTAAATGTAGAAATGCCTCTTCTAAGATCTGAAAATTATTTTTTACAATAGACTATTGTGTATCTAAAGAAGCTCTATCCTCTGAAGCATTTAGGACATATGAGGATATGGCTGTTCTGTCACTGGATGCAGAGAAGGCGTTCAACTTGGTGCAGCATGATCATATATTTTTTTCTATGGAAAGATTTGGTTTTTTTGGTTCTTTCTTGCACTTTGTGAAAAATATTTATAACACTTCTAAAACAGCTTTGTTAATTAATGGTCAATTGACAGAGAACATAACCTTAAAACAAGGGACTAGGCAGGACTGTCCACTTTCACCTCTTTTATTTATCATAGCTATAGAACCTTTAGCCATTGCTATTCATCAAAGAATTGAAGGTATTAAAATCTGTAAAAGAGAAATTAAGGTTGCTCTCTATGCTGATGACCTTTAAGTTTATATTTCTAATCTATCGAGAAATATCCCATTACTTTTGCAAGAGATCAAAATATTTAGTTAATTTTCTAGTTAATTGTAAACACAATGAAGTCAGAAATTTTCTGGCTTCAAGAACATCACTTCTCTACAGTAACTATACCATTTAAAGTGGCAACACATTTATTTACATATCTTGGTATAAATATTTCGAGAGACCCACGTACCTCAAAAGTCAAAGAAGATTTGCATCACTGACATAATTTGCCGTTAAATATTTCGGGAAGGGTTGCTATATTTAAAATGATTTATTTCCCCAAGATTCTTTATGTAATTCAGAATGTTCCTTTAAAGCTTAAAAAAAAGATCTTCTATTATTCTAGGCTCAAAGTGTCCCACTCTAATCAGCTAATTAAGCCATAAAACCTGCAAATGGTTCCTGAGCCTTTAAATGATCTCTCAGTCTGGTTCAGTAGGAATCACAATCATGGGACTGCTGACCTGACATTTGTGCAGAAAACCATCATTGACACCCTCCATAAGGAGGGAATGCCTCAAAAGGTAATTGCAAAGTGCTTTATCAAAGCACATTAAAAGAAAGTTATGTGGAAGGGAAAAGTGTGGAAGAAAAAGGTGCATAAGCAGCAGGGATGACCGCAGCCTGGAGAGGATTGTCAGGAAAAGGCCATTCAAAAGTGTTGGGGACTTTCACAAGGAGTGGACTGAGGCTGGAGTCATTGCATCAAGAGCCACCACACACAGACGGATCCTGGACATGGGCTTCAAATGTCGTATTCCGCTTGTCAAGTCACTCCTGAAAAACAAACAACATCAGAAGCGTCTTACCTGGGCTAAAGAAAAACAGACGTGGTCTGTTGCTCAGTGGTCCAAAGTCCTATTTTCTGATGAGAGCAAATTTTGCATATCATTTGGAAACCAAGGACCCAGAGTATGGAGGAAGAATGGAGAGGCACACACTGCAAGATGCTTGAAGTGCAGTGTGAAGTTTCCACAGCCTGTGTTGATTTGGGGAGCCATGTCATCTGCTGGTGTTGGTCCACTGTGCTTTATTAAGTCCAGGGTCAACGCAGTCGCCTACCAGGAGATTTTGGAGCACTTCATGCTTCCTTCCGCAGATGAGCTCTATGGGGATGCTGACTTCATTTTCCAGCAGGACTTGGCACCTGCCCACACTGCCAAAAGCACCAAAACCTGGTTCAATGGCCGTGGGATTACTGTGCTTGATTGGCCAGCAAACTCGCCTGACCTGAACCCCATAGAGAATCTATGGGGCATTGCCAAGAGAAAGTTGAGAGACATGAGACTGAACAATGCAGAAGAGCTGAAGGCTGCTATTGAAGCATCCTGGTCTTCCATAACACCTCAGCAGTGCCACAGGCTGATCGCTTCCATGCCACGCCGCATTGAGGCAGTAATTGCTGCAAAAGGGGCCAAAGAGGTCCGATATTGTTCTATGTACAATACTTGTTTTATTGGTTGCATGTAATATTCTAATTTTCTGAGATTGTGGATTTGGGGTTTTCATGAGCTGTAAGCCATAATCATCACAATTATGACAAATCACGGCTTGAACTATCTTGCTTTGCATGTAATGAGTCTATCTCATATATTAGTTTCACCTTTTAAGTTGCATTAGTGAAATAAATTAACTTTTCCACGATATTCTAATTTTTCGAGTTTCACCTGTAATCCTTCTCTTCTCCTATAGCATAGACCTGCCCAATAATAAACTCATTAACTCTTTTATTCTCTGTATAAGAAGTCTCATTTTTCACAAATGGAAAGATAAGACAACACCTAAATTTTCAGAAAGAATGAGCTTCATTAAAAAGCAGTGTATTATTGAACAGAGAGACACAGACACTAACCTAGAACTACAAGGGTGGTCTTTTTTTTTTCAAAATGGTAAATCTTTATCAAATCACTTTCTAAGGAGGAACATTATATTCACATTTAGAAATATAGACTTAGTCTTACTTGGAGGGGAACTAATATTATTGGTATTATCATTTTTTTAATCCCCTTTTTTTGTAGGGGTTTAAAAAAATAGAAAATTTAGGCAGAGAGTACAATTATTAGTTTTTTTGATAATACAAGTATTGAGATATTATGAAATGTGTGTATTAACAATTTTTGCATATTTGATCACAATAATTTGTATTGTTCTTTCCTTCCCTTTCCCTTCTTGCTTTTTGTACCCTGTCATTTGATAAATAAAATAATTTAAAAAAAATGAAGCAAATTTGACAAAAGAAGTAAATTGGAAAGTCGTTTAAAATCACATGTTGTATCTGAAATATGAAATAAAATATTTGGGTTTCATATCCATTTAAAGCATTTTAATATACCTGTATTAGCAAAAATGCTTCAAATAAATGTTACTGTTTCAGGGGCATAGGCACATATGCTGCACATACCCAGTGCTCTCACATACAACAATGCTTCATGACTGAAATAAACCATCAATTCTCTATCTTGAACATGGATGCACTGTGCAGGTGCAGCATATGTGCATATGCACCATAAACAGTCAAGGATATCTTGTTTTTGTTTTTTTTAAACTGGAATAAAACAATGAAAAGTTTATCTAATGTTATCAAAAATATATTCTTCAGATTTACATCCTAATACCTGAGAGTGGAGATGTGACTTGATTAGTTTTCTGCTGTTTGAATGTTACTGGCATTTTGAAAAATAGAATTTCTGTGTAAATGCTCAACTTTGTTTTCATGACAGAAAAACAAAAAACAAAAAATACAAATAAGTTGGTCTGTCGGTATTCACACTAACCTGTTCTTTTATTCAAAGTAGTTGTATGCAAAATCATTTTTTTTTCATACTGTATGCAGACATCCCAACCTGCAAAAACTAATTTCAGGGAGGTGGCTTCTTCCGCTACTGCGCCGCACCCCCCCATCCCATTTATATATTGGACACCTTGAAACCCTAAACAAGAGAGACTTATCATTAAAGTAGCTTCCTACTAAAGTCACATAAAAAAGTAGCTTTATTGCACAACCACATACAACAAACCTATTTTCCAGTGATCGTACGCTTGTTGAATGCTCAAATATTTTAGAATACGAATTTTAATTACGTGCAGTAAATAAGTTAGTATTTGTGTTTTATTTTATTAAAATCAGTGGGGGCTTTTTGGTTACTGATGCATGCTTTAAGGGTTCTATAATGTCCCAGCAACTAAAGGCATTCCTTAAAGGGACATTCCAGCCAAAATTGGAAACCACATAGGAGCATTTCGGCATTGAATAGAAGCATTTTTGTCATATTCATGTATTAGCAAAAATGCTTCTAATAAAAGCTATAGCTGTTTAAAAAGTGTATTTAAGTATGCAACGTGCACCAGCATTTTAAACACAGCACTTGCTCAGAGAGCCTAAGGTACTTTTACCCTCTGGTAATGACTCAATTTGTTATTTGTTGATATATTACACGCCCCACTGATGATCCAATCAGCTGCAGTATTTAAAATGTGGGTGCAGTGACAATATCTAGTTATGCTTCAGGTGCACGTGCAGAGAAAAATTCTAACACTAAAAGAGTGATAACTTTTACTAGAAGCATTTTTGCCAATACATCTATATTGCAAATATGTTTCTATTCACAGGTATAATTAATCTATGTGCAATTAAATTTTGACTGGAATGTCCCTTTAAAGAAACACTTTTCCGAATTTGGGCCACATTGGATTATGGTACTTGGAGTTTCAGGGAGATTGCAGTCCATTTGCTGGCATCATTGAGCCGCTATTACAATCAGGGAGACTCCCTGAACTTCAGGGAGACTTGGGATGTCTGTGGTATGTCTCCATAGTATTTATGTGGCAATTTCTTAAACTCACTTTTAAGAAACCTTTGACTTCCTTTATATCATAAAATTAGCCTAGCCTTTAAGTGAAGCCAAACTAAAGTACAAAAATAAAAGCTCAATCAATTCATTCAAGAGTGTAACAAATATCATACAAAGTTTGACCTTTTTTATTACAATATCCTTTTGGTCACCTACAATATAACTAGCCAGGCTACAGCACAGTGAAGTTCTTATATATAAGAGCTGCTGAAAGAAAACGTTTGCAGATTCTTTAGCCAATAGAAGTAGAAACTCAGAAATCTCAAGATCGCCATCTGATCCGTGACTGGACGCTCGACTCCTTGGAATTTTATTGTCTGCCTCCCCTCCCCTGTGCCCCCTCCTCTCGTCCCCCTGATCACTGCTACTTTCTGCAGTTCCATCTCTCGTTCCATCCCAAGTGTCACTCATCATCTCTTGTAATCTCAGTCACTCGTGTGTATTCTCATTGTGCTCAGTGTGTAATGTCAGAGCACTGCAGGTAACTGAGCGCCCACTGACTGAGCCTCAGTCTGGCAGTGACTACCCCCATTTATAATATTGCCCAGGATACTAGCACAGGAGGGCGATCACATCACTATAAGATATCCCGCCCTCCCCTTGAGAGCAGTCGCCACGTCTGAATGAGGCTCATTGTCAGGGTACAGGAGAAGGGAGAGGTGAGTTTAATGATGAGGTATAGGGGGAGTAGGAAGAGGTGAGCTGTGGGAGGGGGATCTGAGAAGTAAGGAAAAAGGGGGGATGGAGTGGAGATGATGGATCTCCGGACGATTGGATAACAGATAATAAAAAGTAAGGTGAGTCTGGGGATGAAGCATCACGGGGGATCCAAGTTCGATGTATAAGATCCGAAGTGGAGGGGGTGCTTAATTACAGAGCTTATCTTTAGCTGTAATAAAATAAAATGTTTAAGTTTCTACATCTCGTTAATTGTATGTATATATATATATATATATATATATATATATATATATATATATATATATATATATATATATATATATATATATATATATATATATATATATATATATTAGCAAATTATTATATACACATACTAAGTAGTGCATGATTTAACATATGATTAATGTGCATATTCTATATGTATACTTGTTAGATATTATTTGTATTGGTGTATTTGTGTGTATATATATATATATATATATATATATATATATATATATATATATATATATATATATATATATATATATATACACATACATATATAAATACACAAATTATATATATATATATATATATATATATATATATATATATATACACCACAGCAGATTCCACTGATCTATTTATGGCGTTCACTAAATAAAAACTAAAATGGGGAAGACAGACTGGGAGACAGTATAAAAGTATAAAACTGTAGATTAAGTGAAATTTGTGTAAATATGCTGAATATATTAGATTTTTTGAAAGATAAATGATAGATATATAGATAAATAGATAGATAGATAATCTATAGTCTATATATGTATTGGTGCTTTATATGTACATGTGTATATATCTGTATAGTTGTATCATTTGTTTAATTTTAGTTCTTACACTTGAGGCTGCTCACTGGAATGTAGCTACCATAGGTTACTTACTCATATGCTAGTGCCAGGCCTGGGAGCTGCACACACCTGTGTGTGCCTATAGTGTTTGTGTGACACTTAGTTATTGTATGTTACCGATCACTTGCATTTCACTTTGGAATTTATCAGAAGCTGTCAAGGGCTCAGCACATTCCCAGTAGTGAGATCAATGTGTACATTTCACAACTATTTTTACACCCTTTGCAGTAAATTCACTGCTGTTTTCTTGTTCCAGTGTTCTTCCTAGGACCTTTTTAGCGGGTGCTCCACTCGACTGATTTTACTAACTATTGTGGTCAGGTAGATAATGTATAGCAAATATTTATTTTGAGAGAATAAATAGAATTAAATACACAGCCATATTAAAATACTGTTGCATTTTTGAATATTCCTAGTAATTATTTTACTTTGGCAGGAATACAAATTGTTGTTCTAACCCATCTAATGGGATTTACAAACTTGTGTATAAAACAAGCTGTCAAAGACATCTAAAAGACAAATTTGAAACACACAGATTCACTTGAAAAATAAATCATGCGCTAGCTAAATGGTATGAGGAAAAAAAGTTAAAAAAAACTAAGTTTTCTTTAATGATATTTCCTCAACCCTTTTCATCTGTCATCCTAGAAGACCTGTTGTATTTTTTTCACACATTTTTAAGTGAATTTATCTTTAATAATATTTTTTTTACATTTTCTTTAAATAAAATGTATGTTGTGTGCAATGAATAAATATCATACATCACTACAATAGTAATATTAGCACTTTCAATATAAGCATTCCTGTCCAATTGGGTCACAGCTTTCACAGCAACTCCAATGCTCACATTTTAATATTAATAATAATATAATATAAGCAAAGCGTAGGGGAGTTGCGCTCTCCAAATGTAGAGGGAAGAAAACTTTATTAATATCTACTAATTAAAGGGACATAAACCCCCAAATTTTTCTTTCATGGTTCAGATAGAACATACCAATTTTAAACAACTTTCCGATTTACTCCTGTTATGAAATTTTCTTTGTTTTTCTTGTTATCCTTTGTTGAAAAGAATGGAGGTAATTTCAGGAGTGTGCATGTGTCTGCAGTACTATCTGCCAGAAGTTTTGCAAGAATGTTATACATTAGCAACAGCATTAGACGGCAGAACTATTTCCTGTCATTTAGTGCTCCAGACATGTGCAAACTATCTATCTAGATATCTCTTCAACAAAGAGTAGCAAAAGAACAAAGCAAATTTGATAATAGAAGCAAATTAGAAACCTTTTTAAAAAATTGTATTCTCTATCTGAATCATGAAAGGAAATTGTTGAGTTTCATGTCTCTTTAAGCGCTACTAATAAAGTTTTCTTCCCACTCCCCTTGGAGAGTGCAACTTCCCTACTCTTTGTCACTCAATGCTATGAAACATTAAAAAGCAAATAGGAACAATACACATTACATAGGGCTGTGTTAAGTGCATATTAAATTTGTCATTATGTCAGGTTCTAGGATCGTTTACATGGGCCATGGTAACCCTACTAATGCTCATTTGTTAGATTTGTTGTAACAATAAGGTGACATTAGTATTTTAAATCACTTACAACTGTTCCTCTGAGCTTTCACAAACAAGTTCTTACAACGGGACTCAGTAACCTAACTTTGGTAATACTGCAGTTTGATAAGCTGCACTTAGATCTTGCTAACCTGAACTCACAGGATATGAAAGTGAAAATTACACTTTTTTATATTAAAAGACGTTTATTTACTTCTGCTATTAAAGGGACAGTAAGTAAACACCTTGAGATTTGTATATAAAATGTTTAGTTATACATAATGAAACAAATTTGCAATATATTTTAATTATTTAGTTTGTCCCCTGTTCATGTTTATAGCTCTGAAAATGTCGCTATTTTTAATTCCACCTGTTGACTTTTCTACACTGCTATATAACTGTCCCAAATTGTCTTTAACTGATGACAACTGCAAAACAATGCACTATATACTAACATTATAGCCACGGCTAGTCTTGTAGTCTGAGAACTAAAGCCAGAATTGGCTCCTCAAATAAGGCAAATGGTGAGTGGAGTTTGACTAGTAATAACCAATTGCATTAAACATTATGTTACTTTGTTTTAAAAACGTTAAGACTTGGCTGATATGTTATTCTATCACAACACAACAGAAATGTCTTGTAATTACAAGATGTTTACTGTCCCTTTAAATTAACTTTATTCGTTTGGTAACCTACCAAGTTAGGTTTAGGAGTAACAATGCACTACATGGAGCTAGCTGGTGATTGGTGGCTGCATAAATATGCCTGGTGTCATTGGCTCACTTGATTTGCTCAGCTAGCTCCCAGTAGTGCATAGCTGCCCTGTAGCTGACTTTAACTTTGTGTTTTTGTCCCCTTTACAGAGGTTAAATAATAGTTGAATGCATGCAATAGTGCAATAAGACAAGTGCTTAAAGGAATAGTCTAGTCAAAATTAAACTTTCATAATTCAGATAGAGCATGCAATTTTAAAGGGACAGTAAAGTAAAAAAAAATATTTCATGATTTAAATAGGGCATGTAATTTTAAACAACTTTCCAATTTACTTTTATTACCAATTTTGCTTTGTTCTCTTGGTATTCTTAGCTGAAAGCTAAATCTAGGAGATTCATGTGCTAATTTCTTATACCTTGAAGACTGCCTCTAATCAGAAAGCATTTTGACAGTTTTCACCACTAGAGGGCGTTAGTTCATGTGTTTCATATAGATAATATTGAGCTCCGGCACGTGAAGCTCCTAAGAGCAAGCACTGATTGGCTAAAAATGCATGTCTGTCAAAAGAACTGAAATAAGGGGGCAAATTTGCAGAGGCATAGATACAAGGTAATCACAGAGGTAAAAAGTATATTATTATAACTGTGTTGGTTATGCAAAATTGGGGAATGGGTAATAAAGGGATTATCTACCTTTTTAAACAACAAAAATTCTGGTGTTTACTGACCCTTTAAGCAAATTTCCAATTTACTCCTATTATCAATTTTTATTTGTTCTCTTGGTATCTTTATTTAAAAAAGCAGGAATGTAAGCTTAGGAGCTGGCCCATTTTTGGTTCAGCACTTGCTGATTGGTGGCTACATGTAGACACCAATGAGCAAGCACTACCCAGATGCTGAACCAAAAATGGGCTGGCTCCTAAGCTAACATTCTTGCTTTTTCAAATAAAGACAATAAGAGACTAAAGACAAATTGATAATAGGAGTAAATTAGAAAGTTGCTTAACGTTGCATGTTCTATCTGAATCATAAAAATTTAATTGTGACTAGACTATTCCTTTAATTTAAAGGGACAGTCTACTCCAGAATTGTTATTGTTTAAAAATATAGATTATCTCTCTATTACCGATTCCTTATTGTTGCACAACCAACACAAGAAAATGCCCCCTGTTTTAGGCTTACCAGATGTAGTTAGCTAGCCCCCAGTAGTGCTTTGCTGTGCTGGAGCTGACTTTAACTTTGTGTTTAACTCATTTGCAGCTGTTATTAACCAGCAATAGTACAATAAAACTTGCTTTAGCACATTAAGTGTATGTTTGTTTTTGTTTTGTGTACGTTTATGTCAATTTAATACTCAATTTTGCTCTGCAGAAGCTGGATTACTGTTTTGTTTTTTTTAGTTTTTTTGTTAGTTTGTTTCTTTTTAAGCTTTTACTTCCAGTTGTTAAATGGGCAGGAAACTCAACTAAACAATATAACACAAGTGAAGCCTCCATCGTGTTTAAAGCAACATATTACCTTTTTTCCTCACGTTGATTCAAGATCTATACATAGTGAAATATATTATAATGATGTTTTGCCTAAAAAACGCTATGTGAGAGCTGTTTTATATTTATGGTAAAACCAGCAGGAAGTGCATAATTAAATACCACTGAGTCCTACTGCTCACTGGCTGACAGGGACAACTCCTTTAGAAGAAAAATAAAAGTTTGCATACTCAGAACTGGAATATGTTTTGTTTTGTTTTTTTAAATAAAGCTTTGTTTTACATTTCGAAACATCTTCATATAGATAGAAAATAAACAACTTTTAGTGTCTTGTCTCATTAAAGGGGCATGAAACCTATTTTTTTTCTTTTTTGATTCACATAGAACATACAATTTTAAACAATCTTACAATTTACTTTATCAAAATTGCTTGATTCTCTTGGTATCCTTTATTGAAGGAGCAGCATTTCACTACTGTGAACCAGCTAAACACATTGTTAAAGGGACAGTCTACACCAGAATTGTTATTGTTTAAAATGATAGATAATCCCTTTATTACCCATTCCCCACTTTGCATAACCAACACGGTTATATTAATATATGTTTTACCTCTGTGATTACCTTGTATCTAAGCCTCTGCAGACTGCCCCCTTATCTCAGTGCTTTTGACAGATATGCAGTTTAGCCAATCAGTGCAGGCTCCTAAATAACTCCACGGAAGTGAGCACAATGTAATCTATATGACACACATGAACTAGTACTGTCTAACTGTGAAAAACTTTAAAAATGCTCTGAGCTAAAAGGCGGGTTTCAACGGTTTAGAAATCAGTTTGAGCCTACCTAGGTTTAGCTTTTCAAAAATACCACAAAGGGAACAAAGCAAATTTGATGATAAAAGTAAATTGGAAAGTTGTTTAAAATTGTATGCCCTATCTGAAACATGAAAGTTTAATTTTGACTAGACTGTCCCTTTAAGCCAATGAAAAGAGTCATTTATGTGCAGCCACCAATCAGCAGGTAGTTCCAATCTCCTGAACCTACTTAGGTTTGCTTTTCAACAAATGATATAAAGAACACAAAGCAAATTAGATAACAGAAGTACATTTTTTAAAATTGTATGTTCTATCTGTATCCTGAAAGATACATTTTGGGGTTCATGTCCCTTTAAAGGTACATGAAACCCCCAAAAAATATTTCATGATTTAGGTAGAAGCTTGCTTCAATCATCAAATTTGATTCATTCTCTTGATATCATTTGTTCAAGGAGCAGCAATGCACTGCTGGTTAATAACTAAACTCATGGGTGAGCCAATGACAATTTGTATGTATATATGCAGCCACCAATCAGCAGCTAGAACTTAGGTTCTTTGCTGCTTCTGAACTTATCTAGATAAACATTTTAGCAAAGGATAACAAGAGAAGGAAGCAAATTAAATAATAGAAGTACATTTGGAAGTTGTTTAAAATTGTATGCTCTGTCTGAATAATGAATGTCTAATTATCACTTTACTGTCTCTAAGTATGGTGTAATTTGTCTGACCCTGCAGCATTCTACTCAGTGATTGGTTAGCCCAGAGCACAAGCAAATTTACATCCATCCCTAACTGACCATAACAAAGGAGACCAGGACACACACATGAAATCAGTCCTTTTTCCTAAAAAAACAAACAGGCAGGGGGTATGTCATGTGACTGGCCAATCATATGCTATACACCTGCCCCATAGGCTCTTTTTGCAGGTTGTATAATATGAATGAGAAGGGAATAATAAGTTGTCTATTTTTGCCCCATAGTCATAATAAGAATTATTTTCACAATTAAATGAATATCAATTTCAAAATCAAACCAATGATTTTATCAATAATAACTTACTGTGCTCACTGTCCCATAAGTTGAGTTGCTACAAAAGGAAAGAAAAAGCTGCACAGTTTGAGAGCACTCAAGGTGATATGATATGTATACAGATAGGTGGCAAGGGAAATCACCAAGAGGGCATTGAGTAAATAAAACTTAACATTTAATATTAACTGTTTAAAAAAATATATATATCAACAGTGTGAGTGTATTAAGACTTAGATTAATAAGTGATAGAGTATCAGTAATCACAGGGGAATACTATTGCTAAGTCACAATTAAACACTGTAACCCACACAGCTCAGTACAGACAAACCAACTCATGTACTGCACAGACTTATTAACTAGAAAAGAGGATTGACCTTGCAACAATTATTCTAAAAAGGTGCAGTTCTAGAGCAAGTAAGTATCGGCCTGTGTGATCCTTAGTTACAGGAATAAACAATGCTAAGTGTATTAGCCAAAATATCGCAAATTGAGGAGCAAATGAGGTGATTACTGGTCTCTATGAGCGCCTGATGCGCATTTCGCCTCAAACACGGCTTTCTCAAAGGCTAAAAAAGGTTGAGGTCAATCCTCTTTTCTAGTTAATAAGTTTGTGCAGTACATGAGTTGGTTTGTCTGTACTGAGTTGTGTGGGTTACAGTGTTTAATTGTGACTTATAGTATTCTCCTGTAATACGTTTTAATACACTCACACTGTTGATATATACTTTTTTAATCAGTTAATATTAAATGTTAAGTTTTATTTACTCAATGCCCTCTTGGTGATTTCCCTTGCCACCTATCTGTATACATATCATATCACCTTGAGTGCTCTCAAACTGTCCACCTTTTTCTTTCCTTTTGTAGCAACTCTTTTTGCAGGTTGCATTCTGTCCATTTGCAATTCAGAGTGACTGTGATAATAGTCTGTAGGGTGGGTGGTACAACATGTGATTGGCTTTACTGCCCATTTAATCTTTTCATTTAGAAATGGGGGGTTGGTGGTGTTGCCCAAAAACAAGCAAGAGATGGATTGCTTAAAGGGACAGTATACACCAATTTTCATATACTCATTTACTGATCTAAAAATCCAGTATAAAACCTTTTAAAAACTTACTTAGAAGCTCACAGTTTAGCTCTGTTGACAAGGTTAGGCTGGGACACCCAGTGAAAGGGACTGGGAAAGGAAGAAGAGCAGACACTCCCCTCTCCCCCTATATAAAAAGACAGCTAACATAAACAGGAGCCAGCAGGTGTCTGTAAACGCGTGTATACATCTGACACTGTGGGGCTTGGTGAGGAGTCTGAAAATCAGCAGAATGTTATTAAAAAAATAAGCAAAACTATACAGTGTTACAAAAACACTCCCAGGTGGGCTATATAAATCGAGCATCTACGTAACATTTTTTGCAAAGAAAAATGTAGTGTATAATGTCCCTTTAATGCCTCTTATAAAGGTTTTTTCAAGGCATTAAAATAAGGTTTACTGTCACTTTAAATGGACGTTAAAAGCTCTTTAGGAACATTTTTATTTTGCACTTTTATTATTGTGCTATTGCTTGTTGTCTCACATTATAATGCGTATTACCATCATATATAAATGCATCCTAAACAGTATAATACCATTATAATGTGAGACAACTTGAATAGCAATAATGATTGTGTTAGGGTTAACATTTGTTAGCCACGCCTATAATGGGCGTTAGATGTCAATTGTTTGCCCATTGGTTGTTTAAAGGTTTAAATAGCTTATAGAATGTAAGGTGGGTTTTATGTCTGAGGAAACGGCCCTTCTAGTGCCGAGAGACGCGTTGCATACTAGGGGACTACTTTGATATCCTCTAGTCCATTACTTGTGTTTGTTTTTACTGTAATATAGTTTTTAATAAATCAGTTTTTAATTCAACTCAAGTTTAGTGGTAGCACCTTACATTCTATTAGCCACCTGTGAATACAAGTTTATACTTTCCTGTCTATACAACCATTCGTTGGGAGAACCTGCAGTGGGTGAGCTGATAGGCCCTTATACAAATCTATCAGTCTGCTTCTACCAGCACATAAGTGTCCTTATTTGAAATGTGAGTACCCACTTGGCATTTCTCATTACTTAAATCAGATTGGTTTAGTAGTTCTGCCCATGTGGCGTTCCTTTGCTTCTTTCCCCTCATTCAGAGCTACACCTGGCTGGGAGAACCTGGAGTAGGTGAACTGATGCAACCTTTGACATCAGTCTGTGTCTACTAACACACAAGGGTGCTCTGACTAAATGTGAGTACCCATTCTGCTTTTTCATACAATTTATCAACATTCATCTGGTTGTTCTACACATGAGGCGCCCCTCTGTTCTCTCTTTTATTATACAGTTCTTCCAGATTCTTCTGTGAGGAGGAGTGCGGCCGTCATTACATTTACTGGGCCTATTTTTGGACTATAATTAAAGGGACAGTCTAGTCCAAAATAAACTTTCATGATTCAGATAGGGCATGTAATTTTAAACAATTTTCCAATTTACTTTTATCACCAATTTTGCTTTGTTCTCTTGTTATTCTTAGTTGAAAGCTTAACCTAGGAGGTTCCTATGCTAATTTCTTAGACCTTGAAGGCCACCTCTTTTCAGAATGCATTTTAACAGTTTTTCACCACTAGAGGGTGTTAGTCCATGTGTTTTATATAGATAACACTGTGCTCATGCACGTGAAGTTACCTGGGAGCCAGCACTGATTGGCTAAAATGCAAGTCTGTCAAAAGAACTGAAATAAAGGGGCAGTTTGCAGAGGCTTAGATACAAGATAATCACAGAGGTAAAAAGTATATAAATATAACTGTGTTGGTTGTGCAAAACTGGGGAATTGGTAATAAAGGGATTATCTATCTTTTAAAACAATAACAATTCTAGTGTAGACTGTCCCTTTAATTAAGTTGTATGTTAACTGCATATTGTTACTGGGTTTGTGTTTAAAATCAAGCCAACTCTGTGTTTTGTATAAGTAAGAAACAAAAGCAAACACTGCTCAGGCGACCAAGGTGCTGTTAATACCAAAAGCGTTTATTCATCCAGACAGGACATAGTCAGCAGAAAAGAACACCTGACATGTTTCGCGCAGGCGTACCTGCGCTTCATCAGAGGTGATAAGACACCACAGGTGAGTCCCTAATAAAGCTGAGCTGCACCAATAGAATAGTGAGATAACTAACACACCCCCTTAAAGACAGAGAGTGGCAAATATATATATACATATATCTATGTGTACAGCATGTATAGACCATTTTCACATATTTAGCACAGGCGCCCCCTCTGTTTTCAGACCATTCTTCTTTATATTACAATTGGTGTATAATGTCCCTTTAAGGTGATACACGACTCAGTGTCTTCCAATCTGAATAACTTACTTAACTATAATTTACGTATAAGTAAGTGCTGAGAGAAAAACCCAACTTATTATTCAGCTCTGCCTACACTACAGTAATGTAATGTGTTTATGTAAGAAATCAAGGAGACTCAGCTATGTTTGCTTCTTGTGCTTTCCCAGAAAAACTTTTGCTTTCTATAGTAAATTTGTACATTACACCAGCCCAATGAGGAGTCTCATAGCCAGTGGAATCTTAGCTTTATGTCCAGTCATCATTTATCTGACAGGTTCAAGTAGATGAGCCAACTTACCACAAATATCAGTATTGTCCAAGACATTAAAGTTCACCTGACCTCTGTGCCCTTAAAGGGACAGTCAACACCAAAATTGTTATTGTTTAAAAAGATCGATAACACCTTTACTACCCAATCCCCAGCTTTTCACAACTAACGTTATATTAACCCCTTAATGACCGGACCATTTTTCAATTTTCTTACCCTTAATGACAATGGCTATTTTTACATTTCTGCGGTGTTTGTGTTTAGCTGTAATTTTCCTCTTACTCATTTACTGTACCCACACATATTATATACCGTTTTTCTCGCCATTAAATGGACTTTCTAAAGATACCATTATTTTCATCATATCTTATAATTTACTATAAAAAAAATATAAAATATGAGGAAAAAATTGAAAAAAAACACACTTTTTCTAACTTTGACCCCCAAAATCTGTTACACATCTACAATCACCAAAAAACACCCATGCTAAATAGTTTCTAAATTTTGTCCTGAGTTTAGAAATACCCAATGTTTACATGTTCTTTACTTTTTTTGCAAGTTATAGGGCCATAAATACAAGTAGCACTTTGCTATTTCCAAACAACTTTTTTTCAAAATTAGCGCTAGTTACATTGGAACCCTGATATCTGTCAGGAATACCTGAATATCCCTTGACATGTATATATTTTTTTTTAGAAGACAACCCAAAGTATTGATCTAGGCCCATTTTGGTATATTTCATGCCACCATTTCACCGCCAAATGTCATCAAATAAAAAAATAAGTTCACTTTTTCACAAATTTTGTCACAAACTTTAGGTTTCCCACTGAAATTATTTACAAACAGCTTGTGCAATTAAGGCACAAATGGTTGTAAATGCTTCTTTGGGATCCCCTTTGTTCAGAAATAGCAGACTTATATGGCTTTGGCATTGCTTTTTGGTAATTAGAAGGCCACTAAATGCTGCTGCGCACCACACGTAAATTATGCCCAGCAGTGAAGGGGTTAATTAGGTAGGTTGTAGGGAGCTTGCAGGGTTAATTTTAGCTTTAGGGTAGAGATCAGCCTCCCACCTGACACATCCCACCCCCTGATCCCTCCCAAACAGTTCTCTTCCCTCCCCCACCCCACAATTGTCCCCGCCATCTTAAGTACTGGCAGAAAGTCTGCCAGTACTAAATAAAAGGAGTTTTTCTTTTTTTTAATAAAAAAAATTAAAATGTTTTAGCTGTGATGGACTCCTGCCTTAGCCCCAACCTCCATGATCCCCCCCCCCAGCTCTCTAACCCTCTCCCCTACCTAATTGCCGCCATCTTGGGTACTGGCAGCTGTCTGCCAGTACCCAATTTGCCCCCAAAACAAGTGTTTTTTTTTGCAATTTATTGCCAGTTTACATTTTTCTGTAGTGTAGCAGCCCCCCACAATACCCCAACCCCCTCCCCCTCCCAGATCCTTATATATTTATTTATATTTTACTTTTATCCCCCCTTCCTTTCTCATTGGTGGCAGTGGGCATGTAATCGGGCGCGCACGCGCGCCCCCGCGCGCCCCCCCCGCGCGCCCCCGCGCGCCCCCGCACGCTCCCGGCACCCGGCGTGCACATAGCACTTACAGGAACCGGATGCCGGGTAGCGATGGGCCGCCCACCCGCCTCCCTGATGTGCTCCCACCCACCAACGAACCGGCACCATCGCTACCGGTGCAGAGAGGGCCACAGAGTGGCTCTCTCTGCATCGGAGTCTTCTAAATGGTATTGCAGGATGCCTCCATATGGAGGCATCACTGCAATACCCTGAGAGCTGCTGGAAGCGATTGCGATCGCTTCCAGCACTCTCTTAGACAAGTGACGTACCAGGTACGTCCATTGTCACTAACTGCAAGTTTTTGCAGGACGTACCTGGTACGTCACTTGTCATTAAGGGGTTAAAGGGGCAGTCTAGTCCAAAATAAACTTTCATGATTCAGATAGGGCATGTGATTTTAAACAATTTTCCAATTTACTTTTATCACCAATTTTGCTTTGTTCTCCTGGTATTTTTAGTTGACTAAGTATAAATTAAAGGGACAATTTAATCAATTCTGGAGTAGACTGTCCCTTTAAGCTACAATTACAGAAAATAAAAAAATCTAAGATTACAGAAAATAAAAAAGAAAATTACCAAATTTTTAAAAATTATACCTAATCCCTATGAAAATAAAAAAGCCCCCCCAAATAAAAACACCCCCTACTCTAATAAACTACCAGTAGCCCTTAAAAGGGCTTTTTGCAGGGCATTGCCCCAAGATATTGAGATGAGTGGACCGAGCGCTATATGGGGGGGCGGGCCTTAAGCTTACTTTCAGACTAGCCTCCTAGTAGGCTAATATAAAATAACAAGGTAAGGAGTGTGAGTAAGCGCTAGAACAGCTTAAAAGGCTAGATGAGAATATACAAGTACAATTTATTAAAATAACAATGTAAAAACTAATAACATGGATCCATGTATAACAATAAAAACAAAAGGGTACAGTCTAGCAGTGATATAGCATACCACAGAGTATCTCTACGTTGGAGGTTATACCATAATATATATGTATATACCTCAGTAGCTTAAAACATAGGTGTGATTGTGAACCAAATGATGCCAAAAATAAATCACAATAATTACAATCAAGAAACCTATAAATAAGGTGGCGAAAATTCCAGTGAAAATGGTGTGTGATAACGTTGAATTGTCAATCAAAAAATAGTAGTCCCATATAAGTTTAAATAAGTGTCCTCCAAATATCGTGAAGATGTGCTGATGAAAAAAAGGAAGAAAGTGTTGTGGTGTGTAGAAAAAATTCCAAGCTTCCAAATTTAAAATCCAAAACACAGTGTAAAACAAGGGCGATGTGTAGAATGTCTAAAAGTTGTATCCAAGCTCAATGAAAAAGCTAAATCCAAAAAATCCAAAAGAAAAAAACAAAAAATGTGGGACCCACAAAATGTATATATATATATATATATATAGTGAAAAAATATATATGTGAAAAAGTACCAAACAAAATCAGTAAAAAAGCAAAGTCACATATGCAAGAGTAGAGACTGGATACTGGAGTCAAATACTCATAATAAAATCCTCAAAATGGTAAAAAATCCTAAAGGGAAAAAAGAGAAAACAAAATAGTGCAACACTGTATACAATAAACAATAATGATGATTAAAAACAAGCTCACCAGTATGCCAACGCTTTTAGGCCTAGATTAGGCCTTTCTCAAGACTATACTGTATAAGTGAGTCTGGGAGCTTATATAGGGTAAGTGTGAAGATGATTGGTGGTGTTTTGGCACCAAAAAGATGGAAGGCCCTCCCCTTCTTGTTTGTCCTAGTGCATCTCTGGGAAATTTCCTAGTAGTTTCTTCTATCTTATATTATTTGTTATGTATGCCTTCCTAAATATAGATGTGTGTATAAAAACATCGTACATCTTGTTACTATATTTGCGGTAACATTCGTATAGTTCTATACTGAAGCTCATATTTTGGCTCTGTTATAAATCCAAATTGTTTGATCTACTTGAACTCTTCATAGTCTATTGTACTGGGTGTATTTCTATCTATTACTGATGTTAATATGGTGAAGGAATATCCTTTGCTTTCGGTCTCGATCTTTAGCTATTATAACAGGTATTATTAGCTATGATCTAATAATAATGATGATCTATGGCTGAAACCTGTTATAATAGCTAAAGATCGAGACCGAAAGCAAAGGACATTCCTTCACCATATTAACATCAGTAATAGATAGAAATACACCCAGTACAATAGACTATGAAGAGTTCAAGTAGATCAAACAATTTGGATTTATAACAGAGCCAAAATATGAGCTTCAGTATAGAACTATACAAATGTTACCGCAAATATAGTAACAAGATCTACGATGTTTTTATACACACATCTATATTTAGGAAGGCATACATAACAAATAATATAAGATAGAAGAAACTACTAGGAAATTTCCCAGAGATGCACTAGGACAAACAGGAAGGGGAGGGCCTTCCATCTTTTTGGCGCCAAAACACCACCAATCATCTTCACACTTACCCTATATAAGCTCCCAGACTCACTTATACAGTATAGTCTTGAGAAAGGCCTAATCTAGGCCGAAACACGTTGGCATACTGGTGAGCTTGTTTTTAATCATCATTATTGTTTATTGTATACAGTGTTGCACTATTTTGTTTTCTCTTTTTTCCCTTTAGGATTTTTTACCATTTTGAGGATTTTATTATGAGTATTTGACTCCAGTATCCAGTCTCTACTCTTACATATGTGACTTTGCTTTTTTACTGATTTTGTTTGGTACTTTTTCACATATATATTTTTTCACTATATATATATATATACATTTTGTGGGTCCCACATTTTTTGTTTTTTTCTTTTGGATTTTTTGGATTTAGCTTTTTCATTGAGCTTGGATACAACTTTTAGACATTCTACACATCGCCCTTGTTTTACACTGTGTTTTGGATTTTAAATTTGGAAGCTTGGAATTTTTTCTACACACCACAACACTTTCTTCCTTTTTTTCATCAGCACATCTTCACGATATTTGGAGGACACTTATTTAAACTTATATGGGACTACTATTTTTTGATTGACAATTCAACGTTATCACACACCATTTTCACTGGAATTTTCGCCACCTTATTTATAGGTTTCTTGATTGTATTATTGTGATTTATTTTTGGCATCATTTGGTTCACAATCACACCTATGTTTTAAGCTGCTGAGGTATATACATATATATTATGGTATAACCTCCAACGTAGAGATACTCTGTGGTATGCTATATCACTGCTAGACTGTACCCTTTTGTTTTTATTGTTATACATGGATCCATGTTATTAGTTTTTACATTGTTATTTTAATAAATTGTACTTGTATATTCTCATCTAGCCTTTTAAGCTGTTCTAGCGCTTACACTCCTTACATTGCCCCAAGATAATCAGCTCTTTTTCAAGAAAATACACAAAGCCCCCCAACAGTAAAACCCCCCCACCCACCAAACCCCCAAATAAAATAACCTAACGCTAAAAACCCTAAACTACCCATTGCCCTGAAAAGGGCATTTGTTGGGCATTGCTCTTAAAAGGAGATTCAGCTCTTTTACTGCCCACCCTATCTAAATAAAATAAAAAAAACCAAAAACCCCTTAAAAAACCCTAAGTCTAAGCCCCAGGTTGCTACTCAACGTTCCTGAAGTCCGACGGAGAAGGTCCTGTTCCAGGCGGTGAAGTCTTCTTCCAAACGGCGACCTCTTCTTTCTTCTTCCTGGAACAACCTTCGCGGAGCGGAGCTGAAGACTCAAGACCGCAGCGCTGAAGACCGGCGACCCTGGAACTGAAGACCGGCGACCCTTGAACTGAAGGCCAGCGACCCTAGAACTGAAGACTGGCGACCTTGGAACTGAAGACCGGCGACCCTGGAACTGAAGACCAGCGACCACGGAGCCATGGAGCGTGGAGAATCCTCTTCGTACGATCTTCGCCGCACACTGGATAGAGAATTCAAGTGATGCAATTAAAAATGGTGTCCCTTGAATTCCTATTGGCTGATTTGATTCTTCAAATTCAAATCAGCCAATAGGATGAAAGCTACTCAAATCCTATTGGCTGTTCAAATCAGCCAATAGGATGAGAGCTAATGAAATTCTATCGGCTATTCAAATCAGCCAATAGAATTTCAGTAGCCATCATACTTTTGGCTGATTTGAACAGCCAATAGCATTTGAGTAGCTTTCATCCTATTGGCTGATTTGAATTTGAAGAATCAAATCAGCCAATAGTAATTCAAGGGACGCCATTTTTAATTCTCAAGTGTGCGGCGAAGATCGTACGAAAAGGATTCTCCACGCTCCATGGCTCTGCGGTCGCCGGTCTTCAGTTCCAGTTTCGCCGGTCTTCAGTTCCCCGGTCTTCAGTCTTCAGCTCCGCTCCGCGAAAGATGTTCCAGGAAGAAGAAAGAAAAGGTCGCCGCTTGGAAGAAATCTTCACCGCCTGGAACAGGACTGTTACGGTTACCCTTAGTCTCGCTGAGAGATGGACCGCTTAGTAGCCTGGATCCCTATTGCTAAAGAGGGGAGAAGCTGCTTTCCATAGTATTCTATATGAGTCTCGCAAATATAGAATAATCTCCCTTAGCTGTAGTACAGCTAGGATACCCTTCTGCCCACAAAAACGAGTCAACGCTGCGATTGAGGGTCAAACAAGAACTCAGGACTGGGATGCCCAGCCTGCTTTTTATTAAGGTTACATGCACACAGGGCACTCCCAGGGGGAGAGGGGGGGGGAAGCACAAAATCCCCCATCACACATTTAGATAGAGAGCACTGTCCTTTGACAGGCCACAATAGGATTACAGTACTTAAGATAACACGTTTACAAGTTCATCTTATCAATTAGCAGTCTGGCTCCAGAGGTGATTAGACAATGGGATTGGTTATCCCTAAACTTAGAGCTGAGGCTAGCAAAAATGTGTATTTAGGCAATAGTTTCTAAAAGCTGAAAAAAAAAGAGTTAACTCTTTATGAAATGATACTTGTTACGGTTTTCTTGGAGCCCTTCTTAGGCGCTGGCTTGCTGGTTCAGGCATTGCTGCTGGGAAATAAGCTCTTCACAACAAAATAACTAATGCTTCTGTAACAGTGCTCCCTTTCTGTGGAACACTCTGGCAGACACGGTCTGACCCCTTTTCGGGGCAGACTAAGGCTGTCCAGACCGCTGGTTATGCGGGGCTGAGGTCTGTTTGTCTGGACAACCCGTCGGCGTTGCCATTCTGTTTCCCAGGTCTGTAAGTAATGGTGAAATTGAAGGGTTGCAACGATAAGCTCCAACGTAATAGCCTGCCGTTATCTCCAGAGACCCGGTTCAGCCACACCAACGGGTTATGGTCGGTGACCAGAGTGAACTCCTGACCATATAAATAGGGAGTCAATTTCTTTAATGCCCACACCAAAGCCAAACACTCCTTTTCGACCGCTGCATAGCTGACTTCGCGGGGCAGGAGCTTCCGGCTGATGTAGGCAACTGGATGCTCCCCTCCATCTTCGCCTACTTGGCTGAGGACAGCTCCCAGCCCGAACATGGAAGCGTCTGTATGGACGATAAAACGTTTGTTAAGGGCTGGGGCCGCCAAGACAGGAGCGTTAATTAGAGCATTTTTGAGAGCCTGGAAAGCCGTTTCACAGTGGGGAGACCACAGGACCTGTCGAGGTAAGTTCTTCTTGGTCAAGTCAGTCAGGGGTTTGGCAAGTGTGCTGTAGTCTGGTACGAACCGTCTATAGTACCCTGCCGTGCCCAGGAAGGCTAGGACCTGAGTCTTAGTGATGGGGGTGGGCCAATTGGCGACAGCTTCTATTTTGGCCGGCTCTGGTCGCTGCTTTCCACACCCCACCCGGTGACCCAGGTACTGTACCTCGGCCATCCCAAAGTGGCATTTTTCTGGCTTCAGAGTCAGGCCAGCAGCCCGGATCTGATCCAGAACCATTCCCACATGAGCTAAGTGGTCCTCCCAGGACTCACTGTGGATCGCTATGTCGTCCAGGTAGGCGCAAGCAAAACTCTGGAAGCCATCCAGGAGCCTATCCACCAAGCGCTGGAATGTAGCTGGGGCATTCTTCATCCCAAACGGCATTACCCTAAACTGATATAAGCCGAATGGGGTGACGAATGCCGACTTGGGGATAGCCTCCGGGGCCAGGGGAATCTGCCAGTAACCTTTGCAGAGGTCAATAGTGGTCAGGTAATTTCCCCTGGCTATACGATCGAGTAGCTCGTCTACCCTGGGCATAGGGTAAGCGTCCGTCACGGTATTTTCATTGAGCCTCCGATAGTCTACACAGAACCGGGTGGTCCCATCTTTCTTGGGCACCAAGACAACTGGGGAGGCCCATGGACTATCGGAGGGCTCAATTACCCTGAGCTGGAGCATCTCATCGATCTCCTTCTTCATTCCTGTCCTAACTGCTTCGGGGATTCGGTACGGAGCCTGGCGCAAGGGAGCTTGTCCCGGAGTATCTACCTGGTGGGTGGTTAAAGTAGTGTACCCTGGCTTCGGGGAGAAGGTGAGGTGTTTGGACTGGAGGAGTTGGTTGAGCTGCTCCCTTTCAGTGGGGCTAAGTCGGTCCCCTATCTGAACCTGCGCCACTATACCTGTGGGGAGACTCTTTTCTAATAGGTCTGGAATGGGTAAACTGTCTGGGTCTTCCTGAGGGGAACAACATACGGCCGTCACGTTCTCTGGTCGCTCAAAATATTCCTTGAGCATGTTTACATGGAATGTCTTTCTAAGATTGTTGTCATGGCAGCTAGCTATCACATAAGTGGTGTCTCCCCTTTTCTCTACGATCTGGTAGGGACCCTGCCAGGACGCCTGCAATTTGTCTGTCTTCACCGGCTTAAGTACTAACACCTTTTGTCCTATGGTGAAGATTCTCTTTCGGGCCCCCCGATCGTACCATACTTTCTGTCTTCTCTGGGCCAACTGGAGATTAGCCCGCACGGATTTGGCTAATTGCTCCATTCGGTCCCTGAGTTCCAGCACGTATGGCACAATGGGGACACCGTCAGCCTCCATCTCTCCCTCCCAGTGCTCCCGGATCAGGTTTAGGG
Organism: Bombina bombina; assembly: GCF_027579735.1. Taxonomy (NCBI): domain Eukaryota; kingdom Metazoa; phylum Chordata; class Amphibia; order Anura; family Bombinatoridae; genus Bombina; species Bombina bombina. Next base: position 869,150,953 of record NC_069499.1, on the reverse strand, counting down.
GTCCCCGTACCTTTCTTCCGTAGAGCAACTCGAAGGGAGAGAACCCTGTCGTTTCCTGGGGCACCTCCCGATAAGCAAATAGGAGGTGCGGCAGGAAGCGTTCCCAGTCTCGGTATTCCTGAGTGAACGTCTTGAGCATTTGCTTGAGGGTCCCATTGAACCTCTCACACAGCCCGTTCGTCTGGGGGTGGTATGGGGAGCTCAGGAGGGACTTAATTTTGCAAACCTGCCAGAGTTGTTGGGTTAATTCAGCCGTAAATTGGGTGCCTCGGTCGGATAGGATTTCTTTTGGAAATCCTACCCGGGAGAACACCTGTACTAGTGCATTCGCTACCGTATCCGCTTGTATGTTGGATAGGGCGACAGCCTCTGGGTACCTGGTAGCGTAGTCCACTACGGTAAGAATGTAGCGCTTACCGGAGGGACTAGGGGTAGCCAGTGGTCCCACTAGGTCAATAGCAACCCGGCTGAAGGGTTCCTCTACAATGGGCATATTTACTAGCTGGGCTTTAGGGTGATCGCCTCGCCTTCCTACTCGTTGACACACATCGCAGGTGTTACAGTAAGTTCTAACGTCAGCGTGCACCCCTGGCCAAAAGAACGTGTGAGTAATGCGGTGTAGGGTACGGGTTACGGCTAGGTGGCCTGCTAAGGGGATGTCGTGGCCTATTTTGAGGATTTCTTGACGGTATTTGTGGGGCACTACCAGCTGTCGCCTACGCTGTCCCCTTTTCTCTGTCCAGCGGTATAGTTTCCCTTTTTCCCATAAGAATGTTTCGTTATCTGCCCCGCCCCCTCCGGTCTCTGCTCGTTCCCGGTACTTTTGTAAGGTCGGGTCAGTCTTAGACTCTGCCTCGAAAGCATCTGGGGTGTCCCAGGGTATGGGGCCTAACCTGTCAGGCAAGGTCGGGGTAGGTCTTACCTGTGTCTCCCGCACTGGTGAGAGCTCTCGCTCTGTCCGGGCTTGGGCCCGTGTAGTCACTGGGTCCGCCTCGTTGTTGCATACTGGAGCATAGGCAGAAGTCATGGGGCCCAAATCGTTGCCCAGTAGTACTTCGGCAGGTAAATTATCCATTAGGCCCACGTTCACAGCCCCCTTTCCCGCTCCCCAATCAAGATGCACTTTAGCTGTTGGAATTTTGTACACATCCCCCCCCGCCACTCTAACGGCCACAGTCTGTCCGGATCGCTTGTGCTCTGGCACCAAATGACTCTGTACCAGCGTGATAGTAGCCCCTGTGTCTCGCAATCCCTCGGTAGATCGCCCCTCGAGCCATACCCTCTGCCGATGGTGCTGGCGGTTATCTGAGGCAGCATATACAGGGTCTGCCTCGTGAAGCGGCCCCACATATCCCTCCATAGGTGCCTCTTGGTTAACACAGAGGGCCCGGGCCGGACGATAGGACCCAGAGGGGTAATTGTAATTCCTGGGTGTCTGGTGCGTATTAAGGGGGCAGCTAGCCATGAAATGCCCTGGTTGCTTGCATCGGTGGCAAGTCGGTCTGTGACGCTCAGAGCTGTTATTGGGTGGTCCTGAGTGTCGGACGGGCCCTGTGGGCACCGGGGCTCGGAATTCAGCACGAGGGGGTGCACGGTAAACCTCTCTGAGTTCGACCCGTGCTGGAGCTCGGTAGTTCATGGGTTTGTGAAGACGGGAGTCATAATGTTCATCGGCCAATTTGGCTGCTTCTTCTAAGGTAGAAGGCCGCCTGTCTCGCAGCCATTCCTTCCCTTGCTGTTCCATGCCATTATAAAAATGTTCTAAGAGAAACAATTGTAAAATTTCCTCCCCAGTCACCGCTTTACTTCCGCTCAGCCAGTGATTTGCCGCTCTCCGCATTCGGTGCGCCCATTCCATATGGGTATCGTTAGGCTTCTTTTCCGTGCCCCGAAACTGTCGGCGATACGTGTCCGGAGTTACAGCGTACCGTCGCAACAGTGTCTCCTTAACTAGCTCATACTGTGTCACTTCCTTAGCACCCAGAGTACGAAAGGCTTCCAGGGCTCGCCCGGATAGTTTCCCAGACAATATCGTGGGCCACTCTCTGTTGGGAATCTGGTGCAGGGCACATTGCCTTTCGAAGTCCGCCAAATATTCATCAATCCCTGTCTCGCTCTCTAGAAAGGGTCGAAATGCCGTATAGGGTATCTTGGGCCTCCCAGCATTTTCGACAGGGATGATTACCTGCGGGGCTACAGCATTGCGGTGTGCGTTCGCTAGGTTGAGTTCGTGGGCTCGAGTCTCTCGTATATCCTCGTCCGCCTCCGCCATCAACTGCTGTACCAATTCCATGGAGGGGTTCGGCCCGTATAATGAGAGCCTTTCCCGAACAATCCTGGTTTTTTCATCACTAATCGTGGTCGGTGTTTCCGCCATTGTGAAGCTCTGATCCAGTTCGTTCAATTCTGCGATCAGCTCTCTCCTCGGCCGGTTGCTGGCGTACCCCCCTCTGCTTTCAAGTAAATCCTTTAGGGTTGTACGCTTCAATTTTTCGTAAGCGCTCTCCATCCGTTCTGTACCTCTCCTAGGAAATCCAGGAAAATCCCGCCGCTGCCGCCAAATGTTACGGTTACCCTTAGTCTCGCTGAGAGATGGACCGCTTAGTAGCCTGGATCCCTATTGCTAAAGAGGGGAGAAGCTGCTTTCCATAGTATTCTATATGAGTCTCGCAAATATAGAATAATCTCCCTTAGCTGTAGTACAGCTAGGATACCCTTCTGCCCACAAAAACGAGTCAACGCTGCGATTGAGGGTCAAACAAGAACTCAGGACTGGGATGCCCAGCCTGCTTTTTATTAAGGTTACATGCACACAGGGCACTCCCAGGGGGAGAGGGGGGGGAAGCACAAAATCCCCCATCACACATTTAGATAGAGAGCACTGTCCTTTGACAGGCCACAATAGGATTACAGTACTTAAGATAACAAGTTTACAAGTTCATCTTATCAATTAGCAGTCTGGCTCCAGAGGTGATTAGACAATGGGATTGGTTATCCCTAAACTTAGAGCTGAGGCTAGCAAAAATGTGTATTTAGGCAATAGTTTCTAAAAGCTGAAAAAAAAAGAGTTAACTCTTTATGAAATGATACTTGTTACGGTTTTCTTGGAGCCCTTCTTAGGCGCTGGCTTGCTGGTTCAGGCATTGCTGCTGGGAAATAAGCTCTTCACAACAAAATAACTAATGCTTCTGTAACAAGGACCTTCTCCGCCGGACTTCAGGAACGGTGAGTAGCAACCTGAGGCTTAGATTTAGTGTTTTTTAAGGTTTTTTTTGGGGGGGGGTTATTTATTTAGATACGGTGGGCAGTAAAAGAGCTAAATGCCCTTTGAAGGGCAATGCCCCACAAATGCCCTTTTCAGGGCAATGGGTAGTTTAGGGTTTTTAGTGTTAGGTTATTTTATTTGGGGGGGGTTTGGTGGGTGGGGGGGTTTTACTGTTAGGGGGGCTTTGTGTATTTTGTTGTAAAATTGTTATTGTTTAAAAAGATCGATAACACCTTTACTACCCAATCCCAAGCTTTGCACAACCAACGTTATATTAAAGGGACAGTCTAGTCCAAAATAAACTTTCATGATTCAGATAGAGCATGTAATTTTAAACAATTTTCCAATTTACTTTTATCACCAATTTTGCTTTGTTCTCCTGGTATTCTTAGTTGACTAAGTATAAATTAAAGGGACAATTTAATCAAAATTCTGGAGTAGACTGTCCCTTTAAGCTAAAATTACAGAAAATAAAAAAATCTAAGATTACAGAAAATAAAAAATTATACCTAATCCCTATGAAAATAAAAAAGCCCCCCCAAAATAAAAACACCCCCTACTCTAATAAACTACCAGTAGCCCTTAAAAGGGCTTTTTGCAGGGCATTGCCCCAAGATAATCAGCTCTTTTTCAAGAAAATACACAAAGCCCCCCAACAGTAAAACCCCCCCTCCCACCAAACCCCAAAATAAAATAACCTAACACTAAAAACCCTAAACTACCCATTGCCCTGAAAAGGGCATTTGTTGGGCATTGCCCTTAAAAGGAGATTCAGCTCTTTTACGGCCCAGCCTATCTAAATAAAATAAAAAAAAACAAAAACCCCTTAAAAAACCCTAAGTCTAAGCCCCAGGTTGCTACTCACCGTTCCTGAAGTCCGACGGAGAAGGTCCTGTTCCAGGCGGTGAAGTCTTCTTCCAAGCGGCGACCTCTTCTTTCTTCTTCCTGGAACATCCTTCGCGGAGCAGAGCTGAAGACTCAAGACCGCAGCGCTGAAGACCGGCTACCCTGGAACTGAAGACCAGCAACCCTGGAACTGAAGACCGGCGACCTTGGAACTGAAGACCAGCGACCCTAGAACTGAAGACTGGCGACCCTGGAACTGAAGACCGGCGACCGCGGAGCCATGGAGCATGGAGGATCCTCTTCGTACGATCTTCGATGCAATTAAAAATGGTGTCCCTTGAATTCCTGTTGGCTGATTTGATTCTTCAAATTCAAATCAGCCAATAGGATGAAAGCTACTCAAATCCTATTGGCTGTTCAAATCAGCCAATAGGATGAGAGCTAATGAAATTCTATCGGCTATTCAAATCAGCCAATAGAATTTCAGTAGCTCTCATCCTATTGGCTGATTTGAACAGCCAATAGGATTTGAGTAGCTTTCATCCTATTGGCTGATTTGAATTTGAAGAATCAAATCAGCCAATAGGAATTCAAGGGACGCCATTTTTAATTCTCAAGTGTGCGGCGAAGATCGTACGAAGAGGATTCTCCACGCTCCATGGCTCTGCGGTCGCCGGTCTTCAGTTCCAGTTTTGCCGGTCTTCAGTTCCCCGGTCTTCAGTCTTCAGCTCCGCGGTCTTCAGCTCCACTCCGCGAAGGATGTTCCAGGAAGAAGAAAGAAGAGGTCGCCGCTTGGAAGAAAACTTCACCACCTGGAACAGGACCTTCTCCGCCGGACTTCAGGAACGGTGAGTAGCAACCTGAGGCTTAGACTTAGTGTTTTTTAAGGTTTTTTTTTTTTGGGGGGGGGGGTTATTTATTTAGATAGGGTGGGCAGTAAAAGAGCTAAATGCCCTTTGAAGGGCAATGCTCCACAAATGCCCTCTTAAGGGCAATGGGTAGTTTAGGGTTTTTAGTGTTAGGTTATTTTATTTGGCGGGGGTTGGTGGGTGGGGGGTTTTACTGTTAGGGGGGCTTTGTGTATTTTGTTGTAAAAGAGCCGCTGATTATCTTGGGGCAATGCCTTGCAAAAAGCCCTTTTAAGGGCTACTGGTAGTTTATTAGAGTAGGGGGTGTTTTTATTTTGGGGGGGCTTTTTATTTTCATAGGGATTAGGTATAATTTTTTAAAATTTGGTAATTTTCCTTTTTATTTTCTGTAATCTTCGATTTTTTTATTTTCTGTAATTGTAGCTTAAAGGGACAGTTTATTCCAGAATTTTGATTAGACTGTCCCTTTAATTTATACTTAGTTTATTTGTATTTTTAAAGTAGTGTTAGGTTTTTTTAATTTAATAGTAACTTTAGTATTTTGTAAATTAGGTAATTTGGGTTCATTTAGTCGGTGTAAGGTTAGGGGGTTAGGTTAGGGGTTAGGTTTATTGCGTTGTGGGCTTTGGCGGTTTAGGGGTTAATACTTTAATAGGCTTATTGCGTTGTGGGCTTTGGCGGTTTAGGGGTTAATAGTTTTAATAGGTAGTTTGCATTGTGGGTTAGTGGCGGATTAGGGGTTAATAGTTTTAATACGTAGTTTGCGTTGTGGGTTAATGGCGGTTTAGGGGTTAATAGTTTTAATGGTTTTATTGCATTGTGGGTTAATGGCGGATTAGGGGTTAATAATTTAGTTATTACTTGCGGTGTGGGTTTGATGGCGGATATAGGGGTTAATACACTTTATTAGTTATTGCGGTGGGGGATTGCAGTTGACAGGTAGATAGACATTGCGCATGCCTTAGGTGTTAGTTTATTTTTGCAGGCATTTTCGGGAGTTACGGTGCTCCCATACTCAGCGCAAGGCTTGTTATGGCTGCCTTTTATGGCGAGGTAAAAATGGAGTAAGATTTCTCCCTTTTCCCCATGTAATTCCTTGCGCTGAATATTGGATACCGATTTGTGACGCGGTCCCATGTTAGTCTATGGGAGTAAAAATTGCGGGCGATGGGTGAAATATACGTGCCACATTTATATGCGGCGCTTTATATAGGATACCAAACCCCCGCAAAAACCGGCGTTGCCGGCTTTTGTGGGTGACGCCACATATGTAATGGGGCCCTGGATATTTATTTAATTGATACAGGCCCTCTCAGTTTGTAATCATCTATAGATGCAGTGAAGCATTCTGTAAAACAAAGACTGCATTCTTTACAGGTTTTGTGGAAAATTATGACCGATCAAGTAGTATTAAAGAGATGTTAAACATTCTGTTTCATTGTTGTAATAAAAATGCTCTAACCAGTGGGTTATGCTTAATAGAAATCATTGCAATATGTATTTTTCATAATTTTTAAATTATTTTACCTTTTATTTCTTATTTGTAACTTCGTTTTTGCAGTGTCCATTACTTTCTGTCACAGCCCTTTAAGGAGGCTGTGGTCTCTACAGGAAGCTTATCTAGCATGATATTACAAATCTTCTAGGGTAACCTGAGCTGGTTTACTATTCAGATAATGATGGAGAGACAGTAAGTCTGTTTTGCTCCTGCTCAGTTTAGGCAGAATGCAAATTAAGTTCAAAACACGTCTGCTCTCTTATCTCTGAGGGCTACAATGAGAAATTCTAAGTACTCATGTTGCAAGTAAATAAGTCAGGTGTTTGCTGTTTTTTTTAAACAATCTGTTTCTTTTCATGTTTACTTTAAAGGGATAGTCTAGTCGAAATTAAACATTTATGATTCAGATAGGGCCTGTCATTTTAAACAACTTTCCAATTTACTTTTGTCATCAATTTTGCTTTGTTCTCTTGGTATTCTTAGTTGAAAGCTAAACCTAGGTAGGTTCATATGCTGATTTCTTAGCCCCTGAAGGCCGCCTCTTATCTGTATGCATTTTGGCATTTTTTTCACAACTAGAGGACATTAGTTTATGTGTGCTATATAGATAACATTGAGCTCATGCCCGTGGAGTAACCTAAGAGTCAGTACTGATTGGCTAAAATGCAAGTTTGTTAAAAGAACTGAGATAAGGGGGCAGTCTGCATAGGCTTAGATACAAGGTAATCACAGGGGTAAAAAGTTTATTAATATAACTGTGTTGGTTATGCAAAACTGGGGAATGGGTAATAAAGGGATTATCTATCTTTTAAAACAAAAAAAATTCTGGTCTAGACTGTCCCTTTAACATATTTGTTTTTACGATCCCTTTAAATTAACTCTAAAAATGATATAACTTTTAAATATTAATTTTCAAGATTAAAAGTCTTTAGATCTGAAGAATCTATATTAAATATAAGACAAAACTATCGGTGTAAAATGTCTCAGCCAACCAAAACACCATCACCTGTAGTCTACTTAATTCTACATTGTCCACTATGTATATCATTTTAAGATTTGCAAGTAAGTCAGGGCAAATTAATTAAATACACACTAAGAAGAAGGGACAAATAGTAAACAAATACATAAGTGATCAAGAAAGGAGAGGAGTAAATTATATATTGCCTAATAACCACAGTTTATTAACGGCAAGTACATTTTTCATAATTTAGATTGAACATACAATTTCAAAGATCTTTCAAAGGTACTTATATTACCAGATTTGCTTTATTCTCCTGGTATCCTTTGTTGAAGATATTTAAGACATTTAGGAGCTTAGGAGCTCAGGAGCGGGAACATACATTTATCAGTCTATGGCAGCAGTGTTTGCGAATATGTATAATATTGCTATAAACATTGTTACCACAAGGCTAAAGACACATATATACTCTTGTGATCATCTGGGATTACTCTTTAACAAAGAATACCAAGAGAACTGAGCAAAATTGATAACATAAGTACATTTGTTTAAAATTCCATACTTTATCCAATCCATTTAAGTTTAAAATTTGACTTCACCGTCCCTTTAAGCATTTATGTCATGTAGATAATTATGTCTATCATGAGAATAATCAACAATTCAAGTTGGAAATTCATACAAAATATACAGCAATGAAATGAATATGTATGGACTTGTAATGATGCTGTATTGACAACAGGATTAGTATTAGCCAAAGGTGGTGCAAACTACAATTTACCTTGCGAAAGGTCAAACAGTTGTACAATGCACAAGAAAAAAGGTGTGGGCTATACCGGACATGAGCGGTCACAATAGTGAGAAGTAATTAATCATTCTTAAGTGATACATAGTTATCTATAGACAACAGAACGATTGCTTCTAAGAATAAACAGTGGTGTAATACAAACGCACTGTGCGTAATATAAAGAGCATTGTAATGTAGTGATGACCTGTAAACTCTATGGGAAAATATACAGTTGGGTCAGTAAAAAAAAAAGTTTAATGTACTATTATAATGTGACTGGCATAGCTCTGAAATAAGAAATAAGACATATAGGGCTAGATTACAAGTGGAGCGCTAATTTATCGTGCACCCGTAAATGGGCTAATTCTACCATTTCCGGGCGCACAATAAATAACCAGCCATTACAAGTGGCTGGTTATTGTTACCGCAAGCTTGTGGTAGCAATTATCGCTCAAAAAATTAATGAGAGGTACATTTTTTAAATGTCCGCCAATTGCCCCCAGAATAACATGTGAGGTCCCTTTTCAAAAAAAAAATTAATAATGTAGCATTTAAAAAAAAAAAAACACACACAACCCCCCCCCCACTATACTAAGCAATTTTTAGGGTTTAAAGTGTACTGGTGTGGGGTGCTAGGAAAAAAACCGTGCCTTTACATAACTGTGTGTTCTCTATAAATATATATGTATATGAATAAATACATATATATTTATGTGTTAATATGTGTTATGTGCCTATAGAAGTGCACGCTCGTGAGCGCGTTCGCATTGCACGTAACTTGTAATACCAGCGTACATTTGCGTGCGCTGGTATTACAAAGTGGAGCGCAAACATCACCCTTGTGAAAGGAATATTTTGCGCTACACTTGTAATCTGGCCCATAGTTAGTTAAGGTTAAATGCCAGAGAAAATGTAAATTCCAGGCAGGCAATATACTGTACATAACCGCAGCTGAAAGCAAACAAACTCCCCTTTATTTTCTGCAGTAGTCAGACCCTATTAGCAGGCACAGTGGTGCTTAGTAATCCCATGGGGGGGGATGATTTTGGTCTTTATATCCAAATGTAAGCACCTACTTGATTCACTATTTTGATGCTTATGAACATGATATGATGTGCGGTTCAATTGTAGATTAAGCAACTCTCTAATGTTCCACATGTTGCAGCTGAGTTTAAAATTACTTTTAACCCATTCATTTTCTTTCATGATTCAGACAGAACTTACAATTTTAAACAATGTTCTAATTTACTTCTATTATCTAATTTTCTTCGTTCTCTTGCTATCTTTTGTTGAGCAGGGACATAAGCTTAGGAGTGTGCACGTGCCTGGCGCAGTATTGCAAGAGCACTTGATGGCAGCACTATTTCCTTCCTTGTTGTGCGCCAGACATCCACCAAGGTGTGTCTTGAACAAAGAATTACCATGGGCACAAAGCAAATTTGATAATAGAAGCCAATTGGAAACTTTTTTTTTTTTTTTTTTTAAATTGTTTGCTCTGTGTGAATCACAAAAGAAAAAAAAATGGGTTTAATATCCCTTTAAGGGACATTAAACTGCAGGGTACATACTACAGTATAATAGTTACTGCTCACCTGGGGCGCGATCCGATATACGGCGTAGTTTGCGGCGCAAGCGAGGGAACCCCCGCCGCCCGTAGTTTCAGCTCGCAACTCGAGCTATCCAATATACCCCGCCGGCAATTGCTAAAGTGCCGTAAGTCGGATAAACTAGCGATGTCCAGAAATCTGCGTAAGTACAAATTTCTGGAGTCGCCAGTGACTTACGGCACTTTAGAAACTGCCGGCGCCTACAAAAACTGACTAAAGTATTAAATCTCCCGTACTGTCTAACACGCCTCCCAAACATAGCCCGACACGTATACCCCTCTATCCGCTATCCCCCCTCACTCTCCTAATAATAAATGTATTAACCCCTAAACCGCCGCTCCCGGACCCCGCCGCACTTAATAAAGTTATTAACCCCTAAACCGCCGCTCCCGGATCCCGCCGCCACCTATATTACCTACCCTAATGTGAGCCCCTTACTCTGCCGCCACCTACATTACCTACCCCCTAATGTGAGCCCCTTACTCCGCCGCCACCTACATTACCTACCCCCTAAGGTGAGCCCCTTACTCTGCCGCCACCTACATTACCTACCCCCTAATGTGAGCTCCTTACTCCGCCGCCACCTACATTACCTACCCCCTAATGTGAGCCCCTTACTCCGCCGCCACCTACATTACCTACCCCCTAATGTGAGCTCCTTACACCGCCGCCACTTACATTACCTACCCCCTAATGTGAGCCCTTACTCCGCCGCCACCTACATTACCTACCCCCTAATGTGAGCCCCTTACTCCGCTGCCACCTACATTACCTACCCCCTAATATGAGCTCCTTACACCGCCGGCACCTACATTACCTACCCCCTAATGTTAGCCCCTTACTCCGCCACCACCTACATTACATACCCCCCTAATGTGAGCTCCTTACACCGCCGCCACCTACATTACCTACCCCCTAATGTGAGCTCCTACCCCCGCCGCCAGCTATATTAAAATTATTAACCCCTAATTTAATCCCCCTACAACCGCCGCCAGCTATATTATCTATATTAACCCTAATTATATTAGGGTTAATATAGTTAATATAGTTATTATATTATATATATTAACTATATTAATCCTAATTATATTAGGGTTAATATAGTTATTATATTATATATATATTAACTATATTAACCCTATCTAACTCTAACACCCCTAACTTAATTATTATTAAAATAAATCTAAATAATATTAATAATATTAACTAAATTTTTCCTATTTAAATCTAAATACTTACCTATAAAATAAATCCTAAGATAGCTACAATATAATTAATAATTACATTGTAGCTATTTTAGGATTTATACTTATTTTACAGGTAACTTGGTATTTATTTTAACTAGGTACAATAGCTATTAAATAGTTAATAACTATTTAATAGCTACCTTGTTAAAATAATTACCAATTTACCTGTAAAATAAATCCTAACCTAAGTTACAAATACACCTACACTATCAATAAATTAAATAAACTACAAATATCTAAACTAAAATACAATTAAATACACTAAACTAAATTACAAAAAATAAAAAAAGATTACAAGAATTTTAAGCTACTTACACCTAATCTAAGCCCCCTAATAAAATAATAAAGCCCCCCAAAATAAAAAAAATGCCCTACCCTATTCTAAATTAAAAAGTAACCAGCTCTTTTACCAGATCTTAAAAGGGCTTTTTGCGGGGCGTTGCCGCAAAGTAATCAGCTCTTTTACCTGTAAAAAAATAATACAATACCACCCCCCAACATTACAACCCACCACCCACATACCCCTACTCTAAACTCACCCAAACCCCCCTTAAAAAAACCTAACAACATTGCCGGGATGGAAGACCTCTTCTTTGCCGCTTGGATGAAGACATCACCGGGATGGAGGACCACATCTGGATGAAGAGTTCGGCCCGGCTGGGTGAAGACGACTCAAGGTAGGGAGATCTTCAGGGGGTTAGCGATAGGTTTTTTTTAAGGGGGGTTTGGATGGGTTTAGAGTAGGGGTATGTGGGTGGTGGGTTGTAATGTTGGGGGTGGTATTGTGTTTTTTTTACAGGCAAAAGAGCTGATTACTTTGGGGCAATGCACGCAAAAAGCCCTTTAAGAGCTGGTAAAAGAGCTGGTTACTTTTTAATTTAGAATAGGGTAGGGCATTTTTTTTATTTTGGGGGCTTTATTATTTTATTAGGGGGCTTAGATTAGGTGTAAGTAGCTTAAAATTCTTGTAATCTTTTTTATTTTTTGTAATTTAGTGTTTGTTTTTTTGTAATTTAGTTTAGTGTATTTAATTGTATTTTAGTTTAGATATTTGTAGTTTATTTAATTTATTGATAGTGTAGGTGTATTTGTAACTTAGGTTAGGATTTATTTTACAGGTAAATTGGTAATTATTTTTAACAAGGTAGCTATTAAATAGTTATTAACTATTTAATAGCTATTGTACCTAGTTAAAATAAATACCAAGTTACCTGTAAAATAAGTATAAACCGTAAAATAGCTACAATGTAATTATTAATTATATTGTAGCTATCTTAGGGTTTATTTTATAGGTAAGTATTTAGATTTAAATAGGAATAATTGAGTTAATATTATTAATATTATTTAGATTTATTTTAATAATAATTAAGTTAGGGGTGTTAGAGTTAGATAGGGTTAATATAGTTAATATATATATAATATAATAACTATATTAACTATATTAACCCTAATATAATTAGGGTTAATATAGTTAATATAGGTGGCGGCGGTGTAGGGGGATTAGATTAGGGGTTAATGTATTTAATATAGCTTGCGGCAGTGTAGGGGGATTAAATTAGGGGTTAATAATTTTAATATAGCTGGCAGCGGGGTAGGAGGATTAGATTAGAGGTTAATGTATTTAATATAGCTTGCGGCGGTGTAGGGGGATTAAATTAGGGGTTAATAATTTTAATATAGCTGGCGGCGGGGTAGGGGGATTAGATTAGGGGTTAATAATTTTAATATAGCTGGCGGCGGGGTAGGAGCTCACGTTAGGGGGTAGGTAATGTAGGTGGCGGCGGTGTAAGGAGCTCACATTAGGGGGTAGGTAATGTAGGTGGCGGCGGTGTAAGGAGCTCACATTAGGGGGTAAGTAATGTAGGTGACGGCGGAGTAAGGGGCTCACATTGGGGGTAGGTAATGTAGGTGGCGGCGGAGTAAGGGGCTCACATTAGGGGGTAGGTCATGTAGGTGGCGGCGGTGTAAGGGGCTCACATTAGGGGGTAGGTTATGTAGGTGGCGGCGGGGTCCGGGAGTGGCGGTTTAGGGGTTAAATACTTTATTAGGGATTGCGGCGGGGGATCGCGGTTGACAGGTAGATAGACATTGCGCATGTGTTAGGTGTTAGGTTTTATTTTGCAGTTTGCGGTTGACAGGTAGATAGACATTGCGCATACGTTAGGTGTTAGGTTTTATTTTGCAGTTAGTTTAGGGAGTTACGGGGCTCCAATACACAGCGTAAGGCTTACTACGCCTGCAATTTGTGGCGAGGTGAAAATGGAGTAAGATTTCTCCATTTTCGCCACGTAAGTCCTTACGCTGTATTTTGGATACCAAACTGCGCTGGTTTGGTATACCTGTCTATGGTCCAAAAAACTACGGCCGAAGGCAGAAATATACGAGCGTAACTTCTATGTTACGCCATATATGTGATACCAAACCAGCGCAAATTTTGGCGTCGCCGGCTTTTGCGGGCGACGATTTATATCGGATCGGGCCCCAGGCTTTTGTTTTTCCCTGCAGCTGTCTTCAAAGCCATTCACTTATTTCAACATTTTACAAGTGCTGGTTAGTGAAGCTGCATCTTCACACTGGACACCCGCCATCTTAGAGTAGAAGTACTCGCATCTTGTGACCAAAGCAGATAACATTCAGCTGATCATTCAGTGATACGGTTGTCTTCCTGACAAACCGTATTGTGCACAATTCAAAGCAGTATTTTGTTTTCCAGCGGCTGCATTATTCATGAGTTTTTTTTTTTAATATATATTGTTATGCAAAAATATAACGCTTTTGCTTTCTTTTGTGCAAAATAACCCAAAATACAAGGTACAGGCTGTCAAAATAACTGTAATATCACTGATCTGTCTGTGAAAGTGCACTGCTTCTGTCACAGAATGGAAGAATATTTGTGTTACAAGATGGCGGCACTTAGTATAACGATTCAGAGCTTTACCAATGGCTTTAATGAGAGCTGCAGGAACAGGAGCAAGATAACATGGTGAGTAATAACCATTCATCTGTAGTTATACCGAGCAGTTTAAAGTGATTGTAAAATTGAATGATTTAAAGCCCGGTATTTAAAAAGTCTTAAAAACATGGGCACTTTAAGTCACTAAACGTTACAATTACGCTTCTTTTTTAAAATACTTACCTTTCTGTTACTGTAAACTTACTGCCGATCCTACGCCCGCAGCTCCTTCAGTATAATTTTAGCATATCAATGACGATTTGGCTTCCTCCAATTGCTGCGTGCCTCAGGAGCTGGACGCCAAAGGGGCACACAGCGATTGGAGGAAGCTGGATTTGTGATCGATCTGCACAATACTGAAGGAGATGTGGGCGGAGGATCGGCGGTAAGTTTTACAGTAACAAAAAGTAATTGTAAAGCTTAATGACTTAAAGTGCCCATGTTTTTAAGAGCATTTTTAAATACCGAGCTTTAAGTCATTCAACTTTACAATCACTTTAATCACTTTAATGGCCCTTTAATTGTGCTTGGGGCATCTTATTCCCACCCCCTTTGGAATTTTATTTTGGACACCTATGACTAAGCCTATGTTACCCTTGTCACTGCCTCTAATTAAAGGTCATGTAGCATGTTTATTAGTAGACATGTGCAATTCGTTTCGGCCGAATTTACTTTTTGGAAGAATGTTGGCTGATTAAGAGATTGAGATCAATACAACTTTCCGAATCAGCACCATAACTAAAATCCCCAAAAATCCCCAAAAAATCAGATCCATTGTTTATTCATATTTATCTAATCTAAACTGCCACCCCCCCCCCCCACTTTGCCAACACTAAATAAACCTATTAAACTCTAAACCGCCGTCCCCCCACATCACCAACACTAAATAAACCTATTAACCCCTAAACCGCCATCCCCCCACATCGCCAACACTAAATAAACCTATTATCACCTAAACCCCCGTCCCCCCACATCGCCAACACTAAATAAACCTATTAACCCCTAAACCGCTATATCTCCACACCGCCAACACTAAATAAACCTTTTAACCCCTAAACCGCCCCAGCACATCGCCAACACTAAATAAACCTATTAACCCCCAAACCGCCATATCTCCACACCGCCAACACTAAATAAACCTTTTAACCCCTATACCGCCGTCCCCCCACATCGCCAACACTAAATAAAGCTATTAACCTCTAAACCGCCAGCCCCCCACATCGCAACTATCTAAAGTAAACTATTAACCCCTAAACCTGCGTCCCCCCACATCTCCCAACACAAAATAAAGCTATTAACCCCTAAACTGCTACCCCCAACATCGCAACTACATAAATTAAACTATTAACCCCTAAAATGGCCGTACCCCCAATCCCTAACACTAAACAAAGCTATTAACCCCTAAACCGCCAACTACCTAAATTAAAGCTATTATATATTTTTTATCAATTTTTTTTTTAAAGTTTTTCATATGTAATAAACATACTGTATATTGCACTTTAAGGAGACATCTGTGTCCTAAATAAAAGGGACATAAAAGTGCATAAAATGTGTTAGAGCATTTTATTTTGCACTATTGTTTGTATACAATTAGGTGTTATTTAAAGTCAGTTCTAGAGCAGCAGTTTACTACTGGGAGCTAGTTGAACACATCTGGTGAGCCAATGACTAGAGACATGTGTGTAGCCACCAATCACCAGCTAGCTTCCAGTAGTGCATTGCTGCAGTGGAGCTGACTTAAACTATGTGTTTAACCCAGTTGCATATATGCATCTAATATAGTGATATAAAATGCTCTAACACATTAGAGCATTTTATTTGCACTTTAAATATTTCCTGGTTGGACAGGGGCTTTATGACTGACAATGGATTATTTTTTAAGGTACACAGACATTATTCATTGACATTGATGCATCAATTAACTCTTTAACTGAAGCATAAAGAGGCAAAAAAATGTTTTTCTTGTCTGTTGCAGTGTAGACAAAATAAATATAAATGTACCCATTCGGATATGAACACAAAATTTTTCCTATTATTCTAAAAAAGTTTCCTGTTTATTTTTATTATCAAATTAGCTTTGTTCTTTTGGTAATCTTTATTGAAGAGGATACCTAGATTGGTAGAGTGCACATGTCTAGAACACTGTATGGTAGCAAACACTGCTTGTGCTACAGCCATGTGGTTGCTCCTAAACCTTCCTTCTTGCTTTTCAACAAAGGGTACCAAGGGTACAAAGTACATTTGGTAATAGAAATACATTGGAAAATTTTTAAAATGTTATACTGTGTCTTAATTATAATAGAAAATGTTGGGTTTCGTGTCCCTTTGCACCACATGGACTTAGGTGCTATGTTGCAGGTTACTTTGCCCAGCGTACCCTGTAGCGCATACTACAGTCCCTTGACAGCTAAGACTGCAAGCCAGGGGCAGAAAGAGGGAGGTGGGTGGGCGGCTATGTTTGCATTAATAAATATTTTTCAAAAATATTGTATATTAACTGGGTACTGGCAAACAGCCAGTACCTAAGATGGTGGAGTGCAGTAGGAGGGGGGAGGTTTATAGAGCTGTTAAGGAGGGATCAGGGAGGTGGGAGGGTAAGAGGGGAACCTACACTGCAGAAAAAAATTAAATAAAAAAAAAACAAAAAATAAATAAAACTAAAACGTAATACTGGCAGAACAGTAACGGACCTACTCAACAGAGGGTCCTGGTGCAATTGTTTTTTGGGGGCCCTCCCCAATGGTAACTCAGTCGTAAGCAATAATAATAATAATATACCATATAAGGATTTTGAGGAAAGATAGATGAACCTGCAGCCTGCACTAGTAAAAGGCTCCCCTGCATTAGGATTGAACACATTCTGCACATGCATATATATAGACTGGCTGCTATGGGGCCCTGGTGCCACCACACCTGCTCCACCAATAGTAGTTCCGCAGACTGTCTGCCAGTTCCTAAGATGGTGCTGAAAAGTGGGGGGCGGGTGAGAACTGTTTGGGAGTATCAGGGAGGGATCAGGGAGGTAGGAGGTGTCATGTGGGAGGGTAATTTTTACAATAGAATACTATTACCCTTACCAGCTAATTAATTAAATAATTAATTAATTAATTAATTAATTAATTAACCTCTTCACTATCGGGAATTTCAGAAGTGTGGTGCACAGCTGCAATTTTAGCCTTCTAATTACCAAAAAGCCTATTTGCTTTGTTGTATCACTATTAAATACATTTAAAACATTAGTGGGAACTGATAGCTTAGTGGTCAAGTTGTATGCCTAAGGATTTAACACACAGAGTTCTATTCCCCTAATAGCAATTTTTTTTTTGTGCACTGTTTGTTTGATCACATTTTTTATTTTTTTTATAATTACCAAAAAGCAATGGTAAAGCCATGCATATCTGAACAAATGGGATCCAGAGAAGATTTTACAAGTGGTATGTAAATCATTTCTGTGAGAAACCAAAGTTTGTGAAAATGTTAAAAGATTTTTTTTATATATGATTGCATTTGGCAGTGAATTGGTGGCATGAAATATACCAAAATTGACCTAATCAATACATTGGGGTTTCTACTAAAAATATATAGTTTTGATAGGTAAAAAAAAAAAAAAAAAAATAAACCCACAAGGCTCTATTTCTGTTAAACTGGAGTGATAGCAAAAATGCTAAAAATTATTTGGCACTTCTCTGAAGTTCTCTGAAATTCCCGGTCCTGAAGGGGTTAAAGGGACAAGGTACTGTACAATTTTCTCCCCTTTAATGTGTTCCCAAATACCCATTTTACCTGCTGGAGTATATTTCATTGTTTGCAAACTCTTTTACATTTATTTTGTCATTTGAAATAGTTAATTTGGCCCATTAATACTGACACCTATACTGAAAATATAAATATGTTTGTTCTGCAAAAAGTTATGTAAACAGGAGATAACAGCATACATTGACCTCTCAGAAAATAGTTGGTTTTACTCATTGAACATACCAGCCTTAAAGGGACATGCAACCCAAAATCTTTCTTTCATGATTTAGGTAGAAAATACAATTTTAAACAACTTTCCAATTTACTTCTATTATTTAATTTTCTTTTCTTGTTATCCTTTGTTGAAAGGTTTATCTAGGAAAGTTTAGGAGCAGCAAAGAACCTAGGTTCTAGCTGCTGATTGGGGGCTGCATATATATACCGATTGTCATTGGCTCACCCATGTGTTCAGTTAGAAACCAGTAGTGCATTGCTGCTCCTTCAACAAAGCATACAAAGAGAATGAAGCAAATTTGATAATAGAAGTAAACTGGAAAGTTGTTTGAAATTGTATGTTCTACCTAAATCATGAAAGAAAAAATTTCGAGTCTCATGTCCCTTTAATTAGCATGCCAATAGCTAACTATTAGACTCTGTCTACAAAAAGAGATAACATGATAAACGTCTGCTCTTTCTGCAGGGTCAGCTCATTTAAATGTCCATATCTGTGAGAGCAATAGGTGATGGTTTTCATGAGCAAAAACAGCTATTTCAAATACAAAAATATACATGAAGGAATAATTTCCAAATATTTAATAATCTGCAGTAAGTATAACATGTAATTTGGAACTACATTTTACAATACAGTGTCCTTTTAATGCTGAATTTGTCTGGGCTCCATTCTCTGCTATGGCCAAACAGGGAGAGATATTGACTGAGCTGCTGCATATGTCAACCACCTACTGTACAGAATATAGGAGTCAGGGGTCTAAATTGCATATAATGTACTCCAGCCTCTCTAGAGGAGTTGACAAACTACAATATTGAGAGTGTATTACAAAGTTTGCCGCTATACAGTTAAAATGTCACTGAACAGATCTTGCTTCTGTGTAAAATTTGCACTGGTACCTCATTCCCTAGAGTTGCAAAAAGAAAGTTCGGTAAACTGCAAATACTACGACTCAAACAGCTGATTTCGGCTATTTGCAGAATTTTAAAACTTATCTTATACGATTTTGCTTTTTGGCCTTACTAGTGGGTTTATGAGGCAGCACATTTTTACACAAAAGCAAGAGGTGTTTGATGCCCGTTTAAGTGAACATATTATCTCCTTAACGACTTTCGTTAACCCTTAAGCCCAGGCGGTCTCGCTGACAGCGGTCCCACACGTGATCACATGTCAAAAATGACTAGACCATTGTTTGTGACACCCATGAACTAACAGTGTCTAACTGTGAAATACTGTCAAAATGCACTGAGATAAGAGGTGGTCTTTAAGGTCTTAGTATTTAGCATATGAGCCTACCTAGGTTTAGCTTTCAACAAAGAATAATTATAGACCAAAGCAAATTCTGATGATAAAAGTAAATTGGAAAGTTGTTTAAAATTGCATGCCCTATCTGAATCATGAAAGTTTAATTTTGACTTGACTGTCCCTTTAAGGGGAAACCGATAGTGAGCAAAAAATGCCAAATTGCTGTGTCATTTAATAACAGAAACTTGGAAGAACCTCTGTCCTTAAAGGGACAGTTTACTCAAAAATGTTCTCCCCTTTAATTTGTTCCCAATGATCCACTTTACCTGCTGGAGTGTATAAATTGTTTACAAGTAGCTCCTTTACCCTTATATTGGCATTTGAAAATGTTAATTTAGCATGTGGTATCCCCACCTATTCTGAAAGTTTGTGGCCCGCGCGTACCAGCTATAGATAAGCTTTGTAAACACAGCCAGCAGAAGAAATTACACTCCCAGTGTGATAAAGCAGAGATAAGGTAGTAAAATGTTGATTTTCCATTGTTCTCTCAAAGTATTGGTGATTGTTTTAAGGACAGATATAAGATAAAGAAGCAGGTATATTTGCACAATGTGATACAGTAATGAGATCTGATTATACCTACAAGCTCAACCCATTTTATTAGGTTGTGGCTTCACAACACAAAATCAGAGCTTTAATATACAGAAATAAACCTTAAAAAGCTAATTTTCATACATTTTTTACTCTGCAGTTGGTTAAATAAGCAATTGTAAACACATTAAGGGAAAAACTATTTACAGTATACTGTCCCTTTAAACCCCTTAATGACCGGACCATTTTTCAATTTTCTTACCCTTAATGACAATGGCTATTTTTACATTTCTGCAGTGTTTGTGTTTA
Organism: Bombina bombina; assembly: GCF_027579735.1. NCBI lineage: Eukaryota > Metazoa > Chordata > Amphibia > Anura > Bombinatoridae > Bombina > Bombina bombina. Next base: position 869,130,817 of record NC_069499.1, on the reverse strand, counting down.
GCTGTAATTTTCCTCTTACTCATTTACTGTACCCATACATATTATATACCGTTTTTTCTCGCCATTAAATGGACTTTCTAAGGATACCATTATTTTCATCATATCTTATAATTTCCTATAAAAAAAAATATAAAATATGAGGAAAAAATTGAAAAAAACACACTTTTTCTAACTTTGACCCCCAAAATCTGTTACACATCTACAATCACCAAAAAACACCTATGCTAAATAGTTCTAAATTTGTCCTGAGTTTAGAAATACCCAATGTTTACATGTTCTTTTACTTTTTTTGCAAGTTATAGGGCCATAAATACAAGTAGCACTTTGCTATTTCCAAACAACTTTTTTTCAAAATTAGCGCTAGTTACATTGGAACCCTGATATCTGTCAGGAATACCTGAATATCCCTTGACGTAGATATTTTTTTTTAGAAGACAACCCAAAGTATTGATCTAGGCCCATTTTGGTATATTTCATGCCACCGATTTCTCCGCCAAATGTCATCAAATAAAAAAAAAAGTTCACTTTTTCACAAATTTTGTCACAAACTTTAGGTTTCCCACTGAAATTATTTACAAACAGCTTCTGCAATTAAGGCACAAATGGTTGTAAATGCTTCTTTGGGATCCCCTTTTGTTCAGAAATAGCAGACTTATATGGCTTTGTGGTTGCTTTTTGGTAAGTAGAAGGCCGCTAAATGCTGCTGCGCACCACACGTAAATTATGCCCAGCAGTTAAGGGGTTAAATTAGGTAGCTTGTAGGGAGCTTGCAGGGTTAATTTTAGCTTTAGGGTAGAGATCCAGCCTCCCACCTGACAACATCCCACCCCCTGATCCCTCCCAAACAGTTCTCTTCCCTCCCCCACCCCACAATTGTCCCCCGCCATCTTAAGTACTGGCAGAAAGTCTGCCAGTACTAAATAAAAGGAGTTTTTATTTTTTTTAATAAAAAAAAATAAAATGTTTTAGCTGTGATGGACTCCTGCCTTAGCCCCAACCTCCATGATCCCCCCCCCCAGCAATCTAACCCTCTCCCCTACCTAATTGCCGCCATCTTGGGTACTGGCAGCTGTCTGCCAGTACCCAATTTGCCCCCCAAAAAAGGGTTTTTAATTATTATTTTTTAGTACTAATTTATTTTTTTTCTGTAGTGTAGCAGCCCCCACAATACCCCAACCCCCTCCCCCTCCCAGATCCTCATATATATATATTTCCCCCCTCTTCCCACTCATTGGTGTCAGTGTGGGTAGGTGATCGCGGGCGTGCGCGCGCACCCTCGCGCACTAGCGCACGCGCATGCGCGCACCCGCGCGCAGTCCCGGCACCGCCGGCGTGCACATTGCACTAACAGGAGCCGGATGCCGGGTAGCGATGGGCCGCCCACCCGCCTCCCAGTTGCGCTCCCACCCACCAACGAACCGGCCGCATCGCTACCGGTGCAGAGAGGGCCACAGAGTGCTCTCTCTGCATCGGATGCTTTCTAAGGGTATTGCAGGATGCCTCAATATCGAGGCATCACTGCAATACCCTGAGAGCTGCTGGAAGCGATTGCGATCGCTTCCAGCACTCTCTTAGACAAGTGACGTACCAAGTACGTCCATTGTCACTAACTGCAAGTTTTTGCAGGACGTACCTGGTACGTCACTTGTCATTAAGGGGTTAAGGGGTTAAAATGGCATTTACCTGAATTTGCCAATAAACAATAAAAATAAAGTTTTCGAGCATGTCAGATTTCTAGCATCTTGAAATCCATTATTAAAGGATTACTTTCTGTTATAATTTTAAGCTAAACAACTAACATATTAAAGTTAATAAACATTAATTAAGAGAGATAGCAAAGTTCAAATGAGGTGCACAAACAGCCAGTTGTGAATACAAATTTTCTTTATTTGCAAGTCAAATTTCAAATTCCCTCCAGGGATACGGGAATCACAAGTTGGTAGTGAGTGGAGAAAGCTTCACTCTAGTGACTGTCTGCTGACATGTTTCGGCAATGAAGCCGTAATCGTAGCTGCAGTCTCAGGTGTGCACCAGTCTAATGAAACCGGTTCCTGATACCTGATTGGTTTAAAAGTTTTATTAAAACCACACCTAGAGTGAAGCTAACCCCTTACTCTTCTGACACATATTATAATAGAATAACACATTTCTATTACAGGTGTAACATACACACATATGTGAAACCTAAACCACATAAACAATCAACTACTGTTGAGGTTATTAGTAAATAAACAATATAACACTTAGGTAAATCCATTAACCAAAGCATTACAAACATGACAAAAATCATATAAGAAATGCAAGATTTAAAAAAAAATAGTAATATATACAGTGAAAAACAGGTTATGCATAGAGTGCAATTAACAAAACAAATTTTAGAGATAAAACAAGTGTATTAGAATGCATATAATATATATGCATAAGTGGTATCATTGCCCACATTGACTTGTAACAATATATGCATATTTCTACAGCGTGCAAATTGTACAGCAAGTACTCCTTATATGAGTTAGGATGAAATCTTGGATACACAGACCCAGAGCCAGAATATCATTCCCAGAAATTAATTAGGTCAAATTCCAGAATTTAGAACCTACAGGGACTCTGGTTCTGAGTCTGTGTATCCAAAACACCTCTCCTCTTTGCCAGCAATATTTCCTTATCACCTAATAACCTCAACAGTAGTTGATTGTTTATGTGGTTTTAGGTTTCACATAAGTGTGTATGTTACACCTGTAATAGAAATGTGTTATTCTATTATAATATGTGTCAGGAGAGTAGGGGTTAGCTTCACTCAAGGTGTGGTTTTAATAAAACTTTTAAACCAATCAGGTATCAGGAACCGGTTCATTAGACTGGTGCACACCTGAGACTGCAGCTACGATTACGGCTTCATTGCCGAAACATGTCAGCAGACAGTCCACTAGAGTGAAGCTTTCTCCACTCACTACCAACTTGTGATTCCTGTATCCCTGGAGGGAATTTGGAAATTTTACTTGCAAATAAAAGAAAATTTGTATTCACAACTGGCTGTTTGTGCACCTCATTTGAACTTTGCTATCTCTGTCTTGTGGAACCGAGGTTGCACCAGTTACCAGTGTGTCTTATCTGCTTATCTACAAATCTCAGCATACCGCTCTTGATCTCGGAGGTTGCCGGGGATTTCACAATACTATCCGGGTGAAAGAAGTTCCGTGAACCGGAAGAAGAACCAGTGACGTCACACGCCATCAAGGAGGAATCGGGCAGAGAAGACCGGAGCAGTTAGAGAGGGCGTCAAGTGCCAGACCAGCTCCGTGTGCACCTGGTTTGCACACAAAGGGTCGTCTTGAATTTTGCTAACCTGCGGGTATGGCCAGGTGACAACTGGACTTTGCGTGACCAAGAGGGGTGAGAGATTTACTTGATTATTACGGCATTGGAGCTACCTTTATTACATTGTATAGCTCCTCAGACAATTTATATTAGTTATTGTCTGTGTTCCTATTTTGCCTACATCACCAGTTGCCTCAGGTGCCGACACACTTTGACTTTTTTAAACATTAATTAAAACCTACTGACCTATATTTTCCTCCAAAACAAAGTTTCATAACGTTCTAAAAGTTATATCTTTTATTCGCCGATGATGTCACGTTATCCTGCCCACTATTTTTAGCACTGAGTGTTCAAAATACTTAAACCAATAACTTTGTGTTTAAAGGCGCCATTTTGAAACCTAGGTATTGTAAACGGATTGGTACAGAGCAAAGGATACCCATGGAGTGGGTTTGGAAAACAATTAAATTTGCAGACAAGATTTCTGATATACGGTAGAGATATGTTAATGAAATGCTATTGATAAAAAGCGTATTTGGGGTAGTTAGTTAGTAACAGGCATAGAAAATATTTACTTACAGTGGCCCTTTAAATAGCCCCTACGTCCTTGCACTACATTATGCACCGTAGGAAAATATAGCAACTTAGCTTATTCAGATTTTTACCACTGCTTTATAAAAAAATAATAATAATATTTTTCCTGCTATACCCATCTAACAGAACTTCTCATTAAACATATTGCTGCTTAAAGGATATAAAACACAAAATAGTTATAAAAAGTTTCCAATTTACTACTATTATCAAATTTGCTTTGTTCTGATGGTATTCTTTGTTGAAGTGATACCTAGATGGGTGTCTGGAGCACCTAGGTAATAGTGTTACCATCTAGTGTTCGTGCAAATGGATAACATTCTTGCAAAAATTGCTGCTATATAGTGCACAAGACACTTATATCCCTGCTTTTCAAACAAAAAATACAAAGCGAAACAAAGAAAATTTGATGATAGAAGTAAATTAGAGTTATAATTGTACGTTCTAGCTGAATAATGAAAGAAACATTTTGAGTTGCATGTCCCTTTAAGCATATATATACTTTTACACCACCCACATTTTGTAGTCTTGGGTAATAGTAGTTTTAAACAAAAGTAAATAGTTTTTATTATATTCAGTGGTGGCTTGGGAGCTAAACATAACATTACACATACATGACACTGTGTTTGTAAAACCCAGTGCTTTGCTCATTTCTTGGTTACACACTTCCCTCATCTGGTCATTTTAGGGTAATAATGCTGTTCTCTTTATTTTAAGGACCTAGTATATTTAAAAAATATTTAAATGGACATAAACACCTCTTTTTTTTAACTACTACTGTAATATGTATTTTTAAAAACTTACTAAAAATTTTAAATATAAAACTACATTTTTGTATATGCTTATAAATCAGAAATAATTTTTTTCATTGCATTATTTTGCAACCCATTTACATACCCTTTAAAAAGCCTTTTATCTCCTTAGTTGAGGCCAATAAGAGCCAAATGCAAATGAGCTACTACATTGATTAAACAATCACTGTGTAGACAGTAGCTTCTAAAATCTGGAGATTAAATCCACAACTGTCAGAGTTAAATTTAAAGGGATATTAAACCCACATGTTTTTCCTTTTATGAATCAGATAGAGCATGCATTTTAATCAACTTTCTCATTTACTCCTATTATACATGTTTATTCTCTTAGTATCTTTATTTGAAAAGGCAGGAATGTAAGCTTAGGAGCCAAGCCCATTTTTTGGTTCAACACCTGGGTAGCGCTTGCTGAATTGGTGGCTAAATGGGTACAGGTCGTCATCATATCTCAGTATGCACCACTGTCCAAGAGCATCTGGGATTTTCTTCATTTCTGCACTTTCACAGGTTGTGGGGTGTTTCCTGATTGTCTGCTAGTTGTACAGGCATTGGGTTGTTATGACTGAAGTGATTTGTGCTAAATCATGTACAGATTAGGTCTTTCTTTGTTAAACAAAAGCAGCTGACATCACAACGTATCTGCTCACCTAGAGCAAGGGTGATGGTTTATTCTCATTGAAGAAAAACAGCCCCACTTATGGATTGTTTGTCTGAGGCCTTCATATAGCTGGATCTCATGGTCCTACGCCATCAACCTGTATGCTGTTCCCTTTAATACTCCTCCTTCATCATCAGGGCCCCTTTCCCATGGCTTGGCTCAAAATAGTTCTATGTGCCAGCTTTAAATTCATTAGTAAAAAAGCAAGAACTTTTGGTTTCTGTTTATACTGTGTGCAAGGTCCATCACTAAAAAAACGAGGCACAGAAACCTTTGGATGAGTAACGATGAAGGTAGTGTAGAACTGGATTAAGATATTTCCATAAAGCAGTAGGGCCGTTGTGTCTGGAAAGGTAGGTTGTGTGTTGTGATGAAGCATATGGGCTTCTGTTGCCCTACATTCATTACCCCAGTTGTGTAGAGTGACTTGCTTGTGTGAGGCCCCAAGGTGGACAGCTTGGATCTCTGATGCGTAATTACAGAGAGAGTTCTCTGAAAAATCAATGTGGATCAATGCCTCATACACTGCCAGGGTGTAATTGTTAGCTGACAATAGTAGGTGTATTGCTGTTTGCCATTGAGCAGGTGCTTCTCAAACTTGTGAATGTTGTTGTGGAGCAATTCTGTAAGGGTCTCCTGTGGAACCCAGTATTAAACAATTAAAACATGCTCTATACAAAATATTTTTCACAATCAACTTTTTTAAACCCTTAGAATGCCTGTTTCCCTTCACCTTGACAGTGACTGTCGTGGCAGCTCTGGGACATTCTCAGATGGGGGTATTTATCATTCTCAGTGGTTGTCTCCTCTCCTTCTTTTCTATGCTGCTCTCCACTTATTATGCTCCACGGCTCTCTCTCACTTAGGTCACTAATTCTCTTTTTTCTTTCCTGCCTGTCAAAGTTTAAAAACGGATACTAAACACAAAATTTTCTTTAATGATTCAGATAGAGCATACAATTTTAAGCAACTTTCTAATTTACTCCTATTAGCAATTTTTCTTCATTCTCTTGCTATCTTTATTTAAAAAGCAGGAATGTAAAGCATAGGCTCCTATGCTTTACATTCCGGCTTTTTAAATAAAGATAGCCCATTTTTGGCTCAGAACCTGGGTTTTGCTTGCTTATTGGTTTGCTAAATGTAGCCACCAATAATGCAAGCACTATCCATGGTGCTGAACCCTAAATGGGCTGGCTCCTAAGCTTTAAATTCCTGCTTTTTAAATAAAGATAGCAAGAGAATGAAGAAAAATTGATAATAGGAGTAAATTAGAAAGTTGCTTAAAATTGCATGCTTTGAATCATGAATGATTAAAAAATGGATTTAGTATCCCTTTTAAGTTTACACTATTACATCAAATATTCTATTTATAAACAAAAATATGAGTTGTCATGATTTCGGTAAGGCATACAGTATATTTACTGAAACAATGAACATTTCATATTTTTTAATTAAAGTTAAAATAAGATAAATTAAGTAACTAACCTCAACCCTGTGACAAGTTTACAACCTCAAAACAATGACATATTGGGAGTGTGATGGGGTTGTGTTTTTTGTTTAAAAAAGGGCAATTTTCTCCTAATGTGGTGTAGGAGAGTAGACCACATGGCAGCAATGAAATAAGTATATTTTATTTATGGATTTAAATAAAAATTTGAAAAGAGATCATTTTCCATCTTAATTTTATGTGATGCGGTTGAGTGTTAGCTTGTCAATACCTTCCTGCCATAATACGCCTCAAAAATATTAATAAAAAAACTATATCGGGGCGTGTCGTGAACTATGACCGGGAACGGTCACATTTTCCTGGGGTCCGGCTAAATCTCATCTTAATCCGCCAGTTAAGGAGAATAATCACAGCAAAATACCCTTTTCTATCCCAAGAAGTATCACATCATATAGTGGGTGCCGAATATATTCTGATACAGACTGTATGTTGTGAAACCGGAGCTTGGAACTAGACATAAAAGGCCTGCGCGGCGGGCACACAACACGGCTACGCTACCCCCTTGGCTGCCGAGGTACCTTGCCTTAACGAAACACACTAATCCTTCCCAGCAATCCTTAACAGCTCAACTTTCAAGCCTAAAGAAGACCACATACATAGTATAGAAGATATTGATCCAAACTAACTAGAAGACATGATGATGATGGGCTTTGGCAGAACACTGGCAAAAGGCTGGAGGCACTATTTCAGCACCTTATGGATAAAGCACAGATGGACTACCTGAATGGCTTGACTTACAACCTGCTTACAAAAGCCAAAACCTCCAGTAGAACTTTGGAAGCATTTCCACCTACATCAGGCACCCAACAAAAATGGCCCGAATTTACTGAATAATCTGCTCCTATAAAGATCATACCACAACACAGACTGGAGCAAACGGAGACGTTACACAGCTATCTATCAGAGACCATTATAGAGGCAGACTCATCTACTTTGAAGCCACCAACTTATGACCCTTTCACAGCATGGAAAGACCCCTGGAGGAGAGAGAATCTTCAGTAAATATTGCACCCTTAGGGGGGTTGGTGGCATTGGTGGGGGGCCCCCGGGACACTAACGGAAGCAAATATACAACCCCTTGAGTACCTGTAAAGTGATGGCACATACTTGATTTGAGACTCTAATGCTACCATAAAAAACTCTTCACTTTTAAAGCCAAAAACCTGAAGATACGGAACTAATCACAATCAGGCGCCACAGCCAATTATGACCTTAAAAGTCTAATTTAAAAATGTTCATGGAATGTTATTCAGTTTTTCTACTTTGAATGTTTTTTTTTTTTCCATAGCCGGCTTAATAACCCATGTGTGTATTTTTCTTTATAGCATTATAACATTGAACCATACATGACTCCCCATTAACATACGATTACAGTAGAACAAAACCATAAGCTTATTAGAGGCGCATCAGTGTAACACCTATAGAATACCTACCGATATACTATATTTCACCCATATTTACTTCCCAGGGTTTGTGGGGGCTCCTAGGGAAACAACTTACACAATAATGCAGACTAAGAACTATGGGGACCACTGTACTAGTGTTTCTAGCTACAATACTGAAATAATAGTGATGTTACCCCCTGTTCTCAGCGGCCAGGGGTGAGGGGAGGATAAATATATCCTTAATTACAATACTGTATGTGGCCCAAATGTATATATTTCTCCATAACATAATTACTTAAATGCAAGTAATCTTAAAGTGGAACACAGAAAATTACGCACAGAACAAGACCGCATGGTAATTCATACAAGTTTGAAAAGTTCATGTTAAGCCAGACTCTCATACTTTTAACCCCTTAATGACAACTGACGTACCAGGTACGTCCATTGTCATTAACTGCTTGTTAATGCATGACGTACCTGGTACGTCAGTTGTCATTAAGGGGTTAAAAGTATGAGAGTCTGGCTTAACATGAACTTTTCAAACTTGTATGAATTACCATGCGGTCTTGTTCTGTGCGTAATTTTCTGTGTTCCACTTTAAGATTACTTGCATTTAAGTAATTATGTTATGGAGAAATATATACATTTGGGCCACATACAGTATTGTAATTAAGGATATATTTATCCTCCCCTCACCCCTGGCCGCTGAGAACAGGGGTAACATCACTATTATTTCAGTATTGTAGCTAGAAACACTAGTACAGTGGTCCCCATAGTTCTTAGTCTGCATTATTGTGTAAGTTGTTTCCCTAGGAGCCCCCACAAACCCTGGGAAGTAAATATGGGTGAAATATAGTATATCGGTAGGTATTCTATAGGTGTTACACTGATGCGCCTCTATAAAGCTTATGGTTTTGTTCTACTGTAATCGTATGTTAATGGGGAGTCATGTATGGTTCAATGTTATAATGCTATAAAGAAAAATACACACATGGGTTATTAAGCCGGCTATGGAAAAAAAAAAACATTCAAAGTAGAAAAACTGAATAACATTCCATGAACATTTTTAAATTAGACTTTTAAGGTCATAATTGGCTGTGGCGCCTGATTGTGATTAGTTCCGTATCTTCAGGTTTTTGGCTTTAAAAGTGAAGAGTTTTTTATGGTAGCATTAGAGTCTCAAATCAAGTATGTGCCATCACTTTACAGGTACTCAAGGGGTTGTATATTTGCTTCCGTTAGTGTCCCGGGGGCCCCCCACCAATGCCACCAACCCCCCTAAGGGTGCAATATTTACTGAAGATTCTCTCTCCTCCAGGGGTCTTTCCATGCTGTGAAAGGGTCATAAGTTGGTGGCTTCAAAGTAGATGAGTCTGCCTCTATAATGGTCTCTGATAGATAGCTGTGTAACGTCTCCGTTTGCTCCAGTCTGTGTTGTGGTCTGTTCTTTATAGGAGCAGATTTTTCAGTAAATTCGGGCCCTTTTTGTTGGGTGCCTGATGTAGGTGGAATTGCTTCCAAAGTTCTACTGGAGGTTTTGGCTTTTGTACTGCAGGTTGTAAGTCAAGCCATTAGGTAGTCCATCTGTGCTTTATCCATAAGGTGCTGAAATAGTGCCTCCAGCTTTTGCCAGTGTTCTGCCAAAGCCATCATCATCATGTCTTCTAGTTAGTTTGGATCAATATCTTCTATACTATGTATGTGGTCTTCTTTAGGCTGAAAGTTGAGCTGTTAAGGATTGCTGGGAAGGATTAGTGTGTTTCGTTAAGGCAAGGTACCTCGGCCAGCCAAGGGGGTAGCGTCGCCTGTTGTGTGCCGCCGCGCCAGGCCTTTTATGTCTAGTTCCAAGCTCCGGTTTCACAAATACAGTCTGTATCAGTATATATTCGGCACCACTATATGATGTGATACTTCTTGGGATAGAAAAGGGTATTTTGCTGTGATTATTCTCCCTTAACTGGCGGATTAGATGAGATTTAGCCGGACCCCAGGAAAATGTGACCGTTCCCGGTCATAGTTCAGACACGCCCCGATATAGTTTTTATTAATATTTTGAGGCGTATTATGGCCAGGAAGGGTATTGACAAGCTTAACCACTCAACCCCATCACATAAAATTAAGATGGAAAATGATCTCTTTTCAAATTTTTATTTAAATCCATAAATAAAATATACTTATTTCATTGCTGCCATGTGGTCTACTCTCCTACACCACATTAGGAGAAAATGCCTTTTTTAAACAAAAAACACAACCCCATCACACTCACATATGTCATTGTTTTGAGGTTGTAAACTTGTCACAGGGTTGAGTTAGTTACTTAATTTATCTTTATTTAACTTTAATTAAAAAATATGAAATGTTCATTGTTTCAGTAAATATACTGTATGCTTACCGAAATCATGACAACTCATATTTTTGTTATAAATAGAATATTTGATGTAATGTGTAAACTTAAAGGGATACTAAATCCATTTTTTATCATTCATGATTCAAAGCATGCAATTTTAAGCAACTTTCTAATTTACTCCTATTATCAATTTTTCTTCATTCTCTTGCTATCTTTATTTAAAAAGCAGGAATTTAAAGCTTAGGAGCCAGCCCATTTTAGGTTCAGCACCATGGATAGTGCTTGCTTATTGGTGGCTACATTTAGCAAACCAATAAGCAAGCAAAACCCAGGTTCTGAGCCAAAATTGGGCTATCTTTATTTAAAAAGCAGGAATGTAAAGCATAGGAGCCTATGCTTTACATTCCTGCTTTTTAAATAAAGATAGCAAGAGAATGAAGAAAAATTGCTAATAGGAGTAAATTAGAAAGTTGCTTAAAATTGTATGCTCTATCTGAATCATTAAAGAAAAATTTTGTGTTTAGTATCCGTTTAAACTTTGACAGGCAGGAAAGAAAAAAAGAATTAGTGACCTAAGTGAGAGAGAGCCGTGGAGCATAATAAGTGGAGAGCAGCATAGAAAAGAAGGAGAGGAGACAACCACTGAGAATGATAAATACCCCATCTGAGAATGTCCCAGAGCTGCCACGACAGTCACTGTCAAGGTGAAGGGAAACAGGCATTTAAGGGTTTAAAAAAGTTGATTGTGAAAAATATTTTGTATAGAGCATGTTTAATTGTTTAATACTGGGGTTCCACAGGAGACCCTTACAGAATTGCTCCACAACAACATTCACAAGTTTGAGAAGCACCTGCTCAATGGCAAACAGCAATACACCTACTATTGTCAGCTAACAATACACCCTGGCAGTGTATGAGGCATTGATCCACATTGATTTTTCAGAGAACTCTCTCTGTAATTACGCATCAGAGATCCAAGCTGTCCACCTTGGGGCCTCACACAAGCAAGTCACTCTACACACTGGGGTAATGAATGTAGGGCAACAGAAGCCCATATGCTTCATCACAACACAACCTACCTTTCCAGACACAACGGCCCTACTGCTATATGGAAATATCTTAATCCAGTTCTACACTACCTTCATGCTACTCATCCAAAGGTTTCTGTGCTCGTTTTTTTAGTGATGGACCTTGCACACAGTATAAACAGAAACCAAAAGTTCTTGCTTTTTACTAATGAATTTAAAGCTGGCACATAGAACTATTTTGAGCCAAGCCATGGGAAAGGGGCCCTGATGATGAAGGAGGAGTATTAAAGGGAACAGCATACAGGTTGATGGCGTAGGACCATGAGATCCAGCTATATGAAGGCCTCAGACAAACAATCCCATAAGTGGGGCTGTTTTTCTTCAATGAGAATAAACCATCACCCTTGCTCTAGGTGAGCAGATACGTTGTGATGTCAGCTGCTTTTGTTTAACAAAGAAAGACCTAATCTGTACATGATTTAGCACAAATCACTTCAGTCATAACAACCCAATGCCTGTACAACTAGCAGACAATCAGGAACACCCACAACCTGTGAAAGTGCAGAAATGAAGAAATCCAGATGCTCTTGGACAGTGGTGCATACTGAGATATGATGACGACCTGTACCCATTTAGCCACCAATCAGCAAGCGCTACCCAGGTGTTGAACCAAAAATGGGCTGGCTCCTAAGCTTACATTCCTGCTTTTCAAATAAAGATACTAAGAGAATAAACATGTATAATAGGAGTAAATGAGAAAGTTGATTAAAATTGCATGCTCTATCTGATTCATAAAAGGAAAACATGTGGGTTTAATATCCCTTTAAATTTAACTCTGACAGTTGTGGATTTAATCTCCAGATTTTAGAAGCTACTGTCTACACAGTGATTGTTTAATCAATGTAGTAGCTCATTTGCATTTGTCTCTTATTGGCCTCAACTAAGGAGATAAAAGGCTTTTAAAAGGGTATGTAAATGGGTTGCAAAATAATGCAATGAAAAAAATTATTTCTGATTTATAAGCATATACAAAAATGTAGTTTTATATTTAAAATTTTTAGTAAGTTTTTAAAAATACATATACAGTAGTAGTTAAAAAAAAGAGGTGTTTTATGTCCATTTAAATATTTTTAAATATACTAGGTCCTTAAAATAAAGAGAACAGCATTATTACCCTAAAATGACCAGATGAGGGCAGTGTGTAACCAAGAAATGAGCAAAGCACTGGGTTTTACAAACACAGTGTCATGTATGTGTAATGTTATGTTTAGCTCCCAAGCCACCACTGGAATATAATAAAAACTATTTACTTTTGTTTAAACTACTATTACCCAAGACTACAAAATGTGGGTGGTGTAAAAGTATATATATGCTTAAAGGGACATGCAACTCAAAATGTTTCTTTCATTATTCAGCTAGAACGTACAATTATAAACTCTAATTTACTTCTATCATCAAATTTTCTTTGTTCGCTTTGTATTTTTTGTTGAAAAGCAGGGATATAAGTGTCTTGTGCACTATATAGCAGCAATTTTGCAAGAATGTTATCCATTTGCACGAACACTAGATGGTAACACTATTACCTAGGTGCTCCAGACACCCATCTAGGTATCACTTCAACAAAGAATACCATCAGAACAAAGCAAATTTGATAATAGTAGTAAATTGGAAACTTTTTATAACTATTTTTGTGTTTTATATCCCTTTAAGCAGCAATATGTTTAATGAGAAGTTCCTGTTAGATGGGTATAGCAGGAAAAATATTATTATTATTTTTTTATAAAAGCAGTGGTAAAAATCTGAATAAGCTAAGTTGCTATATTTTCCTACGGTGCATAATGTAGTGCAAGGACGTAGGGGCTATTTAAAGGGCCACTGTAAGTAAATATTTTCTATGCCTGTTACTAACTAACTACCCCAAATACGCTTTTTATCAATAGCATTTCATTAACATATCTCTACCGTATATCAGAAATCTTGTCTGCAAATTTAATTGTTTTCCAAACCCACTCCATGGGTATCCTTTGCTCTGTACCAATCCGTTTACAATACCTAGGTTTCAAAATGGCGCTTTAAACACAAAGTTATTGGTTTAAGTATTTTGAACACTCAGTGCTAAAAATAGTGGGCAGGATAACGTGACATCATCGGCGAATAAAAGATATAACTTTTAGAACGTTATGAAACTTTGTTTTGGAGAAAATATAGGTCAGTAGGTTTTAATTAATGTTTAAAAAAGTCAAAGTGTGTCGGCACCTGAGGCAACTGGTGATGTAGGCAAAATAGGAACACAGACAATAACTAATATAAATTGTCTGAGGAGCTATACAATGTAATAAAGGTAGCTCCAATGCCGTAATAATCAAGTAAATCTCTCACCCCTCTTGGTCACGCAAAGTCCAGTTGTCACCTGGCCATACCCGCAGGTTAGCAAAATTCAAGACGACCCTTTGTGTGCAAACCAGGTGCACACGGAGCTGGTCTGGCACTTGACGCCCTCTCTAACTGCTCCGGTCTTCTCTGCCCGATTCCTCCTTGATGGCGTGTGACGTCACTGGTTCTTCTTCCGGTTCACGGAACTTCTTTCACCCGGATAGTATTGTGAAATCCCCGGCAACCTCCGAGATCAAGAGCGGTATGCTGAGATTTGTAGATAAGCAGATAAGACACACTGGTAACTGGTGCAACCTCGGTTCCACAAGACAGAGATAGCAAAGTTCAAATGAGGTGCACAAACAGCCAGTTGTGAATACAAATTTTCTTTTATTTGCAAGTAAAATTTCAAATTCCCTCCAGGGATACAGGAATCACAAGTTGGTAGTGAGTGGAGAAAGCTTCACTCTAGTGACTGTCTGCTGACATGTTTCGGCAATGAAGCCGTAATCGTAGCTGCAGTCTCAGGTGTGCACCAGTCTAATGAACCGGTTCCTGATACCTGATTGGTTTAAAAGTTTTATTAAAACCACACCTTGAGTGAAGCTAACCCTACTCTCCTGACACATATTATAATAGAATAACACATTTCTATTACAGGTGTAACATACACACTTATGTGAAACCTAAACCACATAAACAATCAACTACTGTTGAGGTTATTAGGTGATAAGGAAATATTGCTGGCAAAGAGAGAGGTGTTTTGGATACACAGACTCAGAACCAGAGTCCCTGAAGGTCTAAATTCTGAATTTGACCTAATTAATTTCTGGGAATGATATTCTGGCTCTGGGTCTGTGTATCCAAGATTTCATCCTAACTCATATAAGGAGTACTTGCTGTACAATTTGCACGCTGTAGAAATATGCATATATTGTTACAAGTCAATGTGGGCAATGATACCACTTATGCATATATATAATGCATTCTAATACACTTGTTTATCTCTAAAATTTGTTTGTTAATTGCACTCTATGCATAACCTGTTTTTCACTGTATATATTACTATTTTTTTTAAATCTTGCATTTCTTATATGATTTTTGTCATGTTTTAATGCTTGGTTAATGGATTTACCTAAGTGTTATATTGTTTATTTACTAATAACCTCAACAGTAGTTGATTGTTTATGTGGTTTAGGTTTCACATAAGTGTGTATGTTACACCTGTAATAGAAATGTGTTATTCTATTATAATATGTGTCAGAAGAGTAGGGGTTAGCTTCACTCTAGGTGTGGTTTTAATAAAACTTTTAAACCAATCAGGTATCAGGAACCGGTTCATTAGACTGGTGCACACCTGAGACTGCAGCTACGATTACGGCTTCATTGCCGAAACATGTCAGCAGACAGTCACTAGAGTGAAGCTTTCTCCACTCACTACCAACTTGTGATTCCCGTATCCCTGGAGGGAATTTGAAATTTGACTTGCAAATAAAAGAAAATTTGTATTCACAACTGGCTGTTTGTGCACCTCATTTGAACTTTGCTATCTCTTTAATTAATGTTTATTAACTTTAATATGTTAGTTGTTTAGCTTAAAAATTATAACAGAAAGTAATCCTTTAATAATGGATTTCAAGATGCTAGAAATCTGACATGCTCGAAAACTTTATTTTTATTGTTTATTGGCAAATTCAGGTAAATGCCATTTTAACCCCTTAACCCCTTAATGACAAGTGACGTACCAGGTACGTCCTGCAAAAACTTGCAGTTAGTGACAATGGACGTACCTGGTACGTCACTTGTCTAAGAGAGTGCTGGAAGCGATCGCAATCGCTTCCAGCAGCTCTCAGGGTATTGCAGTGATGCCTCGATATTGAGGCATCCTGCAATACCCTTAGAAAGCATCCGATGCAGAGAGAGCCACTCTGTGGCCCTCTCTGCACCGGTAGCGATGCGGCCGGTTCGTTGGTGGGTGGGAGCGCAACTGGGAGGCGGGTGGGCGGCCCATCGCTACCCGGCATCCGGCTCCTGTTAGTGCAATGTGCACGCCGGGTGCCGGGAGCGCGCGGGTGCGCGCATGCGCGTGCGCGGGTGCGCGCGCACGCCCGCGATCACCTACCCACACTGACACCAATGAGTGGGAAGAGGGGGGGAAATATATATATGAGGATCTGGGAGGGGGCGGGGGTTGGGGTATTGTGGGGGGCTGCTACACTACAGAAAAAAATAAATTAGTAATAAAAAATAATAATTAAAAACACTTTTTTGGGGGGCAAATTGGGTACTGGCAGACAGCTGCCAGTACCCAAGATGGCGGCAATTAGGTAGGGGAGAGGGTTAGATTGCTGGGGGGGGGATCATGGAGGTTGGGGCTAAGGCAGGAGTCCATCACAGCTAAAACATTTTATTTTTTTTTATTAAAAAAAATAAAAACTCCTTTTATTTAGTACTGGCAGACTTTCTGCCAGTACTTAAGATGGCGGGGACAATTGTGGGGTGGGGGAGGGAAGAGAACTGTTTGGGAGGGATCAGGGGTGGGATGTGTCAGGTGGGAGGCTGATCTCTACCCTAAAGCTAAAATTAACCCTGCAAGCTCCCTACAAGCTACCTAATTTAACCCCTTAACTGCTGGGCATAATTTACGTGTGGTGCGCAGCAGCATTTAGCGGCCTTCTACTTACCAAAAAGCAACCACAAAGCCATATAAGTCTGCTATTTCTGAACAAAGGGGATCCCAAAGAAGCATTTACAACCATTTGTGCCTTAATTGCAGAAGCTGTTTGTAAATAATTTCAGTGGGAAACCTAAAGTTTGTGACAAAATTTGTGAAAAAGTGAACTTTTTTTTTTATTTGATGACATTTGGCGGTGAAATGGTGGCATGAAATATACCAAAATGGGCCTAGATCAATACTTTGGGTTGTCTTCTAAAAAAAAATATATACGTCAAGGGATATTCAGGTATTCCTGACAGATATCAGGGTTCCAATGTAACTAGCGCTAATTTTGAAAAAAAGTTGTTTGGAAATAGCAAAGTGCTACTTGTATTTATGGCCCTATAACTTGCAAAAAAAGTAAAGAACATGTAAACATTGGGTATTTCTAAACTCAGGACAAAATTTAGAAACTATTTAGCATAGGTGTTTTTTGGTGATTGTAGATGTGTAACAGATTTTGGGGGTCAAAGTTAGAAAAAGTGTGTTTTTTTCAATTTTTTCCTCATATTTTATATTTTTTTTTATAGGAAATTATAAGATATGATGAAAAAATGGTATCCTTAGAAAGTCCATTTAATGGCGAGAAAAACGGTATATATATGTATGGGTACAGTAAATGAGTAAGAGGAAAATTACAGCTAAACACAAACACTGCAGAAATGTAAAAATAGCCATTGTCATTAAGGGTAAGAAAATTGAAAAATGGTCCGGTCATTAAGGGGTTAAAGGGACAGTATACTGTAAAATAGTTTTTCCTTAATGTGTTTACAATTGCTTATTTAACCAACTGCAGAGTAAAAAATGTATGAAAATTAGCTTTTTAAGGTTTATTTCTGTATATTAAAGCTCTGATTTTGTGTTTTGAAGCCACAACCTAATAAAATGGGTTGAGCTTGTAGGTATAATCAGATCTCATTACTGTATCACATTGTGCAAATATACCTGCTTCTTTATCTTATATCTGTCCTTAAAACAATCACCAATACTTTGAGAGAACAATGGAAAATCAACATTTTACTACCTTATCTCTGCTTTATCACACTGGGAGTGTAATTTCTTCTGCTGGCTGTGTTTACAAAGCTTATCTATAGCTGGTACGCGCGGCCACAAACTTTCAGAATAGGTGGGGATACCACATGCTAAATTAACATTTTCAAATGCCAATATAAGGGTAAAGGAGCTACTTGTAAACAATTTAATACACTCCAGCAGGTAAAGTGGATCATTGGGAACAAATTAAAGGGGAGAACATTTTTGAGTAAACTGTCCCTTTAAGGACAGAGGTTCTTCCAAGTTTCTGTTATTAAATGACACAGCAATTTGGCATTTTTGCTCACTATCGGTTTCCCCTTAAAGGGACAGTCAAGTCAAAATTAAACTTTCATGATTCAGATAGGGCATGCAATTTTAAACAACTTTCCAATTTACTTTTATCATCAGAATTTGCTTTGGTCTATAATTATTCTTTGTTGAAAGCTAAACCTAGGTAGGCTCATATGCTAAATACTAAGACCTTAAAGACCACCTCTTATCTCAGTGCATTTTGACAGTATTTCACAGTTAGACACTGTTAGTTCATGGGTGTCACAAACAATGTCTAGTCATTTTTGACATGTGATCACGTGTGGGACCGCTGTCAGCGAGACCGCCTGGGCCTTAAGGGTTAAACGAAAGTCGTTAAGGAGATAATATGTTCACTTAAACGGGCATCAAACACCTCTTGCTTTTGTGTAAAAATGTGCTGCCATAAACCCACTAGTAAGGCCAAAAAGCAAAATCGTATAAGATAAGTTTTTAAAATTCTGCAAATAGCCGAAATCAGCTGTTTGAGTCGTAGTATTTGCAGTTTACCGAACTTTCTTTTTGCAACTCTAGGGAATGAGGTACCAGTGCAAATTTTACACAGAAGCAAGATCTGTTCAGTGACATTTTAACTGTATAGCGGCAAACTTTGTAATACACTCTCAATATTGTAGTTTGTCAACTCCTCTAGAGAGGCTGGAGTACATTATATGCAATTTAGACCCCTGACTCCTATATTCTGTACAGTAGGTGGTTGACATATGCAGCAGCTCAGTCAATATCTCTCCCTGTTTGGCCATAGCAGAGAATGGAGCCCAGACAAATTCAGCATTAAAAGGACACTGTATTGTAAAATGTAGTTCCAAATTACATGTTATACTTACTGCAGATTATTAAATATTTGGAAATTATTCCTTCATGTATATTTTTGTATTTGAAATAGCTGTTTTTGCTCATGAAAACCATCACCTATTGCTCTCACAGATATGGACATTTAAATGAGCTGACCCTGCAGAAAGAGCAGACGTTTATCATGTTATCTCTTTTTGTAGACAGAGTCTAATAGTTAGCTATTGGCATGCTAATTAAAGGGACATGAGACTCGAAATTTTTTCTTTCATGATTTAGGTAGAACATACAATTTCAAACAACTTTCCAGTTTACTTCTATTATCAAATTTGCTTCATTCTCTTTGTATGCTTTGTTGAAGGAGCAGCAATGCACTACTGGTTTCTAACTGAACACATGGGTGAGCCAATGACAATCGGTATATATATGCAGCCCCCAATCAGCAGCTAGAACCTAGGTTCTTTGCTGCTCCTAAACTTTCCTAGATAAACCTTTCAACAAAGGATAACAAGAAAAGAAAATTAAATAATAGAAGTAAATTGGAAAGTTGTTTAAAATTGTATTTTCTACCTAAATCATGAAAGAAAGATTTTGGGTTGCATGTCCCTTTAAGGCTGGTATGTTCAATGAGTAAAACCAACTATTTTCTGAGAGGTCAATGTATGCTGTTATCTCCTGTTTACATAACTTTTTGCAGAACAAACATATTTATATTTTCAGTATAGGTGTCAGTATTAATGGGCCAAATTAACTATTTCAAATGACAAAATAAATGTAAAAGAGTTTGCAAACAATGAAATATACTCCAGCAGGTAAAATGGGTATTTGGGAACACATTAAAGGGGAGAAAATTGTACAGTACCTTGTCCCTTTAACCCCTTCAGGACCGGGAATTTCAGAGAACTTCAGAGAAGTGCCAAATAATTTTTAGCATTTTGCTATCACTCCAGTTTAACAGAAATAGAGCCTTGTGGGTTTATTTTTTTTTTTTTTTTTTTACCTATCAAAACTATATATTTTTAGTAGAAACCCCAATGTATTGATTAGGTCAATTTTGGTATATTTCATGCCACCAATTCACTGCCAAATGCAATCATATATAAAAAAAATCTTTTAACATTTTCACAAACTTTGGGTTTCTCACAGAAATGATTTACATACCACTTGTAAAATCTTCTCTGGGATCCCATTTGTTCAGATATGCATGGCTTTACCATTGCTTTTTGGTAATTATAAAAAAAATAAAAAATGTGATCAAACAAACAGTGCACAAAAAAAAAATTGCTATTAGGGAATAGAACTCTGTGTGTTAAATCCTTAGGCATACAACTTGACCACTAAGCTATCAGTTCCCACTAATGTTTTAAATGTATTTAATAGTGATACAACAAAGCAAATAGGCTTTTTGGTAATTAGAAGGCTAAAATTGCAGCTGTGCACCACACTTCTGAAATTCCCGATAGTGAAGAGGTTAATTAATTAATTAATTAATTAATTAATTAATTAATTATTTAATTAATTAGCTGGTAAGGGTAATAGTATTCTATTGTAAAAATTACCCTCCCACATGACACCTCCTACCTCCCTGATCCCTCCCTGATACTCCCAAACAGTTCTCACCCGCCCCCACTTTTCAGCACCATCTTAGGAACTGGCAGACAGTCTGCGGAACTACTATTGGTGGAGCAGGTGTGGTGGCACCAGGGCCCCATAGCAGCCAGTCTATATATATGCATGTGCAGAATGTGTTCAATCCTAATGCAGGGGAGCCTTTTACTAGTGCAGGCTGCAGGTTCATCTATCTTTCCTCAAAATCCTTATATGGTATATTATTATTATTATTGCTTACGACTGAGTTACCATTGGGGAGGGCCCAAAAAACAATTGCACCAGGACCCTCTGTTGAGTAGGTCCGTTACTGTTCTGCCAGTATTACGTTTTAGTTTTATTTATTTTTTGTTTTTTTTTTATTTAATTTTTTTCTGCAGTGTAGGTTCCCCTCTTACCCTCCCACCTCCCTGATCCCTCCTTAACAGCTCTATAAACTCCCCCCTCCTACTGCACTCCACCATCTTAGGTATGCTGTGCTGTTTGCCAGTACCCAGTTAATATACAATATTTTTGAAAAATATTTATTAATGCAAACATAGCCGCCCACCCACCTCCCTCTTTCTGCCCCTGGCTTGCAGTCTTAGCTGTCAAGGGACTGTAGTATGCGCTACAGGGTACGCTGGGCAAAGTAACCTGCAACATAGCACCTAAGTCCATGTGGTGCAAAGGGACACGAAACCCAACATTTTCTATTATAATTAAGACACAGTATAACATTTTAAAAATTTTCCAATGTATTTCTATTACCAAATGTACTTTGTACCCTTGGTACCCTTTGTTGAAAAGCAAGAAGGAAGGTTTAGGAGCAACCACATGGCTGTAGCACAAGCAGTGTTTGCTACCATACAGTGTTCTAGACATGTGCACTCTACCAATCTAGGTATCCTCTTCAATAAAGATTACCAAAAGAACAAAGCTAATTTGATAATAAAAATAAACAGGAAACTTTTTTAGAATAATAGGAAAAATTTTGTGTTCATATCCGAATGGGTACATTTATATTTATTTTGTCTACACTGCAACAGACAAGAAAAACATTTTTTTGCCTCTTTATGCTTCAGTTAAAGAGTTAATTGATGCATCAATGTCAATGAATAATGTCTGTGTACCTTAAAAAATAATCCATTGTCAGTCATAAAGCCCCTGTCCAACCAGGAAATATTTAAAGTGCAAATAAAATGCTCTAATGTGTTAGAGCATTTTATTATCACTATATTAGATGCATATATGCAACTGGGTTAAACACATAGTTTAAGTCAGCTCCACTGCAGCAATGCACTACTGGAAGCTAGCTGGTGATTGGTGGCTACACACATGTCTCTAGTCATTGGCTCACCAGATGTGTTCAACTAGCTCCCAGTAGTAAACTGCTGCTCTAGAACTGACTTTAAATAACACCTAATTGTATACAAACAATAGTGCAAAATAAAATGCTCTAACACATTTTATGCACTTTTATGTCCCTTTTATTTAGGACACAGATGTCTCCTTAAAGTGCAATATACAGTATGTTTATTACATATGAAAAACTTTAAAAAAAAAAATTGATAAAAAATATATAATAGCTTTAATTTATAGTTGGCGGTTTAGGGGTTAATAGCTTTGTTTAGTGTTAGGGATTGGGGGTACGGCCATTTAGGGGTTAATAGTTTAATTTATGTAGTTGCGATGTTGGGGGTAGCAGTTTAGGGGTTAATAGCTTTATTTTGTGTTGGAGATGTGGGGGGACGCAGGTTTAGGGGTTAATAGTTTACTTTAGATAGTTGCGATGTGTGGGGGCTGGCGGTTTAGAGGTTAATAGCTTTATTTAGTGTTGGCGATGTGGGGGGACGGCGGTATAGGGGTTAAAAGGTTTATTTAGTGTTGGCGGTGTGGAGATATGGCGGTTTGGGGGTTAATAGGTTTATTTAGTGTTGGCGATGTGCTGGGGCGGTTTAGGGGTTAAAAGGTTTATTTAGTGTTGGCGGTGTGGAGATCTAGCGGTTTAGGGGTTAATAGGTTTATTTAGTGTTGGCGATGTGGGGGGACGGGGGTTTAGGTGATAATAGGTTTATTTAGTGTTGGCGATGTGGGGGGATGGCGGTTTAGGGGTTAATAGGTTTATTTAGTGTTGGTGATGTGGGGGGACGGCGGTTTAGAGTTTAATAGGTTTATTTAGTGTTGGCAAAGTGGGGGGGGGGGGTGGCAGTTTAGATTAGATAAATATGAATAAACAATGGATCTGATTTATTGGGGATTTTTGGGGATTTTAGTTATGGTGCTGATTCGGAAAGTTGTATTGATCTCAATCTCTTAATCAGCCAACATTCTTCCAAAAAGTAAATTCGGCCGAAACGAATTGCACATGTCTACTAATAAACATGCTACATGACCTTTAATTAGAGGCAGTGACAAGGGTAACATAGGCTTAGTCATAGGTGTCCAAAATAAAATTCCAAAGGGGGTGGGAATAAGATGCCCCAAGCACAATTAAAGGCCATTAAAGTGATTAAAGTGATTGTAAAGTTGAATGACTTAAAGCTCGGTATTTAAAAATGCTCTTAAAAACATGGGCACTTTAAGTCATTAAGCTTTACAATTACTTTTTGTTACTGTAAACTTACCGCCGATCCTCCGCCCACATCTCCTTCAGTATTGTGCAGATCGATCACAAATCCAGCTTCCTCCAATCGCTGTGTGCCCCTTTGGCGTCCAGCTCCTGAGGCACGCAGCAATTGGAGGAAGCCAAATCGTCATTGATATGCTAAAATTATACTGAAGGAGCTGCGGGCGTAGGATCGGCAGTAAGTTTACAGTAACAGAAAGTAATTGTAAAGCTTAATGACTTAAAGTGCCCATGTTTTTAAGACTTTTTAAATACCGGGCTTTAAATCATTCAATTTTACAATCACTTTAAACTGCTCGGTATAACTACAGATGAATGGTTATTACTCACCATGTTATCTTGCTCCTGTTCCTGCAGCTCTCATTAAAGCCATTGGTAAAGCTCTGAATCGTTATACTAAGTGCCGCCATCTTGTAACACAAATATTCTTCCATTCTGTGACAGAAGCAGTGCACTTTCACAGACAGATCAGTGATATTACAGTTATTTTGACAGCTGTACCTTGTATTTTGGGTTATTTTGCACAAAAGAAAGCAAAAGCGTTATATTTTTGCATAACAATATATATTAAAAAAAAAACTCATGAATAATGCAGCCGCTGGAAAACAAAATACTGCTTTGAATTGTGCACAATACGGTTTGTCAGGAAGACAACCGTATCACTGAATGATCAGCTGAATGTTATCTGCTTTGGTCACAAGATGCGAGTACTTCTACTCTAAGATGGCGGTGTCCAGTGTGAAGATGCAGCTTCACTAACCAGCACTTGTAAAATGTTGAAATAAGTGAATGGCTTTGAAGACAGCTGCAGGGAAAAACAAAAGCCTGGGGCCCGATCCGATATAAATCGTCGCCCGCAAAAGCCGGCGACGCCAAAATTTGCGCTGGTTTGGTATCACATATATGGCGTAACATAGAAGTTACGCTCGTATATTTCTGCCTTCGGCCGTAGTTTTTTGGACCATAGACAGGTATACCAAACCAGCGCAGTTTGGTATCCAAAATACAGCGTAAGGACTTACGTGGCGAAAATGGAGAAATCTTACTCCATTTTCACCTCGCCACAAATTGCAGGCGTAGTAAGCCTTACGCTGTGTATTGGAGCCCCGTAACTCCCTAAACTAACTGCAAAATAAAACCTAACACCTAACGTATGCGCAATGTCTATCTACCTGTCCAACCGCAAACTGCAAAATAAACCTAACACCTAACACATGCGCAATGTCTATCTACCTGTCAACCGCGATCCCCCGCGCAATCCCTAATAAAGTATTTAACCCCTAAAACCGCCCACTCCCGGACCCCGCCGCCACCTACATAACCTACCCCCCTAATGTGAGCCCCTTACACCGCCGCCACCTACATGACATACCCCCCTAATGTGAGCCCCCTTACTCCGCCGCCACCTACATTACCTACCCCCAAATGTGAGCCCCTTACCTCCGCCGTCACCTACATTACTTACCCCCTAATGTGAGCTCCTTACACCGCCGCCACCTACATTACCTACCCCCCTAATGTGAGCTCCTTACACCGCCGCCACCTACATTACCTACCCCCCTAACGTGAAGCTCCTACCCCGCCGCCAGCTATATAAAAATTATTAACCCCTAATCTAATCCCCCTACCCCGCCGCCAGCTATATTAAAAATTATTAACCCCTAATTTAATCCCCCTACACCGCCGCAAGCTATATTAAATACATTAACCTCTAATCTAATCCTCCTACCCCGCTGCCAGCTATATTAAAAATTATTAACCCCTAATTTAATCCCCCTACACTGCCGCATGCTATATTAAATACATTAACCCCTAATCTAATCCCCCTACACCGCCGCCACCTATATTAACTATATTAACCCTAATTATATTAGGGTTAATATAGTTAATATAGTTATTATATTATATATATATTAACTATATTAACCCTATCTAACTCCTAACACCCCTAACTTAATTATTATTAAAATAAATCTAAATAATATTAATAATATTAACTCAATTATTCCTATTTAAATCTAAATACTTACCTATAAAATAAACCCTAAGATAGCTACAATATAAATTAATAATTACATTGTAGCTATTTTACGGTTTATACTTATTTTACAGGTAACTTGGTATTTTATTTTAACTAGGTACAATAGCTATTAAATGTTAATAACTATTTAATAGCTACCTTGTTAAAATAATTACCAATTTACCTGTAAAATAAATACCTACCAAACCTAAGTTACAAATACACCTACACTATCAATAAATTAAATAAACTACAAATATCTAAACTAAAATACAATTAAATACACTAAAACTAAATTACAAAAAAACAAAACACTAAATTACAAAAATAAAAAGATTACAAGAATTTTAAGCTACTTACACCTAATCTAAGCCCCCTAATAAAAAATAAAGCCCCCAAAATAAAAAAAATGCCCCTACCCTATTCTAAATTAAAAAGTAACCAGCTCTTTTACCAGCTCTTAAAGGGCTTTTTGCGTGCATTGCCCCAAAGTATCAGCTCTTTTGCCTGTAAAAAAAACACAATACCACCCCCCAACATACTACAACCCACACCCACATACCCCTACTCTAAACCCATCCAAACCCCCCTTAAAAAAAACCTATCGCTAACCCCCTGAAGATCTCCCTACCTTGAGTCGTCTTCACCCAGCCGGGCCGAACTCTTCATCCAGATGTGGTCCTCCATCCCGGTGATGTCTTCATCCAAGCGGCAAAGAAGAGGTTTCCATCCCGGCAATGTTGTTAGGTTTTTTTAAGGGGGGTTTGGGTGAGTTTAGAGTAGGGGTATGTGGGTGGTGGGTTGTAATGTTGGGGGGTGGTATTGTATTATTTTTTTACAGGTAAAAGAGCTGATTACTTTGCGGCAACGCCCCGCAAAAAAGCCCTTTTAAGATCTGGTAAAAGAGCTGGTTACTTTTTAATTTAGAATAGGGTAGGGCATTTTTTTTATTTTGGGGGGCTTTATTATTTTATTAGGGGGCTTAGATTAGGTGTAAGTAGCTTAAAATTCTTGTAATCTTTTTTTATTTTTTGTAATTTAGTTTAGTGTATTTAATTGTATTTTAGTTTAGATATTTGTAGTTTATTTAATTTATTGATAGTGTAGGTGTATTTGGTAACTTAGGTTAGGATTTATTTTACAGGTAAATTGGTAATTATTTTAACAAGGTAGGCTATTAATTAGTTATTAACTATTGTAATAGCTATTGTACCTAGTTAAAATAAATACCAAGTTACCTGTTAAATAAGTATAAATCCTAAACATAGCTACAATGTAATTATTATTTATATTGTAGCTATCTTAGGATTTATTTTATAGGTAAGTATTTAGATTAAATAGGAAATATTTAGTTAAATATTATTAATATTATTAGATTTATTTTAATAATAATTAAGTTAGGGGGTGTTAGAGTTAGATAGGGTTAATATAGTAATATTTATATAATATAATAACTATATAACCCTAATATAATTAGGATTAATATAGTTAATATATATAATATAATAACTATATTAACTATATTAACCCTAATATAATTAGGGTTAATATAGATAATATAGCTGGCGGCGGTGTAGGGGATTAAATTAGGGGTTAATAATTTTATATAGCTGGCGGCGGGGTAGGAGCTCACATTAGGGGGTAGGTATGTGGTGGCGGCGGTGTAAGGAGCTCACATTAGGGGGTATGTAATGTAGTGGTGGCGGAGTAGGGCTAACATTAGGGGGTAGGTAATGTAGGTGCGGCGGTGTAAGGAGCTCATATTAGGGGGTAGGTAATGTAGGTGGCAGCGGAGTAAGGGGCTCACATTAGGGGGTAGGTAATGTAGGTGGCGGCAGAGTAAGGGGCTCACATTAGGGGGTAGGTAATGTAAGTGGCGGCGGTGTATGGAGCTCACATTAGGGTAGGTAATGTAGGTGGCGGCGGAGTAAGGGGCTCACATTAGGGGGTAGGTAATGTAGGTGGCGGCGGAGTAAGGAGCTCACATTAGGGGTAGGTAATGTAGTGGCGGCAGAGTAAGGGGCCACCTTAGGGGGTAGGTAATGTAGGTGGCGGCGGAGTAAGGGGCTCACATTAGGGGGTAGGTAATGTAGGTGGCGGCAGAGTAAGGGGCTCACATTAGGGTAGGTAATATAGGTGGCGGCGGGATCCGGGAGCGCGGTTTAGGGGTTAATAACTTTATTAAGTGCGGCGGGGTCGGGAGCGGCGGTTTAGGTTAATACATTTATTATTTAGGAGAGTGAGGGGGGATAGCGGATAGATGGGTATACGTGTCGGGCTATGTTTGGGAGGCGTGTTAGACAGTACGGGAGATTTAATACTTTAGTCAGTTTTTGTAGGCGCGGCAGTTTCTAAAGTGCCGTAAGTCACTGGCGACTCCAGAAATTTGTACTTACGCAGATTTCTGGACATCGCTAGTTTATCCGACTTACGGCACTTTAGCAATTGCCGGCGGGTATATTGGATAGCTCGAGTTGCGAGCTGAAACTACGGGCGGCGGGGGTTCCCTCGCTTGCGCCGCAAACTACGCCGTATATCGGATCGCGCCCATGTGAGCAGTAACTATTATACTGTAGTATGTACCCTGCAGTTTAATGTCCCTTAAAGGGATATTAAACACCATTTTTTTTTCTTTTGTGATTCACACAGAGCAAACAATTTAAAAAAAAAAAAAAAAAAAAGTTTCCAATTGGCTTCTATTATAAAATTTGCTTTGTGCCCATGGTAATTATTTGTTCAAGACACACCTTGGTGGATGTCTGGCGCACAACAAGGAAGGAAATAGTGCTGCCATCAAGTGCTCTTGCAATACTGCGCCAGGCACGTGCACACTCCTAAGCTTATGTCCCTGCTCAACAAAAGATAGCAAGAGAACGAAGAAAATTAGATAATAGAAGTAAATTAGAACATTGTTTAAAATTGTAAGTTCTGTCTGAATCATGAAAGAAATGAATGGGTTAAAGTAATTTTAAACTCAGCTGCAACATGTGGAACATTAGAGAGTTGCTAATCTACAATTGAACCGCACATCATATCATGTTCATAAGCATCAAAATAGTGAATCAAGTAGGTGCTTACATTTGGATATAAAGACCAAAATCATCCCCCCCATGGGATTACTAAGCACCACTGTGCCTGCTAAAGGGTCTGACTACTGCAGAAAATAAAGGGGAGTTTGTTTGCTTTCAGCTGCGGTTATGTACAGTATATTGCCTGCCTGGAATTTACATTTTCTCTGGCATTTAACCTTAACTAACTATGGGCCAGATTACAAGTGTAGCGCAAAATATTCCTTTCACAAGGGTGATGTTTGCGCTCCACTTTGTAATACCAGCGCACGCAAATGTACGCTGGTATTACAAGTTACGTGCAATGCGAACGCGCTCACGAGCGTGCACTTCTATAGGCACATAACACATATTAACACATAAATATATATGTATTTATTCATATACATATATATTTATAGAGAACACACAGTTATGTTAAAGGCACGGTTTTTTTCCTAGCACCCCACACCAGTACACTTTAAACCCTAAAAATTGCTTAGTATAGTGGGGGGGGGGTTGTGTGTGTTTTTTTTTTTTAAATGCTACATTATTAATTTTTTTTTTGAAAAGGGACCTCACATGTTATTCTGGGGGCAATTGGCGGACATTTAAAAAATGTACCTCTCATTAATTTTTTGAGCGATAATTGCTACCACAAGCTTGCGGTAACAATAACCAGCCACTTGTAATGGCTGGTTATTTATTGTGCGCCCGGACAATGGTAGAATTAGCCCATTTACGGGTGCACGATAAATTAGCGCTCCACTTGTAATCTAGCCCTATATGTCTTATTTCTTATTTCAGAGCTATGCCAGTCACATTATAATAGTACATTAAACTTTTTTTTTTACTGACCCAACTGTATATTTTCCCATAGAGTTTACAGGTCATCACTACATTACAATGCTCTTTATATTACGCACAGTGCGTTTGTATTACACCACTGTTTATTCTTAGAAGCAATCGTTCTGTTGTCTATAGATAACTAGTATCACTTAAGAATGATTAATTACTTCTCACTATTGTGACCGCTCATGTCCGGTATAGCCCACACCTTTTTTCTTGTGCATTGTACAACTGTTTGACCTTTCGCAAGGTAATTGTAGTTTGCACCACCTTTGGCTAATACTAATCCTGTTGTCAATACAGCATCATTACAAGTCCATACATATTCATTTCATTGCTGTATATTTTGTATGAATTTCCAACTTGAATTGTTGATTATCTCATGATAGACATAATTATCTACATGACATAAATGCTTAAAGGGACGGTGAAGTCAAATTTTAAACTTAAATGGATTGGATAAAGTATGGAATTTTAAACAAATGTACTTATGTTATCAATTTTGCTCAGTTCTCTTGGTATTCTTTGTTAAGAGTAATCCCAGATGATCACAAGAGTATATATGTGTCTTTAGCCTTGTGGTAACAATGTTTATAGCAATATTATACATATTCGCAAACACTGCTGCCATAGACTGATAAATGTATGTTCCCGCTCCTGAGCTCCTAAGCTCCTAAATGTCTTAAATATCTTCAACAAAGGATACCAGGAGAATAAAGCAAATCTGGTAATATAAGTACCTTTGAAAGATCTTTGAAATTGTATGTTCAATCTAAATTATGAAAAATGTACTTGCCGTTAATAAACTGTGGTTATTAGGCAATATATAATTTACTCCTCTCCTTTCTTGATCACTTATGTATTTGTTTACTATTTGTCCCTTCTTCTTAGTGTGTATTTAATTAATTTGCCCTGACTTACTTGCAAATCTTAAATGATATACATAGTGGACAATGTAGAATTAAGTAGACTACAGGTGATGGTGTTTTGGTTGGCTGAGACATTTTACACCGATAGTTTTGTCTTATATTTAATATAGATTCTTCAGATCTAAAGACTTTTAATCTTGAAATTAATATTTAAAAGTTATATCATTTTTAGAGTTAATTTAAAGGGACGTAAAAACAAATATGTTAAAGGGACAGTCTAGACCAGAATTTTTTTTGTTTTAAAAAGATAGATAATCCCTTTATTACCCATTCCCCAGTTTTGCATAACCAACACAGTTAAATTAATAACATTTTTACCCCTGTGATTACCTTGTATCTAAGCCTATGCAGACTGCCCCCTTATCTCAGTTCTTTTAACAAACTTGCATTTTAGCCAATCAGTACTGACTCTTAGGTTACTCCACGGGCATGAGCTCAATGTTATCTATATTGCACACATAAACTAATGTCCTCTAGTTGTTGAAAAAAATGCCCAAAATGCATACAGCTAAGAGGCGGCCTTCAGGGGGCTAAGAAATCAGCAATATGAACCTACCTAGGGTTTAGCTTTCAACTACGAATACCAAGAGAACAAAGCAAAATTGATGACAAAGTAAAATTGGAAAGTTGTTTAAAATGACAGGCCTATCTGAATCATAAATGTTTAATTTCGACTAGGACTATCCCTTTAAAGTAAACATGAAAGAAACAGATTGTTTAAAAAAAACAGCAAACACCTGACTTATTTACTTGCAACATGAGTACTTAGAATTTCTCATTGTAGCCCTCAGAGATAAGAGAGCAGACGTGTTTTGAACTTAATTTGCATTCTGCCTAAACTGAGCAGGAGCAAAACAGACTTACTGTCTCTCCATCATTATCTGAATAGTAAACCAGCTCAGGTTACCCTAGAAGATTTGTAATATCATGCTAGATAAGCTTCTGTCGAGACCACAGCCTCCTTAAAGGGCCTGTGACAGAAAGTAATGGACACTGCAAAAAACGAAGTTACAAATAAGAAATAAAGGTAAAATAATTTAAAAATTATGAAAAATACATATTGCAATGATTTCTATTAAGCATAACCCACTGGTTAGAGCATTTTTATTACAACAATGAAACAGATGTTTAACATCTCTTTAATAACTACTGATCGGTCATAATTTTCCACAAAACCTGTAAAGAATGCAGTCTTTGTTTTACAGAATGCTTCACTGCATCTATAGATGATTTACAAACTGAGAGGGCCTGTATCAATTAAATAAATATCCAGGGCCCCATTACATATGTGGCGTCACCCACAAAAGCCGGCAACGCCGGTTTTTGCGGGGGTTTGGTATCCTTATAAAGCGCCGCATATAAAAGGTGCCACGTATATTTCACCCAATGCCCGCAATTTTTACTCCCTTAGACTAACATGGGACCGCGTCACAAATCGGTATCCAATATTCAGAGCAAGGAATTACATGGGGAAAAGGGAGAAATCTTACTCCATTTTTACCTCGCCATAAAAGGCAGCCATAACAAGCCTTGCGCTGAGTTATGGGAGCACCGTAACTACCGAAAATGCCTGCAAAAATAAACTAACACCTAAGGCATGCGCAATGTCTATCTACCTGTCAACTGCAATCCCCCACCGCAATAAACTAATAAAGTGTATTAACCCCTATATCCGCCATCAAACCCACACCGCAAGTAATAACTAAAATTATTAACCCCTAATCCGCCATTAACACACAATGCAATAAAACCATTAAAACTATTAACCCCTAAACCGCCATTAACCCACAACGCAAACTACGTATTAAAACTATTAACCCCTAATCCGCCACTAACCCCACAATGCAAACTACCTATTAAAACTATTAACCCCTAAACCGCCAAAGCCCACAACGCAATAAGCCTATTAAAGTATTAACCCCTAACCGCCAAAGCCCACAACGCAATAAACCCTAACCCCTAACCTAACCCCCTAACCTTACACCGACTAAATGAACCCAAATTACCTAATTTACAAATACTAAAGTTACTATTAAATTAAAAAAACCTAACACTACTTTAAAAATTACAAATAACTAAGTATAAATTAAAGGGACAGTCTATCAAAATTCTGGAATAAACTGTCCCTTTAAGCTACAATTACAGAAAATAAAAAATCGAAGATTACAGAAAATAAAAAGGAAAATTACCAAATTTTAAAAAATTATACCTAATCCCTATGAAAATAAAAAGCCCCCCCCAAAATAAAAACACCCCCTACTCTAATAAACTACCCAGTAGCCCTTAAAAAGGGCTTTTTGCAAGGCATTGCCCCAAGATATCAGCGGCTCTTTTACAACAAAAATACACAAAGTCCCCCTAACAGTAAGCCCCCAACCCACCAACCCCCGCCAAATAAAATAACCTAACCACTAAAAACCTAAACTACCCATTGCCTTAAGAGGGCATTTGTGGAGCATTGACCTTCAAAGGGCCATTTAGCTCTTTTACTGCCCACCCTATCTAATAGAATAACCCCCCCCCCAAAAAAAAAAACCTTAAAAAACACTAAGTCTAAGCCTCAGGTTGCTACTCACCGTTCCTGAAGTCCGGCGGAGAAGGTCCTGTTCCAGTGGTGAAGTTTTCTTCCAAGCGGCGACCCACTTCTTTCTTCTTCCTGGCACATCCTTCGCGGAGTGGAGCTGAAGACCCGCGGAGCTGAAGACTGAAGACCGGGAACTGAAGACCGGCCAAAACTGGAACTGAAGACCGGCGACCGCGGAGCCATGGAGCATGGAGGATCCTCTTCGTACGATCTTCGATGCAATTAAAAATGGTGTCCCTTGAATTCCTGTTGGCTGATTTGATTCTTCAAATTCAAATCAGCCAATAGGATGAAAGCTACTCAAATCCTATTGGCTGTTCAAATCAGCCAATAGGATGAGAGCTAATGAAATTCTATCGGCTATTCAAATCAGCCAATAGAATTTCAGTAGCTCTCATCCTATTGGCTGATTTGAACAGCCAATAGGATTTGAGTAGCTTTCATCCTATTGGCTGATTTGAATTTGAAGAATCAAATCAGCCAATAGGAATTCAAGGGACGCCATTTTTAATTCTCAAGTGTGCGGCGAAGATCGTACGAAGAGGATTCTCCACGCTCCATGGCTCTGCGGTCGCCGGTCTTCAGTTCCAGTTTTGCCGGTCTTCAGTTCCCCGGTCTTCAGTCTTCAGCTCCGCGGTCTTCAGCTCCACTCCGCGAAGGATGTTCCAGGAAGAAGAAAGAAGAGGTCGCCGCTTGGAAGAAAACTTCACCACCTGGAACAGGACCTTCTCCGCCGGACTTCAGGAACGGTGAGTAGCAACCTGAGGCTTAGACTTAGTGTTTTTTAATGTTTTTTTTTTTTTTTTTTTGGGGGGGGGTTATTTATTTAGATAGGGTGGGCAGTAAAAGAGCTAAATGCCCTTTGAAGGGCAATGCTCCACAAATGCCCTCTTAAGTGCAATGGGTAGTTTAGGGTTTTTAGTGTTAGGTTATTTTATTTGGCGGGGGTTGGTGGGTGGGGGGTTTTACTGTTAGGGGGGCTTTGTGTATTTTGTTGTACAAGAGCCGCTGATATCTTGGGGCAATGCCTTGCAAAAAGCCCTTTTATAGGGCTACTGGTAGTTTATTAGAGTAGGGGGTGTTTTTATTTTGGGGGGGCTTTTTATTTTCATAGGGATTAGGTATAATTTTTAAAATTGGTAATTTTCCTTTTTATTTTCTGTAATCTTCGATTTTTTTATTTTCTGTAATTGTAGCTTAAAGGACAGTTTATTCCAGAATTTTGATTAGACTGTCCCTTTAATTTATACTTAGTTTATTTGTATTTTAAAGTAAGTGTTAGGTTTTTTTAATTTAATAGTAACTTTAGTATTTTGTAAATTAGGTAATTTGGGTTCATTTAGTCGGTGTAAGGTTAGGGGGTTAGGTTAGGGGTTAGGTTTATTGCGTTGTGGGCTTTGGCGGTTTACGGGGTTAATACTTTAATAGGCTTATTGCGTTGTGGGCTTTGGCGGTTTAGGGGTTAATAGTTTTAATAGGTAGTTTGCATTGTGGGGTTAGTGGCGGATTAGGGGTTAATAGTTTTAATACGTAGTTTGCGTTGTGGGTTAATGGCGGGTTTAGGGGTTAATAGTTTTAATGGTTTTATTGCATTGTGGGTTAATGGCGGATTAGGGGTTAATAATTTAGTTATTACTTGCGGTGTGGGTTTGATGGCGGATATTAGGGGTTAATACACTTTATTAGTTATTGCGGTGGGGGATTGCAGTTGACAGGTAGATAGACATTGCGCATGCCTTAGGTGTTAGTTTATTTTGCAGGCATTTTCGGGAGTTACGGTGCTCCCATACTCAGCTGCAAGGCTTGTATGGCTGCCTTTTTATGGCGAGGTAAAATGGAGTAAGATTTCTCCCTTTTCCCATGTAATTCCTTGCGCTGAATATTGGATACCGATTTGTGACGCGGGTCCCATGTTAGTCTATGGGAGTAAAA
This sequence comes from Bombina bombina, assembly GCF_027579735.1. Taxonomy (NCBI): domain Eukaryota; kingdom Metazoa; phylum Chordata; class Amphibia; order Anura; family Bombinatoridae; genus Bombina; species Bombina bombina. The sequence goes on along the minus strand of NC_069499.1, from coordinate 869,096,354 downwards.
ATTGCGGGCGATGGGGTGAAATATACGTGCCACATTTATATGCGGCGCTTTATATAGGATACCAAACCCCCCGCAAAAACCGGCGTTGCCGGCTTTTGTGGGTGACGCCACATATGTAATGGGGCCTGGATATTTATTTAATTGATACAGGCCCTCTCAGTTTGTAATCATCTATAGATTGCAGTGAAGCATTCTGTAAAACAAAGACTGCATTCTTTACAGGTTTTTGTGGAAAATTATGACCGATCAAGTAGTATTAAAGAGATGTTAAACATTCTGTTTCATTGTTGTAATAAAAATGCTCTAACCAGTGGGTTATGCTTAATAGAAATCATTGCAATATGTATTTTTCATAATTTTTAAATTATTTTACCTTTTATTTCTTATTTGTAACTTCGTTTTTGCAGTGTCCATTACTTTCTGTCACAGCCCTTTAAGGAGGCTGTGGTCTCTACAGGAAGCTTATCTAGCATGATATTACAAATCTTCTAGGGTAACCTGAGCTGGTTTACTATTCAGATAATGATGGAGAGACAGTAAGTCTGTTTTGCTCCTGCTCAGTTTAGGCAGAATGCAAATTAAGTTCAAAACACGTCTGCTCTTCTTATCTCTGAGGGCTACAATGAGAAATTCCTAAGTACTCATGTTGCAAGTAAATAAGTCAGGTGTTTGCTGTTTTTTTTAAACAATCTGTTTCTTTTCATGTTTACTTTAAAGGGATAGTCTAGTCGAAATTAAACATTTATGATTCAGATAGGGCCTGTCATTTTAAACAACTTTCCAATTTACTTTTGTCATCAATTTTGCTTTGTTCTCTTGGTATTCTTAGTTGAAAGCTAAACCTAGGTAGGTTCATATGCTGATTTCTTAGCCCCTGAAGGCCGCCTCTTATCTGTATGCATTTTGGCATTTTTTTCACAACTAGAGGACATTAGTTTATGTGTGCTATATAGATAACATTGAGCTCATGCCCGTGGAGTAACCTAAGAGTCAGTACTGATTGGCTAAAATGCAAGTTTGTTAAAAGAACTGAGATAAGGGGGCAGTCTGCATAGGCTTAGATACAAGGTAATCACAGGGGTAAAAAGTTTATTAATATAACTGTGTTGGTTATGCAAAACTGGGGAATGGGTAATAAAGGGATATCTATCTTTTAAAACAAAAAAAATTCTGGTCTAGACTGTCCCTTAACATATTTGTTTTTACGATCCCTTTAAATTAACTCTAAAAATGATATAACTTTTAAATATTAATTTTCAAGATTAAAAGTCTTTAGATCTGAAGAATCTATATTAAATATAAGACAAAACTATCGGTGTAAAATGTCCTCAGCCAACCAAAACACCATCACCTGTAGTCTACTTATTCTACATTGTCCACTATGTATATCATTTTAAGATTTGCAAGTAAGTCAGGGCAAATTAATTAAATACACACTAAGAAGAAGGGACAAATAGTAAACAAATACATAAGTGATCAAGAAAGGAGAGGAGTAAATTATATATTGCCTAATAACCACAGTTTATTAACGGCAAGTACATTTTCATAATTTAGATTGAACATACAATTTCAAAGATCTTTTCAAAGGTACTATATTACCAGATTTGCTTTATTCTCCTGGTATCCTTTGTTGAAGATATTTAAGACATTTAGGAGCTTAGGAGCTCAGGAGCGGGAACATACATTTATCAGTCTATGGCAGCAGTGTTTGCGAATATGTATAATATTGCTATAAACATTGTTACCACAAGGCTAAAGACACATATATACTCTTGTGATCATCTGGGATTACTCTTTACAAAGAATACCAAGAGAACTGAGCAAAATTGATAACATAAGTACATTTGTTTAAAATTCCATACTTTATCCAATCCATTTAAGTTTAAAATTTGACTTCACCGTCCCTTTAAGCATTTATGTCATGTAGATAATTATGTCTATCATGAGAATAATCAACAATTCAAGTTGGAAATTCATACAAAATATACCAGCAATGAAATGAATATGTATGGACTTGTAATGATGCTGTATTGACAACAGGATTAGTATTAGCCAAAGGTGGTGCAAACTACAATTTACCTTGCGAAAGGTCAAACAGTTGTACAATGCACAAGAAAAAAGGTGTGGGCTATACCGGACATGAGCGGGTCACAATAGTGAGAAGTAATTAATCATTCTTAAGTGATACATAGTTATCTATAGACAACAGAACGATTGCTTCTAAGAATAAACAGTGGTGTAATACAAACGCACTGTGCGTAATATAAAGAGCATTGTAATGTAGTGATGACCTGTAAACTCTATGGGAAAATATACAGTTGGGTCAGTAAAAAAAAAAGTTTAATGTACTATTATAATGTGACTGGCATAGCTCTGAAATAAGAAATAAGACATATAGGGCTAGATTACAAGTGGAGCGCTAATTTATCGTGCACCCCGTAAATGGGCTAATTCTACCATTTCCGGGGGCGCACAATAAATAACCAGCCATTACAAGTGGCTGGTTATTGTTACCGCAAGCTTGTGGTAGCAATTATCGCTCAAAAAATTAATGAGAGGTACATTTTTTAAATGTCCGCCAATTGCCCCCAGAATAACATGTGAGGTCCCTTTTCAAAAAAAAAAATAATAATGTAGCATTTAAAAAAAAAAAAAACACACACAACCCCCCCCCCACTATACTAAGCAATTTTTAGGGTTTAAAGTGTACTGGTGTGGGTTGCTAGGAAAAAAACCGTGCCTTTACATAACTGTGTGTTCTCTATAAATATATATGTATATGAATAAATACATATATATTTATGTGTTAATATGTGTTATGTGCCTATAGAAGTGCACGCTCGCTGTGAGCGCGTTCGCATTGCACGTAACTTGTAATACCAGCGTACATTTGGCGTGCGCTGGTATTACAAAGTGGAGCGCAAACATCACCCTTGTGAAAGGAATATTTTGCGCTACACTTGTAATCTGGCCCATAGTTAGTTAAGGTTAAATGCCAGAGAAAATGTAAATTCCAGGCAGGGCAATATACTGTACATAACCGCAGCTGAAAGCAAACAAACTCCCCTTTATTTTCTGCAGTAGTCAGACCCTATTAGCAGGCACAGTGGTGCTTAGTAATCCCATGGGGGGGGATGATTTTGGGTCTTTATATCCCAATGTAAGCACCTACTTGATTCACTATTTTGATGCTTATGAACATGATATGATGTGCGGTTCAATTGTAGATTAAGCAACTCTCTAATGTTCCACATGTTGCAGCTGAGTTTAAAATTACTTTTAACCCATTCATTTTCTTTCATGATTCAGACAGAACTTACAATTTTAAACAATGTTCTAATTTACTTCTATTATCTAATTTTCTTCGTTCTCTTGCTATCTTTTGTTGAGCAGGGACATAAGCTTAGGAGTGTGCACGTGCCTGGCGCAGTATTGCAAGAGCACTTGATGGCAGCACTATTTCCCTTCCTTGTTGTGCGCCAGACATCACCAAGGTGTGTCTTGAACAAAGAATTACCATGGGCACAAAGCAAATTTGATATAGAAGCCAATTGGAAACTTTTTTTTTTTTTTTTTTTTAAATTGTTTGCTCTGTGTGAATCACAAAAGAAAAAAAAATGGGTTTAATATCCCTTTAAGGGACATTAAACTGCAGGGTACATACTACAGTATAATAGTTACTGCTCACCTGGGGCGCGATCCGATATACGGCGTAGTTTGCGGGCGCAAAGCGAGGGAACCCCGCACGCCCCGTAGTTTCAGCTCGCAACTCGAGCTATCCAATATACCCCGCCGGCAATTGCTAAAGTGCCGTAAGTCGGAATAAACTAGCGATGTCCAGAAATCTGCGTAAGTACAAATTTCTGGAGTCGCCAGTGACTTACGGCACTTTAGAAACTGCCGGCGCCTACAAAAACTGACTAAAGTATTAAATCTCCCGTACTGTCTAACACGCCTCCCAAACATAGCCCGACACGTATACCCCTCTATCCGCTATCCCCCCTCACTCTCCTAATAATAAATGTATTAACCCCTAAACCGCCGCTCCCGGACCCCGCCGCACTTAATAAAGTTATTAACCCCTAAACCGCCGCTCCCGGATCCCGCCGCCACCTATATTACCTACCCTAATGTGAGCCCCTTACTCTGCCGCCACCTACATTACCTACCCCCTAATGTGAGCCCCTTACTCCGCCGCCACCTACATTACCTACCCCCTAAGGTGAGCCCCTTACTCTGCCGCCACCTACATTACCTACCCCCTAATGTGAGCTCCTTACTCCGCCGCCACCTACATTACCTACCCCCTAATGTGAGCCCCTTACTCCGCCGCCACCTACATTACCTACCCCCTAATGTGAGCTCCTTACACCGCCGCCACTTACATTACCTACCCCCTAATGTGAGCCCCTTACTCCGCCGCCACCTACATTACCTACCCCCTAATGTGAGCCCCTTACTCCGCTGCCACCTACATTACCTACCCCCTAATATGAGCTCCTTACACCGCCGGCACCTACATTACCTACCCCCTAATGTTAGCCCCTTACTCCGCCACCACCTACATTACATACCCCCTAATGTGAGCTCCTTACACCGCCGCCACCTACATTACCTACCCCCTAATGTGAGCTCCTACCCCGCCGCCAGCTATATTAAAATTATTAACCCCTAATTTAATCCCCCTACACCGCCGCCAGCTATATTATCTATATTAACCCTAATTATATTAGGGTTAATATAGTTAATATAGTTATTATATTATATATATTAACTATATTAATCCTAATTATATTAGGGTTAATATAGTTATTATATTATATATATATTAACTATATTAACCCTATCTAACTCTAACACCCCTAACTTAATTATTATTAAAATAAATCTAAATAATATTAATAATATTAACTAAATTTTTCCTATTTAAATCTAAATACTTACCTATAAAATAAATCCTAAGATAGCTACAATATAATTAATAATTACATTGTAGCTATTTTAGGATTTATACTTATTTTACAGGTAACTTGGTATTTATTTTAACTAGGTACAATAGCTATTAAATAGTTAATAACTATTTAATAGCTACCTTGTTAAAATAATTACCAATTTACCTGTAAAATAAATCCTAACCTAAGTTACAAATACACCTACACTATCAATAAATTAAATAAACTACAAATATCTAAACTAAAATACAATTAAATACACTAAACTAAATTACAAAAAATAAAAAAAGATTACAAGAATTTTAAGCTACTTACACCTAATCTAAGCCCCCTAATAAAATAATAAAGCCCCCCAAAATAAAAAAAATGCCCTACCCTATTCTAAATTAAAAAGTAACCAGCTCTTTTACCAGATCTTAAAAGGGCTTTTTGCCGGGGCGTTGCCGCAAAGTAATCAGCTCTTTTACCTGTAAAAAAATAATACAATACCACCCCCCCAACATTACAACCCACCACCCACATACCCCTACTCTAAACTCACCCAAACCCCCCTTAAAAAAACCTAACAACATTGCCGGGATGGAAGACCTCTTCTTTGCCGCTTGGATGAAGACATCACCGGGATGGAGGACCACATCTGGATGAAGAGTTCGGCCCGGCGCTGGGTGAAGACGACTCAAGGTAGGGAGATCTTCAGGGGGTTAGCGATAGGTTTTTTTTAAGGGGGGTTTGGATGGGTTTAGAGTAGGGGTATGTGGGTGGTGGGTTGTAATGTTGGGGGTGGTATTGTGTTTTTTTTACAGGCAAAAGAGCTGATTACTTTGGGGCAATGCACGCAAAAAGCCCTTTAAGAGCTGGTAAAAGAGCTGGTTACTTTTTAATTTAGAATAGGGTAGGGCATTTTTTTTATTTTGGGGGCTTTATTATTTTATTAGGGGGCTTAGATTAGGTGTAAGTAGCTTAAAATTCTTGTAATCTTTTTTATTTTTTGTAATTTAGTGTTTTGTTTTTTTGTAATTTAGTTTAGTGTATTTAATTGTATTTTAGTTTAGATATTTGTAGTTTATTTAATTTATTGATAGTGTAGGTGTATTTGTAACTTAGGTTAGGATTTATTTTACAGGTAAATTGGTAATTATTTTAACAAGGTAGCTATTAAATAGTTATTAACTATTTAATAGCTATTGTACCTAGTTAAAATAAATACCAAGTTACCTGTAAAATAAGTATAAACCGTAAAATAGCTACAATGTAATTATTAATTATATTGTAGCTATCTTAGGGTTTATTTTATAGGTAAGTATTTAGATTTAAATAGGAATAATTGAGTTAATATTATTAATATTATTTAGATTTATTTTAATAATAATTAAGTTAGGGGTGTTAGAGTTAGATAGGGTTAATATAGTTAATATATATATAATATAATAACTATATTAACTATATTAACCCTAATATAATTAGGGTTAATATAGTTAATATAGGTGGCGGCGGTGTAGGGGGATTAGATTAGGGGTTAATGTATTTAATATAGCTTGCGGCAGTGTAGGGGGATTAAATTAGGGGTTAATAATTTTAATATAGCTGGCAGCGGGGTAGGAGGATTAGATTAGAGGTTAATGTATTTAATATAGCTTGCGGCGGTTGTAGGGGGATTAAATTAGGGGTTAATAATTTTAATATAGCTGGCGGCGGGGTAGGGGGATTAGATTAGGGGTTAATAATTTTAATATAGCTGGCGGCGGGGTAGGAGCTCACGTTAGGGGGGTAGGTAATGTAGGTGGCGGCGGTGTAAGGAGCTCACATTAGGGGGTAGGTAATGTAGGTGGCGGCGGTGTAAGGAGCTCACATTAGGGGGTAGGTAATGTAGGTGACGGCGGAGTAAGGGGCTCACATAGGGGGTAGGTAATGTAGGTGGCGGCGGTGTACGGGGCTCACATTAGGGGGTAGGTCATGTAGGTGGCGGCGGGGTAAGGGGCTCACAGTAGGGGGTAGGTTATGTAGGTGGCGGCGGGGTCCGGGGAGTGGCGGTTTAGGGGTTAAATACTTTATTAGGGATTGCGGCGGGGGATCGCGGTTGACAGGTAGATAGACATTGCGCATGTGTTAGGTGTTAGGTTTTTATTTTGCAGTTTGCGGTTGACAGGTAGATAGACATTGCGCATACGTTAGGTGTTAGGTTTTATTTTGCAGTTAGTTTAGGGAGTTACGGGGCTCCAATACACAGCGTAAGGCTTACTACGCCTGCAATTTGTGGCGAGGTGAAAATGGAGTAAGATTTCTCCATTTTCGCCACGTAAGTCCTTACGCTGTATTTTGGATACCAAACTGCGCTGGTTTGGTATACCTGTCTATGGTCCAAAAAACTACGGCCGAAGGCAGAAATATACGAGCGTAACTTCTATGTTACGCCATATATGTGATACCAAACCAGCGCAAATTTTGGCGTCGCCGGCTTTTGCGGGCGACGATTTATATCGGATCGGGCCCCAGGCTTTTGTTTTTCCCTGCAGCTGTCTTCAAAGCCATTCACTTATTTCAACATTTTACAAGTGCTGGTTAGTGAAGCTGCATCTTCACACTGGACACCGCCATCTTAGAGTAGAAGTACTCGCATCTTGTGACCAAAGCAGATAACATTCAGCTGATCATTCAGTGATACGGTTGTCTTCCTGACAAACCGTATTGTGCACAATTCAAAGCAGTATTTTGTTTTCCAGCGGCTGCATTATTCATGAGTTTTTTTTTTAATATATATTGTTATGCAAAAATATAACGCTTTTGCTTTCTTTTGTGCAAAATAACCCAAAATACAAGGTACAGCTGTCAAAATAACTGTAATATCACTGATCTGTCTGTGAAAGTGCACTGCTTCTGTCACAGAATGGAAGAATATTTGTGTTACAAGATGGCGGCACTTAGTATAACGATTCAGAGCTTTACCAATGGCTTTAATGAGAGCTGCAGGAACAGGAGCAAGATAACATGGTGAGTAATAACCATTCATCTGTAGTTATACCGAGCAGTTTAAAGTGATTGTAAAATTGAATGATTTAAAGCCCGGTATTTAAAAAGTCTTAAAAACATGGGCACTTTAAGTCACTAAACGTTACAATTACGCTTCTTTTTTAAAATACTTACCTTTCTGTTACTGTAAACTTACTGCCGATCCTACGCCCGCAGCTCCTTCAGTATAATTTTAGCATATCAATGACGATTTGGCTTCCTCCAATTGCTGCGTGCCTCAGGAGCTGGACGCCAAAGGGGCACACAGCGATTGGAGGAAGCTGGATTTGTGATCGATCTGCACAATACTGAAGGAGATGTGGGCGGAGGATCGGCGGTAAGTTTACAGTAACAAAAAGTAATTGTAAAGCTTAATGACTTAAAGTGCCCATGTTTTTAAGAGCATTTTTAAATACCGAGCTTTAAGTCATTCAACTTTACAATCACTTTAATCACTTTAATGGCCCTTTAATTGTGCTTGGGGCATCTTATTCCCACCCCCCTTTGGAATTTTATTTTGGACACCTATGACTAAGCCTATGTTACCCTTGTCACTGCCTCTAATTAAAGGTCATGTAGCATGTTTATTAGTAGACATGTGCAATTCGTTTCGGCCGAATTTACTTTTTGGAAGAATGTTGGCTGATTAAGAGATTGAGATCAATACAACTTTCCGAATCAGCACCATAACTAAAATCCCCAAAAATCCCCAAAAAATCAGATCCATTGTTTATTCATATTTATCTAATCTAAACTGCCACCCCCCCCCCCCCACTTTGCCAACACTAAATAAACCTATTAAACTCTAAACCGCCGTCCCCCCACATCACCAACACTAAATAAACCTATTAACCCCTAAACCGCCATCCCCCCACATCGCCAACACTAAATAAACCTATTATCACCTAAACCCCCGTCCCCCCACATCGCCAACACTAAATAAACCTATTAACCCCTAAACCGCTATATCTCCACACCGCCAACACTAAATAAACCTTTTAACCCCTAAACCGCCCCAGCACATCGCCAACACTAAATAAACCTATTAACCCCCAAACCGCCATATCTCCACACCGCCAACACTAAATAAACCTTTTAACCCCTATACCGCCGTCCCCCCACATCGCCAACACTAAATAAAGCTATTAACCTCTAAACCGCCAGCCCCCCACATCGCAACTATCTAAAGTAAACTATTAACCCCTAAACCTGCGTCCCCCCACATCTCCAACACAAAATAAAGCTATTAACCCCTAAACTGCTACCCCCCAACATCGCAACTACATAAATTAAACTATTAACCCCTAAATGGCCGTACCCCCAATCCCTAACACTAAACAAAGCTATTAACCCCTAAACCGCCAACTACCTAAATTAAAGCTATTATATATTTTTTATCAATTTTTTTTTTTAAAGTTTTTCATATGTAATAAACATACTGTATATTGCACTTTAAGGAGACATCTGTGTCCTAAATAAAAGGGACATAAAAGTGCATAAAATGTGTTAGAGCATTTTATTTTGCACTATTGTTTGTATACAATTAGGTGTTATTTAAAGTCAGTTCTAGAGCAGCAGTTTACTACTGGGAGCTAGTTGAACACATCTGGTGAGCCAATGACTAGAGACATGTGTGTAGCCACCAATCACCAGCTAGCTTCCAGTAGTGCATTGCTGCAGTGGAGCTGACCTTAAACTATGTGTTTAACCCAGTTGCATATATGCATCTAATATAGTGATAATAAAATGCTCTAACACATTAGAGCATTTTATTTGCACTTTAAATATTTCCTGGTTGGACAGGGGCTTTATGACTGACAATGGATTATTTTTTAAGGTACACAGACATTATTCATTGACATTGATGCATCAATTAACTCTTTAACTGAAGCATAAAGAGGCAAAAAAATGTTTTTCTTGTCTGTTGCAGTGTAGACAAAATAAATATAAATGTACCCATTCGGATATGAACACAAAATTTTTCCTATTATTCTAAAAAAGTTTCCTGTTTATTTTTATTATCAAATTAGCTTTGTTCTTTTGGTAATCTTTATTGAAGAGGATACCTAGATTGGTAGAGTGCACATGTCTAGAACACTGTATGGTAGCAAACACTGCTTGTGCTACAGCCATGTGGTTGCTCCTAAACCTTCCTTCTTGCTTTTCAACAAAGGGTACCAAGGGTACAAAGTACATTTGGTAATAGAAATACATTGGAAAATTTTTAAAATGTTATACTGTGTCTTAATTATAATAGAAAATGTTGGGTTTCGTGTCCCTTTGCACCACATGGACTTAGGTGCTATGTTGCAGGTTACTTTGCCCAGCGTACCCTGTAGCGCATACTACAGTCCCTTGACAGCTAAGACTGCAAGCCAGGGGCAGAAAGAGGGAGGTGGGTGGGCGGCTATGTTTGCATTAATAAATATTTTTCAAAAATATTGTATATTAACTGGGTACTGGCAAACAGCCAGTACCTAAGATGGTGGAGTGCAGTAGGAGGGGGGAGGTTTATAGAGCTGTTAAGGAGGGATCAGGGAGGTGGGAGGGTAAGAGGGGAACCTACACTGCAGAAAAAAATTAAATAAAAAAAAAACAAAAAATAAATAAAACTAAAACGTAATACTGGCAGAACAGTAACGGACCTACTCAACAGAGGGTCCTGGTGCAATTGTTTTTTGGGCCCTCCCCAATGGTAACTCAGTCGTAAGCAATAATAATAATAATATACCATATAAGGATTTTGAGGAAAGATAGATGAACCTGCAGCCTGCACTAGTAAAAGGCTCCCCTGCATTAGGATTGAACACATTCTGCACATGCATATATATAGACTGGCTGCTATGGGGCCCTGGTGCCACCACACCTGCTCCACCAATAGTAGTTCCGCAGACTGTCTGCCAGTTCCTAAGATGGTGCTGAAAAGTGGGGGCGGGTGAGAACTGTTTGGGAGTATCAGGGAGGGATCAGGGAGGTAGGAGGTGTCATGTGGGAGGGTAATTTTTACAATAGAATACTATTACCCTTACCAGCTAATTAATTAAATAATTAATTAATTAATTAATTAATTAATTAACCTCTTCACTATCGGGAATTTCAGAAGTGTGGTGCACAGCTGCAATTTTAGCCTTCTAATTACCAAAAAGCCTATTTGCTTTGTTGTATCACTATTAAATACATTTAAAACATTAGTGGGAACTGATAGCTTAGTGGTCAAGTTGTATGCCTAAGGATTTAACACACAGAGTTCTATTCCCCTAATAGCAATTTTTTTTTTGTGCACTGTTTGTTTGATCACATTTTTTATTTTTTTTATAATTACCAAAAAGCAATGGTAAAGCCATGCATATCTGAACAAATGGGATCCCAGAGAAGATTTTACAAGTGGTATGTAAATCATTTCTGTGAGAAACCCAAAGTTTGTGAAAATGTTAAAAGATTTTTTTTTATATATGATTGCATTTGGCAGTGAATTGGTGGCATGAAATATACCAAAATTGACCTAATCAATACATTGGGGTTTCTACTAAAAATATATAGTTTTGATAGGTAAAAAAAAAAAAAAAAAAATAAACCCACAAGGCTCTATTTCTGTTAAACTGGAGTGATAGCAAAAATGCTAAAAATTATTTGGCACTTCTCTGAAGTTCTCTGAAATTCCCGGTCCTGAAGGGGTTAAAGGGACAAGGTACTGTACAATTTTCTCCCCTTTAATGTGTTCCCAAATACCCATTTTACCTGCTGGAGTATATTTCATTGTTTGCAAACTCTTTTACATTTATTTTGTCATTTGAAATAGTTAATTTGGCCCATTAATACTGACACCTATACTGAAAATATAAATATGTTTGTTCTGCAAAAAGTTATGTAAACAGGAGATAACAGCATACATTGACCTCTCAGAAAATAGTTGGTTTTACTCATTGAACATACCAGCCTTAAAGGGACATGCAACCCAAAATCTTTCTTTCATGATTTAGGTAGAAAATACAATTTTAAACAACTTTCCAATTTACTTCTATTATTTAATTTTCTTTTCTTGTTATCCTTTGTTGAAAGGTTTATCTAGGAAAGTTTAGGAGCAGCAAAGAACCTAGGTTCTAGCTGCTGATTGGGGGCTGCATATATATACCGATTGTCATTGGCTCACCCATGTGTTCAGTTAGAAACCAGTAGTGCATTGCTGCTCCTTCAACAAAGCATACAAAGAGAATGAAGCAAATTTGATAATAGAAGTAAACTGGAAAGTTGTTTGAAATTGTATGTTCTACCTAAATCATGAAAGAAAAAATTTCGAGTCTCATGTCCCTTTAATTAGCATGCCAATAGCTAACTATTAGACTCTGTCTACAAAAAGAGATAACATGATAAACGTCTGCTCTTTCTGCAGGGTCAGCTCATTTAAATGTCCATATCTGTGAGAGCAATAGGTGATGGTTTTCATGAGCAAAAACAGCTATTTCAAATACAAAAATATACATGAAGGAATAATTTCCAAATATTTAATAATCTGCAGTAAGTATAACATGTAATTTGGAACTACATTTTACAATACAGTGTCCTTTTAATGCTGAATTTGTCTGGGCTCCATTCTCTGCTATGGCCAAACAGGGAGAGATATTGACTGAGCTGCTGCATATGTCAACCACCTACTGTACAGAATATAGGAGTCAGGGGTCTAAATTGCATATAATGTACTCCAGCCTCTCTAGAGGAGTTGACAAACTACAATATTGAGAGTGTATTACAAAGTTTGCCGCTATACAGTTAAAATGTCACTGAACAGATCTTGCTTCTGTGTAAAATTTGCACTGGTACCTCATTCCCTAGAGTTGCAAAAAGAAAGTTCGGTAAACTGCAAATACTACGACTCAAACAGCTGATTTCGGCTATTTGCAGAATTTTAAAAACTTATCTTATACGATTTTGCTTTTTGGCCTTACTAGTGGGTTTATGAGGCAGCACATTTTTACACAAAAGCAAGAGGTGTTTGATGCCCGTTTAAGTGAACATATTATCTCCTTAACGACTTTCGTTTAACCCTTAAGGCCCAGGCGGTCTCGCTGACAGCGGTCCCACACGTGATCACATGTCAAAAATGACTAGACATTGTTTGTGACACCCATGAACTAACAGTGTCTAACTGTGAAATACTGTCAAAATGCACTGAGATAAGAGGTGGTCTTTAAGGTCTTAGTATTTAGCATATGAGCCTACCTAGGTTTAGCTTTCAACAAAGAATAATTATAGACCAAAGCAAATTCTGATGATAAAAGTAAATTGGAAAGTTGTTTAAAATTGCATGCCCTATCTGAATCATGAAAGTTTAATTTTGACTTGACTGTCCCTTTAAGGGGAAAACCGATAGTGAGCAAAAATGCCAAATTGCTGTGTCATTTAATAACAGAAACTTGGAAGAACCTCTGTCCTTAAAGGGACAGTTTACTCAAAAATGTTCTCCCCTTTAATTTGTTCCCAATGATCCACTTTACCTGCTGGAGTGTATTAAATTGTTTACAAGTAGCTCCTTTACCCTTATATTGGCATTTGAAAATGTTAATTTAGCATGTGGTATCCCCACCTATTCTGAAAGTTTGTGGCCGCGCGTACCAGCTATAGATAAGCTTTGTAAACACAGCCAGCAGAAGAAATTACACTCCCAGTGTGATAAAGCAGAGATAAGGTAGTAAAATGTTGATTTTCCATTGTTCTCTCAAAGTATTGGTGATTGTTTTAAGGACAGATATAAGATAAAGAAGCAGGTATATTTGCACAATGTGATACAGTAATGAGATCTGATTATACCTACAAGCTCAACCCATTTTATTAGGTTGTGGCTTCAAAACACAAAATCAGAGCTTTAATATACAGAAATAAACCTTAAAAAGCTAATTTTCATACATTTTTTACTCTGCAGTTGGTTAAATAAGCAATTGTAAACACATTAAGGGAAAAACTATTTTACAGTATACTGTCCCTTTAACCCCTTAATGACCGGACCATTTTTCAATTTTCTTACCCTTAATGACAATGGCTATTTTTACATTTCTGCAGTGTTTGTGTTTAGCTGTAATTTTCCTCTTACTCATTTACTGTACCCATACATATTATATACCGTTTTTCTCGCCATTAAATGGACTTTCTAAGGATACCATTATTTTCATCATATCTTATAATTTCCTATAAAAAAAAATATAAAATATGAGGAAAAAATTGAAAAAAACACACTTTTTCTAACTTTGACCCCCAAAATCTGTTACACATCTACAATCACCAAAAAACACCTATGCTAAATAGTTTCTAAATTTTGTCCTGAGTTTAGAAATACCCAATGTTTACATGTTCTTTACTTTTTTGCAAGTTATAGGGCCATAAATACAAGTAGCACTTTGCTATTTCCAAACAACTTTTTTTCAAAATTAGCGCTAGTTACATTGGAACCCTGATATCTGTCAGGAATACCTGAATATCCCTTGACGTATATATTTTTTTTAGAAGACAACCCAAAGTATTGATCTAGGCCCATTTTGGTATATTTCATGCCACCATTTCACCGCCAAATGTCATCAAATAAAAAAAAAAGTTCACTTTTTCACAAATTTTGTCACAAACTTTAGGTTTCCCACTGAAATTATTTACAAACAGCTTCTGCAATTAAGGCACAAATGGTTGTAAATGCTTCTTTGGGATCCCCTTTGTTCAGAAATAGCAGACTTATATGGCTTTGTGGTTGCTTTTTGGTAAGTAGAAGGCCGCTAAATGCTGCTGCGCACCACACGTAAATTATGCCCAGCAGTTAAGGGGTTAAATTAGGTAGCTTGTAGGGAGCTTGCAGGGTTAATTTTAGCTTTAGGGTAGAGATCAGCCTCCCACCTGACACATCCCACCCCCTGATCCCTCCCAAACAGTTCTCTTCCCTCCCCCACCCCACAATTGTCCCCGCCATCTTAAGTACTGGCAGAAAGTCTGCCAGTACTAAATAAAAGGAGTTTTTATTTTTTTTAATAAAAAAAAATAAAATGTTTTAGCTGTGATGGACTCCTGCCTTAGCCCCAACCTCCATGATCCCCCCCCCCAGCAATCTAACCCTCTCCCCTACCTAATTGCCGCCATCTTGGGTACTGGCAGCTGTCTGCCAGTACCCAATTTGCCCCCCAAAAAAGTGGTTTTAATTATTATTTTTTATTACTAATTTATTTTTTTCTGTAGTGTAGCAGCCCCCCACAATACCCCAACCCCCTCCCCCTCCCAGATCCTCATATATATATATTTCCCCCCCTCTTCCCACTCATTGGTGTCAGTGTGGGTAGGTGATCGCGGGCGTGCGCGCGCACCCGCGCGCGCACGCGCACGCGCATGCGCGCACCCGCGCGCTCCCGGCACCCGGCGTGCACATTGCACTAACAGGAGCCGGATGCCGGGTAGCGATGGGCCGCCCACCCGCCTCCCAGTTGCGCTCCCACCCACCAACGAACCGGCCGCATCGCTACCGGTGCAGAGAGGGCCACAGAGTGGCTCTCTCTGCATCGGATGCTTTCTAAGGGTATTGCAGTGATGCCTCGATATTGAGGCATCCTGCAATACCCTGAGAGCTGCTGGAAGCGATTGCGATCGCTTCCAGCACTCTCTTAGACAAGTGACGTACCAGGTACGTCCATTGTCACTAACTGCAAGTTTTTGCAGGACGTACCTGGTACGTCACTTGTCATTAAGGGGTTAAGGGGTTAAAATGGCATTTACCTGAATTTGCCAATAAACAATAAAAATAAAGTTTTCGAGCATGTCAGATTTCTAGCATCTTGAAATCCATTATTAAAGGATTACTTTCTGTTATAATTTTTAAGCTAAACAACTAACATATTAAAGTTAATAAACATTAATTAAAGAGATAGCAAAGTTCAAATGAGGTGCACAAACAGCCAGTTGTGAATACAAATTTTCTTTTATTTGCAAGTCAAATTTCAAATTCCCTCCAGGGATACGGGAATCACAAGTTGGTAGTGAGTGGAGAAAGCTTCACTCTAGTGACTGTCTGCTGACATGTTTCGGCAATGAAGCCGTAATCGTAGCTGCAGTCTCAGGTGTGCACCAGTCTAATGAACCGGTTCCTGATACCTGATTGGTTTAAAAGTTTTATTAAAACCACACCTAGAGTGAAGCTAACCCCTACTCTTCTGACACATATTATAATAGAATAACACATTTCTATTACAGGTGTAACATACACACTTATGTGAAACCTAAACCACATAAACAATCAACTACTGTTGAGGTTATTAGTAAATAAACAATATAACACTTAGGTAAATCCATTAACCAAGCATTACAAACATGACAAAAATCATATAAGAAATGCAAGATTTAAAAAAAATAGTAATATATACAGTGAAAAACAGGTTATGCATAGAGTGCAATTAACAAACAAATTTTAGAGATAAACAAGTGTATTAGAATGCATATATATATATGCATAAGTGGTATCATTGCCCACATTGACTTGTAACAATATATGCATATTTCTACAGCGTGCAAATTGTACAGCAAGTACTCCTTATATGAGTTAGGATGAAATCTTGGATACACAGACCCAGAGCCAGAATATCATTCCCAGAAATTAATTAGGTCAAATTCAGAATTTAGACCTTCAGGGACTCTGGTTCTGAGTCTGTGTATCCAAAACACCTCTCTCTTTGCCAGCAATATTTCCTTATCACCTAATAACCTCAACAGTAGTTGATTGTTTATGTGGTTTAGGTTTCACATAAGTGTGTATGTTACACCTGTAATAGAAATGTGTTATTCTATTATAATATGTGTCAGGAGAGTAGGGGTTAGCTTCACTCAAGGTGTGGTTTTAATAAAACTTTTAAACCAATCAGGTATCAGGAACCGGTTCATTAGACTGGTGCACACCTGAGACTGCAGCTACGATTACGGCTTCATTGCCGAAACATGTCAGCAGACAGTCACTAGAGTGAAGCTTTCTCCACTCACTACCAACTTGTGATTCCTGTATCCCTGGAGGGAATTTGAAATTTTACTTGCAAATAAAAGAAAATTTGTATTCACAACTGGCTGTTTGTGCACCTCATTTGAACTTTGCTATCTCTGTCTTGTGGAACCGAGGTTGCACCAGTTACCAGTGTGTCTTATCTGCTTATCTACAAATCTCAGCATACCGCTCTTGATCTCGGAGGTTGCCGGGGATTTCACAATACTATCCGGGTGAAAGAAGTTCCGTGAACCGGAAGAAGAACCAGTGACGTCACACGCCATCAAGGAGGAATCGGGCAGAGAAGACCGGAGCAGTTAGAGAGGGCGTCAAGTGCCAGACCAGCTCCGTGTGCACCTGGTTTGCACACAAAGGGTCGTCTTGAATTTTGCTAACCTGCGGGTATGGCCAGGTGACAACTGGACTTTGCGTGACCAAGAGGGGTGAGAGATTTACTTGATTATTACGGCATTGGAGCTACCTTTATTACATTGTATAGCTCCTCAGACAATTTATATTAGTTATTGTCTGTGTTCCTATTTTGCCTACATCACCAGTTGCCTCAGGTGCCGACACACTTTGACTTTTTAAACATTAATTAAAACCTACTGACCTATATTTTCTCCAAAACAAAGTTTCATAACGTTCTAAAAGTTATATCTTTTATTCGCCGATGATGTCACGTTATCCTGCCCACTATTTTTAGCACTGAGTGTTCAAAATACTTAAACCAATAACTTTGTGTTTAAAGCGCCATTTTGAAACCTAGGTATTGTAAACGGATTGGTACAGAGCAAAGGATACCCATGGAGTGGGTTTGGAAAACAATTAAATTTGCAGACAAGATTTCTGATATACGGTAGAGATATGTTAATGAAATGCTATTGATAAAAAGCGTATTTGGGGTAGTTAGTTAGTAACAGGCATAGAAAATATTTACTTACAGTGGCCCTTTAAATAGCCCCTACGTCCTTGCACTACATTATGCACCGTAGGAAAATATAGCAACTTAGCTTATTCAGATTTTTACCACTGCTTTTATAAAAAAATAATAATAATATTTTTCCTGCTATACCCATCTAACAGGAACTTCTCATTAAACATATTGCTGCTTAAAGGGATATAAAACACAAAAATAGTTATAAAAAGTTTCCAATTTACTACTATTATCAAATTTGCTTTGTTCTGATGGTATTCTTTGTTGAAGTGATACCTAGATGGGTGTCTGGAGCACCTAGGTAATAGTGTTACCATCTAGTGTTCGTGCAAATGGATAACATTCTTGCAAAATTGCTGCTATATAGTGCACAAGACACTTATATCCCTGCTTTTCAACAAAAATTACAAAGCGAACAAAGAAAATTTGATGATAGAAGTAAATTAGAGTTTATAATTGTACGTTCTAGCTGAATAATGAAAGAAACATTTTGAGTTGCATGTCCCTTTAAGCATATATATACTTTTACACCACCCACATTTTGTAGTCTTGGGTAATAGTAGTTTAAACAAAAGTAAATAGTTTTTATTATATTCCAGTGGTGGCTTGGGAGCTAAACATAACATTACACATACATGACACTGTGTTTGTAAAACCCAGTGCTTTGCTCATTTCTTGGTTACACACTTCCCTCATCTGGTCATTTTAGGGTAATAATGCTGTTCTCTTTATTTTAAGGACCTAGTATATTTAAAAATATTTAAATGGACATAAAACACCTCTTTTTTTTAACTACTACTGTATATGTATTTTTAAAAACTTACTAAAAATTTTAAATATAAAACTACATTTTTGTATATGCTTATAAATCAGAAATAATTTTTTTCATTGCATTATTTTGCAACCCATTTACATACCCTTTTAAAAGCCTTTTATCTCCTTAGTTGAGGCCAATAAGAGACAAATGCAAATGAGCTACTACATTGATTAAACAATCACTGTGTAGACAGTAGCTTCTAAAATCTGGAGATTAAATCCACAACTGTCAGAGTTAAATTTAAAGGGATATTAAACCCACATGTTTTCCTTTTATGAATCAGATAGAGCATGCAATTTTAATCAACTTTCTCATTTACTCCTATTATACATGTTTATTCTCTTAGTATCTTTATTTGAAAAGCAGGAATGTAAGCTTAGGAGCCAGCCCATTTTTGGTTCAACACCTGGGTAGCGCTTGCTGATTGGTGGCTAAATGGGTACAGGTCGTCATCATATCTCAGTATGCACCACTGTCCAAGAGCATCTGGATTTCTTCATTTCTGCACTTTCACAGGTTGTGGGTGTTCCTGATTGTCTGCTAGTTGTACAGGCATTGGGTTGTTATGACTGAAGTGATTTGTGCTAAATCATGTACAGATTAGGTCTTTCTTTGTTAAACAAAAGCAGCTGACATCACAACGTATCTGCTCACCTAGAGCAAGGGTGATGGTTTATTCTCATTGAAGAAAAACAGCCCCACTTATGGGATTGTTTGTCTGAGGCCTTCATATAGCTGGATCTCATGGTCCTACGCCATCAACCTGTATGCTGTTCCCTTTAATACTCCTCCTTCATCATCAGGGCCCCTTTCCCATGGCTTGGCTCAAAATAGTTCTATGTGCCAGCTTTAAATTCATTAGTAAAAAGCAAGAACTTTTGGTTTCTGTTTATACTGTGTGCAAGGTCCATCACTAAAAAAACGAGCACAGAAACCTTTGGATGAGTAGCATGAAGGTAGTGTAGAACTGGATTAAGATATTTCCATATAGCAGTAGGGCCGTTGTGTCTGGAAAGGTAGGTTGTGTTGTGATGAAGCATATGGGCTTCTGTTGCCCTACATTCATTACCCCAGTGTGTAGAGTGACTTGCTTGTGTGAGGCCCCAAGGTGGACAGCTTGGATCTCTGATGCGTAATTACAGAGAGAGTTCTCTGAAAAATCAATGTGGATCAATGCCTCATACACTGCCAGGGTGTATTGTTAGCTGACAATAGTAGGTGTATTGCTGTTTGCCATTGAGCAGGTGCTTCTCAAACTTGTGAATGTTGTTGTGGAGCAATTCTGTAAGGGTCTCCTGTGGAACCCCAGTATTAAACAATTAAACATGCTCTATACAAAATATTTTTCACAATCAACTTTTTTAAACCCTTAAATGCCTGTTTCCCTTCACCTTGACAGTGACTGTCGTGGCAGCTCTGGGACATTCTCAGATGGGGTATTTATCATTCTCAGTGGTTGTCTCCTCTCCTTCTTTTCTATGCTGCTCTCCACTTATTATGCTCCACGGCTCTCTCTCACTTAGGTCACTAATTCTTTTTTTCTTTCCTGCCTGTCAAAGTTTAAACGGATACTAAACACAAAATTTTTCTTTAATGATTCAGATAGAGCATACAATTTTAAGCAACTTTCTAATTTACTCCTATTAGCAATTTTTCTTCATTCTCTTGCTATCTTTATTTAAAAAGCAGGAATGTAAAGCATAGGCTCCTATGCTTTACATTCCTGCTTTTTAAATAAAGATAGCCCAATTTTGGCTCAGAACCTGGGTTTTGCTTGCTTATTGGTTTGCTAAATGTAGCCACCAATAAGCAAGCACTATCCATGGTGCTGAACCTAAAATGGGCTGGCTCCTAAGCTTTAAATTCCTGCTTTTTAAATAAAGATAGCAAGAGAATGAAGAAAAATTGATAATAGGAGTAAATTAGAAAGTTGCTTAAAATTGCATGCTTTGAATCATGAATGATAAAAAATGGATTTAGTATCCCTTTAAGTTTACACATTACATCAAATATTCTATTTATAACAAAAATATGAGTTGTCATGATTTCGGTAAGCATACAGTATATTTACTGAAACAATGAACATTTCATATTTTTTAATTAAAGTTAAATAAAGATAAATTAAGTAACTAACTCAACCCTGTGACAAGTTTACAACCTCAAAACAATGACATATGTGAGTGTGATGGGGTTGTGTTTTTTGTTTAAAAAAGGCATTTTCTCCTAATGTGGTGTAGGAGAGTAGACCACATGGCAGCAATGAAATAAGTATATTTTATTTATGGATTTAAATAAAAATTTGAAAAGAGATCATTTTCCATCTTAATTTTATGTGATGGGGTTGAGTGGTTAAGCTTGTCAATACCCTTCCTGGCCATAATACGCCTCAAAATATTAATAAAAACTATATCGGGGCGTGTCTGAACTATGACCGGGAACGGTCACATTTTCCTGGGGTCCGGCTAAATCTCATCTAATCCGCCAGTTAAGGGAGAATAATCACAGCAAAATACCCTTTTCTATCCCAAGAAGTATCACATCATATAGTGGTGCCGAATATATACTGATACAGACTGTATTTGTGAAACCGGAGCTTGGAACTAGACATAAAAGGCCTGGCGCGGCGGCACACAACAGGCGACGCTACCCCCTTGGCTGGCCGAGGTACCTTGCCTTAACGAAACACACTAATCCTTCCCAGCAATCCTTAACAGCTCAACTTTCAGCCTAAAGAAGACCACATACATAGTATAGAAGATATTGATCCAAACTAACTAGAAGACATGATGATGATGGCTTTGGCAGAACACTGGCAAAAGCTGGAGGCACTATTTCAGCACCTTATGGATAAAGCACAGATGGACTACCTAATGGCTTGACTTACAACCTGCAGTACAAAAGCCAAAACCTCCAGTAGAACTTTGGAAGCAATTCCACCTACATCAGGCACCCAACAAAAAGGGCCCGAATTTACTGAAAAATCTGCTCCTATAAAGAACAGACCACAACACAGACTGGAGCAAACGGAGACGTTACACAGCTATCTATCAGAGACCATTATAGAGGCAGACTCATCTACTTTGAAGCCACCAACTTATGACCCTTTCACAGCATGGAAAGACCCCTGGAGGAGAGAGAATCTTCAGTAAATATTGCACCCTTAGGGGGGTTGGTGGCATTGGTGGGGGGCCCCCGGGACACTAACGGAAGCAAATATACAACCCCTTGAGTACCTGTAAAGTGATGGCACATACTTGATTTGAGACTCTAATGCTACCATAAAAAACTCTTCACTTTTAAAGCCAAAAACCTGAAGATACGGAACTAATCACAATCAGGCGCCACAGCCAATTATGACCTTAAAAGTCTAATTTAAAAATGTTCATGGAATGTTATTCAGTTTTTCTACTTTGAATGTTTTTTTTTTTCCATAGCCGGCTTAATAACCCATGTGTGTATTTTTCTTTATAGCATTATAACATTGAACCATACATGACTCCCCATTAACATACGATTACAGTAGAACAAAACCATAAGCTTTATAGAGGCGCATCAGTGTAACACCTATAGAATACCTACCGATATACTATATTTCACCCATATTTACTTCCCAGGGTTTGTGGGGGCTCCTAGGGAAACAACTTACACAATAATGCAGACTAAGAACTATGGGGACCACTGTACTAGTGTTTCTAGCTACAATACTGAAATAATAGTGATGTTACCCCCTGTTCTCAGCGGCCAGGGGTGAGGGGAGGATAAATATATCCTTAATTACAATACTGTATGTGGCCCAAATGTATATATTTCTCCATAACATAATTACTTAAATGCAAGTAATCTTAAAGTGGAACACAGAAAATTACGCACAGAACAAGACCGCATGGTAATTCATACAAGTTTGAAAAGTTCATGTTAAGCCAGACTCTCATACTTTTAACCCCTTAATGACAACTGACGTACCAGGTACGTCATGCATTAACAAGCAGTTAATGAAAATGGACATACCTGGTACGTCAGTTGTCTAACAGAGTGCTGGAAGTGATCACAACCACTTCCAGCAGCTCTGAGGGTATTGCAGTGATGCCTCGATATGGAGGCATCCTGCAATACTCCTTTACAAGCTTCCGATGCAGAGAGAGCCACTCTGTGGCCCTCTCTGCACTGGTAGCGATGGTGCCGATGGTGCCGTTTGACCGGGTGGGAGGAGGGAGCGTGTGCGCGCGTGCACGATGCGCGCGTGTGCACGAGGGTGTGCACGTGGACGCGCGTGCACGTGCACGCATTAGCCACACTGACACCAATGAAGTTAGGAAGGGGGAAAAAAAGTTAAAAAATTTTTTTTCCATATAAAAGGATCTGGGAGGGGGAGGGGGTGGGGGTATTGTGGGGGGCTGCTACACTACAGAAATAATTAAAAATAAAAATAAAAGTTAAAAATAAAATTAAAATACTTTGGTTTGTGGGGCCAAACTGGGTACTGGCAGACAGCTGCCAGTACCCAAGATGGCGGTAATTAGGTAGGGGAGAGGGTTAGAGAGCTGGAGGGGGGGATCAGGGAGGTTGGTGCTAAGGAAGGGGTTCATCACAACTAAAATATTTTATTATTTTTATTTAAAAAAAAAAAAAAAACTTTTATTTAGTACTGGCAGACTTTCTGCCAGTACTTAAGATGGCGGGAACAATTGTGGGGTGGGGGAGGGAAGAGAGCTGTTTGGGAGGGATCAGGGGGTGGGATGTGTCAGGTGGGAGGCTGATCTCTAAAATTAACCCTGCAAGCTCCTTACAAGCTACCTAATTTAACCCCTTCACTGCTGGGCATAATTCACGTGTGGTGCGCAGCAGCATTTAGCGGCCTTCTAATTACCAAAAAGCAACGCCAAAGCCATATAAGTCCGCTATTTCTGAACAAAGGGGATCCCAGAGAAGCTTTTACAACAATTTCTGCCATAATAACACAAGCTGTTTGTAAATAATTTCAGTGAGAAACCTAAAATTGTGAAAAATGTAAAGTTTTTTTTTTATTTGCTCGCATTTGGCGGTGAAATGGTGGCATAAAATATACCAAAATGGGCCTAGATCAATACTTGGGGTTGTCTACTACACTACACTAAAGCTAAAATTAACACTACAAGCTCCCTACAAGCTCCCTAATTAACCCCTTCACTCCTGGACATAAAACACTTGTGGTGCGCAGCGGCATTTAGCGGCCTTCTAATTACCAAAACGCAACCACAAAGCCATATAAGTCTGTTATTTCTGAAAAAGGGGATCCCAGAGAAGAATTTACAACCATTTGTGCCATAATTGCAGAAGCTGTTTATAAATAATTTCAGTGGGAAACCTAAAGTTTGTGACAAAATTTGTGAAAAAGTGAACTTTTTTTTTTTTTTTATCGCATTTGGCGGTGAAATGGTGGCATGAAATATACCAAAATGGGCCTAGATCAATACTTTGGGATGTCTTCTAAAACAAAATATATACATGTCAAGGGATATTCAGGTATTCCTGACAGATATCAGGGTTCCAAAGTAACTAGCGCTAATTTTGAAAAAAAGTGGTTTGGAAATAGTAAAGTGCTACTTGTATTTATTGCCCCATAAATTGCAAAAAAAGCAAAGAAGGTGCAAACATTGGGTATTTCTAAACTCAGGACAAAATTTATAAACTATTTAGCATCAGTGTTTTTTGGTGATTGTAGATGTGTAACAGATTTTGGGGGTCAAAGTTAGAAAAAGTGTGTTTTTTTTCCATTTTTTTCCTCATATTTTATCATTTTTTTTTAGTAAATTATAAGATATGATGAAAATAATGGTATCTTTAGAAAGTCCATTTAATGGCGAGAAAAACGGTATATAATATGTGTGGGTACAGTAAAAGAGTAAGAGGAAAATTACAGCTAAACGCAAACACTGCAGAAATGTAAAAATAGCCATTGTCATTAAGGGTAAGAAAATTGAAAAATGGTCCGGTCATTAAGGGGTTAATATAAAATACAATTCTGTTGTTTAACCTTAAGTATATAATCTAGGTCTTCCTTTAACAACATGTTGCTTAAGAAATTATATACAAATGTACTCATGTTAAAAGTAAGTTTTATTACGTTGTATAATCTTAGTGTGTTTGGTTTTGGCATCAGCATCAAAATATATATCTACCTATATTACTTTAAAGCGGATCTATTATCAGATGCTGTTTTCTAGAGCTTCAGTTATAAAATACCCTTGGACTTTTACAAGATCACCTCAAATGGTGCAAGAGTGACCTACTATATCGATGCAGGGGAAAAGAAAATGAGGACTATGGTTTTATTGATTAATTCTTACTCAGATATGATGTGAATATCTAGTACATTTTGTATTTCTATTTACTTTTCTTTTAATTATCTGATGTATGTTCATCTCCTTTTATTTTTGATGTCCTCAATAAAAATATTAAATTTTATTTTTTAAAAGTATGATATCACCTTCTTCTGAACCACACTCTTGAAGAGAGCTGAATGTAATTTCCGGTCAATGATGTCACATATGCATGGAGTCTAAATTATTATGGGTGGAGAATGGTTGGCGTGACAGGGGTTGAGTTCAGAATGAACAACATAACTTTATAGCCTGGTTTTCCTAAAAAATCGTAACTTTTTTTTGAAAATTCTTTTTCAAAAGAAAGGAACATAAATAACTACTTACATTATTGCCAAAAGTTATAGACAATGTGCACATTTTATTGATTATTTTCCAAGTACAAATTCAGTTAAGCGCCTCAGACACCGGACAAAGTGCTTGGTGTAAGAAAGAAGACAATCTTTTATGATCAAAATTATTTAAATGCAATAATTATTTTTATTCATTATATTGAACAAACCTAAGTGTTATAAAAAGCTTTTTACCCTTTATTTTGGTGAACCAACACTTTAAAAACTCTGGGGGACTGAAATATTACAGAATCCCAGGAAT
The DNA here is from genome assembly GCF_027579735.1 of Bombina bombina. Classification (NCBI taxonomy): domain Eukaryota; kingdom Metazoa; phylum Chordata; class Amphibia; order Anura; family Bombinatoridae; genus Bombina; species Bombina bombina. The sequence continues at coordinate 869,070,697 of NC_069499.1, read as the reverse complement.
AACCCTCATACATTTTTGGCCTGGCTAATAGACTTTATACAGTTGTCTTCTGAAGTCTTTCCATAGATTATAATATTAGTAGAGTATAAAGGTTATTAGAACTTTATTAGAATTCAGAAGTTACTAGAATTGTTTGCTGCAAATGTTTTTTAATGGCCAAACTCCACCCACTACTTATTTAGTGAACCCAATCTGAACATTGCATTAAAGGGACAATTTACCCTAATTTTACTGTCTTAAATTACAGGAAAAAGGGGCAAATTAATTAATGAAATTATATTGCAGTTGGTTTACTATGTATAATTAGGTGTTTTTTTTATTACTATCTCAGAGTGTTTTCTGTGCCTTTACTTAGTAAAACATTGCTAGGCCAAAATATTTACTGTTGTAAATTTACTTTTATGTTACAACTATATGTTATTGGTAACTATTATAATTTATTTTCTTTTACACAGAGACCTGTTATCTGAGAATCATGGCCAGACTACGAATTAACGGCCCAGCAGTTGCGGCATTTGTTGGAATCTCAACGGCTCTGTTATTTGTGTTGTACTCCAATCAAAACATTTTTGTGCCAAACAATGAAGAAAGAGCAGCTAAAGTCCATCTTCTCATCCTCTCTTCCTGGAGGTCAGGCTCCTCTTTTATTGGTCAGATCTTCAGTCAACATCCAGATGTCTTCTACTTGATGGAGCCAGCTTGGCATGTCTGGGTAGCCATGTTTCAAAATAACGCCAACGTTCTGCACATGGCAGTGAGAGACCTGATTAGATCAGTTTTCTTGTGTGACATGTCTGTGTTTGATGCCTACATGACAGGAAAGAGGAATGTGTCAGACCTTTTTCAGTGGGCTGTTAGTAGGGCGCTATGCTCATTTCCTGCATGTAATTCATACACTCGTGATGATATCACCAATGAAATGTCGTGTAAAAAAAAATGTGGAAAATATCCTTTTAGCAAGATTGAAGAAGCGTGTAAAACATACAGTCATATTGTTTTAAAAGAGGTCCGCTTCTTTGACCTAAAAGTCTTATATCCACTTTTGAATGATCCTTCCTTAAATATAAAAATTCTGCACTTGATTCGGGACCCAAGAGCTGTTGTTAAATCACGAGAACAATCTTTAAAAGCTTTATCTCGAGATAACGGCATTGTCCTCAACACAAATGGTACAAAAGTAGATGATACCAAGTATGAAGTAATGCGTGCAATCTGTAGAAGTCATGTCCAAATATATGAGACCGCCAGTCATAAAACTCCAAGCTTCCTCAAGGATCGTTATATGTTGGTCCGTTACGAGGATGTTGTTCGGGATCCTTTAAGAGAAATTACAGAGATGTATAAATTTGCAAATCTTAAAATGACAAATAAACTTAAGAACTGGATCTTTAATATAACGCACGGTCAAGGCCCAGGGAACAAAAAGGAAGCATTCAAAATCACATCAAGGGATGCGGTAAATGTGTCTCAAGCTTGGAGGCATATTCTTTCATTTCAGAAAATCAAAAAGATACAAGACGTGTGTAAAGGTGCTATGAATATGTTTGGATACCAAATGATAGATTCAGAGAAAGAACAAAAGGATCTATCTGTTGATTTTGTATTACCACGAAGACAATACCAGTTCAGATGGGCCTCATCTAACGGGAAAAAATAAAACTTTTTTTTTAAATATATTTATTAAACGTGACTGTCAAAAATAAACTGAAAATCTATATTTTTGTTTTAATTTTATTGATTTGTAAGAATCTGACACAGACGCATTTCATGCAAGGATAACAGATAATAATTAGCTCTTGGTTATCATTATTAGCAGATATTTGTAGAGCGCCAAAAGATTATACAGCGTCATAAACATAGATATAATATGCAAAGGTAGCATTTATAGGAGACAAATGTGTAGAAGTTATCAGTAATTAGATTTTTGGGTCTTCAAGGCAAATTTTGTAGCATCGACAACCAGTGTCATTGTTTTGTTTTTGTTAAATGGAGATATATAATATAGTGAATACAGCCTGCTCTAGGTACCGGAGTAAGCACTTGCATGGTATTTTGTCACTGACGAATTCACAGACAATAAAAGGGACAGTAAACACCTTGAAATTGCAACATTTTTTTGCAGCCTTCCAATAGATTAGGATATCAGTATAGTCCGACTGCTATTAAAACAGATTAACACCTTGTTTGCTACAGCTATAAGAGGTCAGACTTCAACCGCCACTTTTTGTGCAGTTTTTCAGTACATTGCAAAGGGACAGTAAAGCCAAAATTAAACTTTCATGATTCATATAGAGCATACAGTTTTAAACAGCTTTCCAATTAAATGATTACATTTGCTTTGTTCTCTTGGTATGCTTTGTTGAAGAGGATACCTAGATAGGTAGCGTGAACATGTCTAGAGCACTGTATGGTAGCAAACACTGCTTGTGCTACAGACATTTGCTCGCTCCTAGGTAGCTTGATATTAGCTTAGGTGAGTGCACGTGTCTTTAACCATCTATGGCAGCAGTGTTTGCAACTATGTATAAAATTGCTATAAACATTGTTGCAAACACGTTTACCACATGGATAAAGACTCTCCTGAGCTCATCTTAACAAAAGATATCCAATTTGTGCTCTATTTTATTTTAAAGGGACAGTCAACACCCGGCACAACTTAATCCCGCCTACCATGTTAAATACCCACGTTATAGGAATAATCGTCCACAGACATTTTTCTGCTGTAGACATGACCGCCACACTCAACCCAATGTTACGTATTACGTTTTATTTGAAACTCAACCGCCAATCAGAATGGAATCCTCGGTTGGATTCTTAACATGCGTTCACTGCGATTTGCAGCAGCACTTTAGTTTTCTGCTTGCGAGCAGACAGAAATGTAAATGCATAAATAAAAAGAGAGAAGCGCTCAACCTGGAAACGAACAATAGCATAATAGCTTGTTCTATGGCTAGTTACCACCCAAGAAGCAGCCTCTTTTTGCTCAACATGTGCCTTTCACAGAGAAAAACTTTCCTGAAGCATATCAGTCTGATCCTGACTTCACAGTACAGTCCAGCCCCGAAATACCAGGCAATTCTTCTCTGAACGAGAGAAACAGCAAAACCCCAGACGTACGTTTCGGCCTATTGTGGGCCTCGTCAGTGAGGTGCAGCCATATCCCTCTAGGCACACTGAGCAACGGGTCCACGTCTGGATTCCCGCATCACACTTAGGGAGACTTCCCAAAATGTCATAATTTGCATAAATAAAAAGAGAGAAGCGCTCAACCTGGAAACGAACAATAGCATAATAGCTTGTTCTATGGCTAGTTACCACCCAAGAAGCAGCCTCTTTTTGCTCAACATGTGCCTTTCACAGAGAAAAACTTTCCTGAAGCATATCAGTCTGATCTTGACTTCACAGTACAGTCCAGCCCCGAAATACCAGGCAATTCTTCTCTGAACGAGAGAAACAGCAAAACCCCAGACGTACGTTTCGGCCTATTGTGGGCCTCGTCAGTGAGGTGCAGCCATATACCTCTAGGCACACTGAGCAACGGGTCCACGTCTGGATTCCCGCATCACACTTAGGGAGACTTCCCAAAATGTCATAATTTGCATAAATTAAAAGAGAGAAGCGCTCAACCTGGAAACGAACAATAGCATAATAGCTTGTTCTATGGCTAGTTACCACCCAAGAAGCAGCCTCTTTTTGCTCAACATGTGCCTTTCACAGAGAAAAACTTTCCTGAAGCATATCAGTCTGATCCTGACTTCACAGTACAGTCCAGCTGTACTGCGCATTAGCAAAGGAACACGAACGAGCATGGAATTCAATAGAGAAGAGGGGGAGGAGTTTGGCCGCTATATTTACAGCAAAAAAACGTATGTGCTGTGGACGATTACTCCTATAACGTTAGAGGTATTTAACATGGGAGGCGGTGCAGGCGCATCTTATTCTGAGGATCTAAATTATGGGATTAAGTTGTGCCGGGTGTTGACTGTCCATTTAAAGGGACACTGAACCCAAATTTGTTCTTTCGTGATTCAGATAGAGCATGACATTTTAAACAAATTTCTAATTTACTTCTATTATCAAATTTTCTTTATTTTCTTGGTATCTTTATTTGAAATGCAAGAATGTAAGTTTAGATGTAGGCCCATTTTTGGTGAACAACCTGGGTTGTCCTTGCTGATTGGTGGATAAATTCATCCACCAATAAAAAAGTGCTGTCCAGAGTTCTGAACCAAGAAAAAAGCTTAGATACCTTCTTTTTCAAATAAAGATAGCAAGAAAAGGAAGAAAAATTGATAATAGGAGTAAATTATAAAGTTACTTGAAATTGCATGCTTTATCTGAATCACAAAAGAAAAAATTGGGTTGTGTCCCTTAAGTTTAATTTTGAATCTAAATGTTTGAGTCTAATTGTTATTAGAACTATCTTTAACCCTTTAAGGACACAGCTTTCAGTTTGCTCAATTGTTTTATGACGGAAAAATTCTGTCATATGTCCTTAAGAGGTTAAATTCAGATTTTAATCAACATTATTTGCTTCAGTTGTTTTTCATTGGTCAAACTCCACCCACAATTTTCCTTATTTGGAGGAGCAAATTTGGACTTGAGTATGGATAAGATAGGACTTGCCACTGTGATTGTGTTTACAAAATCTCCATTATTTGGCTTCAGCAGAAATAAAAAGACAGCAAATTAGGGAGAGATATAGAGAGAAGCTTGTGTAGCCTGTCACATGCTATTTTCACAGAAAAAGGAGGCAAATAAATAATGAGTCTATTGCAGAGTTGTTCTACTTTTGTATAAATTATCATTTTATATTACAATATCAAAATGTTTACTGTCCCTTACTGTCCCTAAGGGTGAATGAGAATGTGCTAAATAAATGCACACGGTTTGTTTTTACATCAGGAACAGGCTGTATTCATTATAAAAATTAAGTGGCAACTAGAAACGAGATTTCATTTTCTAATAATTGAAAAAGGGACCTGTTTTAGAAAAATGTATGGATTGTAAAAGGGGTTTGAAAACTATTTTTAAAGGCACTGTGTGTTTTTTTTTTTTAAATTAATTTAATGTCCCTTTAACCCAAATTGTTATACATTATAATAAAATGTAAATAGAACAGCTGGTGCTTTTTTACAAGATTTGTTCAGACATTCTAAGTGTGGAGAAAATATCGGCTAGATTACGAGTTTTGCGTTATGAGGGGTGCGGTGCTAACTTGCACGTTATTGTCACCGCTCACTTACCTACAGTGTTGGTATTACAGGTTTACAAAACCCGGCATTAGCAGGCAAGAAGTGAGCATAGAGCAAAATTGAGCTCCATACTGCATTCCAATACCAGCGCTGCTGAAAGCCGCAGTGAGCTGGTTTTACGTGCTCGTGCACAATTTCACCATAGACATCAATGGGGAGAACCAGCTGAGAAAAAGTCTAACACCTGTAAAAAAGCAGCGTAAAGCTCCGTAACGCAGCCCCATTGATTCCTACGGGGAAACTAAATTTATGTTTACACCTAACATGAACCCAGAGTCTAAACACCCCTAATCTTACACTTATTAACCCCTAATCTGCTGCCCTCGACATCGCCGACACCTACATTATACTTATTAACACCTAATCTGCTGCTCCGGACATCACCGCCACTATAATAAACATATTAGCCCCTAAACCGCCGCACTCTTGCCTTGCAAACACTAGTTAAATATTATTAACCCCTAATCTGCCACCCCTAACATCGTCGCCACCTACCTACATTTATTAACCCCTAATCTACCACCCCCAACGTCGCTGCTACTATACAAAATTTATTAACCTCTAAACCTAAGTCTAATTCTAACACCCCCTAACTTTAATATAATTAAAATAAATCTAAATCAAACCTACTATCATTACCTAAATTATTCCTATTTAAAACTAAATACTTACCTATAAAATAAACCATAAGATAGCTACAATATAACTAATAGTTGCATTGTAGCTAGCGTAAGGTTTATTTTTATTTTACAGGCAAGTTTGTATTTATTTTAACTAGGTAGATTAGTTAGTAAATATTTATTAACTATTTACTAACTACCTAGCTAAAATAAATACAAATTTACCTGTAAAATAAAACCTAACCTGTCTTACACTAACACCTAACCTTACACTTCAATTAAATCAGTTACCTAAATTAAATACAATTACCTAAATTACAAAAACTAAAAAAATAAATTATCAGATATTTAAACTAATTACACCTAATCTAATAGCCCTATCAAAATAAAAAAAGCCCCCCAAAATAAAAAAAACCCTAGCCTAAACTAAACTAGCCCCAAATAAATCAGCTCTTTTACCTGTAAAAAAAATACAAACAACCCCCCAAGTAAAACCCACCACCCACACAACCAACCCCCCAAATAAAATCCTAACTAAAAAAACCTAAGCTCCCCATTGCCCTGAAAAGGGCATTTGGATGGGCATTGCCCTTAAAAGGGCATTTAGCTATTTTTCAACTGCCCAAACCCTAATCTAAAAATAAAACCCACCCAATAAACCCTTAAAAAAACACTAACCCCCGAAGATCCACTTACAGTTTTGAAGACCGGACATCCATCCTCATTGAAGCCGGGAGAAGTCTTCATCCAAGCGGCAAGAAGTCCTCAACAAAGCCGGGAGAAGTCTTCATCCAAGCCACTTCGTTGAGGACTTCTTGCCGCTTGGATGAAGACTTCTCCCGGCTTTGTTGAGGATGGATGTCCGGTCTTCAAAACTGGTAGTGGATCTTCGGGGCAATGGGGAGTTTTTTTAGTTACGATTTTATTTGGGGTGTTGGTTGTGTGGGTGGTGGGTTTTACTGTTGGGGGGTTGTTTGTATTTTTTTTTTACAGGTAAAAGAACTGATTTCTTTGGGGCAATGCTACGCAAAAGGCCCTTTTAAGGGCTATTGGTAGTTTAGTTTAGGCTAGGTTTTTATTTTTATTTTGGGGGGGCTTTTTATTTTGATAGGGCTATTAGATTAGGTGTAATTAGTTTAAATATCTGATCATATCTTTTTTTATTTTGTGTAATTTAGTGTTGTTGTTTTTTTGTAATTTAGGTAATCGTATTTCATTTAGGTAATTTATTTAATTGTAGTCTAGTGTTAGGTGTTAGTGTAAGACCGGTTAGGTTTTACTTTACAGGTAAATTTGTATTTATTTTAGCTAGGTAGTTAGTAAATAGTTTATAACTATTTATTAACTATTCTACCTAGTTAAAATAAATACAAACTTGCCTGTAAAATAAAAATAAACCCTAAGCTAGCTACAATGTAACTATTAGTTATATTGTAGTTAGCGTAGAGTTTATTTTACAGGTAAGTATTTAGTTTTAAATAGGAATTATTTAGGTAATGATAGTAGGTTTTATTTAGATTTATTTTAATTCTATTTAAGTTAGGGGGTGTTAGGGTTAGACAGTTTTAGGGGTTAATAAATTTAGTATAGTGGCGGAAGATAAGGGGTCAATAAATGTAGGTAGGTGGCGGCGATGTTAGGGGCGGTAGATTAGGGGTTAATAATAAACTAGTGTTTGTGATGTGGGAGTGTGGCGGTTTAGGGGTTAATATGTTTATTATAGTAGCGGCGATGTCAGGAGCGGCAGATTAGGGGTTAATAATTTTATTATAGTGTTTGCGATGCGGGAGGGCGGCGGTTTAGGGGTTAATCAGTAGTTTATGGGTGTTAGTGTACTTTTTAGCACTTTAGTTATGAGTTTTATGTTACAGCTTTGTAGCATAAAACTCATAACTACTGACTTTAGATTGCGTTACGATTCTTGCGGGATAGGCTGTACTGCTCACTTTTTGGCCTCCCAGAAAAAGCTTGTAATATTCGCGCTATGGAAGTCACATTGAAAAAAGACTTTACGCAAATTGCGTAAGTTAATTTGCGTTACGGCCAAAAAAGTGTGCGGTACAGCATTTTGGACAAGGCTCGTAATAGCAGCGGAAGTGAAAAAACAGCGTTATAACCCATAACGCTGCTTTTTCACTCATAACGCATAACTCATAATCTAGCCGTATGTTTGTACAGACGTTTAATGGCAAGATTCATGTGTGAATGGTTCATAATTATATTTTGTAATAAAAGGTGATGATTTTAAATGTCCTATGTTAAATTAATGACACATTTCTTTACAAAATATATGTAGTTCTAGTTATAAAATTTAGTTTATGAAATGTCTATCTGGAAAAGAATTTACCTGTGCAAAATGGCAGAAGTAAAAGAATATTTTCAATATCTCATTCAACATGTAGACAGTGCTGTTGCTCCCCACGTCTTGTTGTGAGGTGCTAAAATAACTTTATTGTGATCTTTGACAAAAGAAGATTCTGGAGAATGGGGAACAATCGCTATTGAGGTTTAAAATTGAATTGCCAATGATGTGCCCGCATGGCATTAAATAGACACATTAGTTGAATCCAAAGATGGAATTTTAAAAAGTATTTGTTCTATGGTTGCCATCTTTTTTTGGAAAGAAAATTACCATCCATGTTCATTTGAATACATTTGCATAAGTGATTTCACAACATAACTCCAAAACTAAAGCTTCTAGGACTGAGTTTAATGATTATTTGTTTCTAGTTAGATTCCAACACACATAGGATATGTTTCTGCATGACAAGTCGTTTATTTCTATATTTTTTCCATATTATCTATATTGAGCTAAACCTTAAAGGGACATATCTCTTTTATGTGTCTGTAAAAATGAAGGCCTTGTGCGCGATTACATATGCGGCGTCGCCCGCAAAATCCGGCGTTGCCAGTTTTTAGTCGGGTATTGCTATCACATATATGGCGCCGCATATAAATGCAGTGCGTATATTTCACCCGTCGCCCGCTTATTTTATTACCCTAAACTAACATAGAACCGCGTTGCAAGTCAGCATAACATATTTAGTGCAAGGACTTACGCGGCGTAAATGGAGAAATTTTACTCCATTTTCACCTCGCCACACATAGGCAGGCGCAGCAAGCCTTGCGCTGAATATATGACCACCGTAACTCCCTGGCAGGGTCGGACTGATCAGCTGGGCAAATAGGACCTGAACCGAGGGCCCAGCTTGTCAGGGAGCCCACAAATGGCATTTAAATGGCTCCTGGTGTGCTGCTTAAGCTGGGCTGACAGCTGCCCTATCAGTTACTAAGCAGTTAAGTGAGGGTTTAGTTGGGACCCAAGCCACAGTATGGGGGCCTTGTGCCTGGATGTGGGGTTTGTTGCTGGGGTACCTAGAGTGGGGGGGGCCCTGTCGGGGTCTGTCACTGTGAGGGTGATGGAGTATGGGATCTAGCCCTGGAGGTTTGGGGCCCTGTCTCTGGCGCTTGATGTTGGGGGTCCCGGAGATTGGGGGGCCTGAGGCGCAGGGCAGGGTAGCTACCATGTTCATTTGCATACATTTTAATACATTTGGGTCAGTGTGAGATGGTGTGGGGCCCTTCCCTAATTTTTGCCCGGGACCCTGATTGGTTTCAGTCCGCCCCTGCTCCCTGCAAGTTCTAACTAACACCTAACGCATGTGCAATATCTACCTGTCAACCATCATCACCCACCGCAATCACTAATAACATATATTAACCCCTAATCCGCCATCCCCCCACATCACAATAAACCTAATTAAGCTATTAACTCCTAAACCGCCAACCCCCCACAACACAAATAACTAATTTAATTACTAAATGTCCTAACCTAACACCCCCTAAATTAACCCCAATTACATTCAATAAAAAAATACTAAGTTACAATTAAAACACTAAACACTAAAAAATACTAAACTACCCATTGCCCCTAAAGGGGCATTTGTATGGTCATTGCCCTTAAAAGGGCCATCAGCTGTTTTACAGCCCAAAAAACCCTAATCTAAAAAAAAAAAGCCACCTAAGCCAATCCTAAATCTAAGCCCCAAATAGGTACTCACCATTCCTGAAGTCCGGCGGAGAAGGTCTTCTTCCAGGCGGCGATATATTCTTCCATTGCAGGGACCTCTTCTATCTTTATCCAGGACCAAGGCGATGTGGAGCGGAGGTGACCATGGAGCAAGAACGCCGACCGCTGAGCCATCCACTGTGGAGGATCCTCTTCGTACGATCACCGCAGCACACTGAAGATTGAATGCAAGGTACCGATTTAAAAATGGGGTACCTTGCATTCCTTTTGGCTGACATTTTCAAATCAGCCAATAGGATGAGAGCTACTGAAATCCTATTCCTGTTCAAACGCAAACACAACCTTGGACATGCACCCAAGGAAACACCCACAGAGACAGCCTCAGAAAACATGCAAAGACATACACACACACACCCACAGACACCCACAAAAAATGCACAAAGACATATACACACACAACCAGCCACCCTCACAGAGACACCTACAGAAAACACACAGACATATGCACATACCTTCACAGAGACATCCACAGAAAACACAGACATACACACACACCCTCACAGAGACATCCACAGAAAACACACAAAGACATACGTACACACACTCACAGAGACAATCACAGAAAAAGCACAAAGACATAGGCACACACCCTCACCGAGACATCCACAGAAAACAGACATACATGCACACACACTCACAGAGACATCCACAGAAAATACACAAAGACATACATACACACACCCACACACCCTCACAGAAACAGCCACAGAAAATGCACAAAGACATACACACCCACAGAAAAAAATACACACCCATAGAGACACCAACAAAAGCACAAAGACATAAACACAGAAACCCACAGAAACACTCACAGGAGGTAAAGTATCTGCACATCCCCTAAATCAACAGTGTGGACATGCATGATAAAAAAAATAGCAGAAATTAAAAGATTACTTTTTAAAAGGTGATTTGCACCTTTCTTTTGCATGATGTACCGAGTCCACGGATTCATCCTAACTTGTGGGATATTGTTCTTCCTGACAGGAAGTAGCAAAGAGAGCACCACAGCAGAGCTGTCTATATAGCTCCCCCCTTAACTCCACCCCCCAGTCATTCTCCTTTGCTGGCTCTAAGCAGGAAGAGTAAAGAGAAGAGGTGTTAAACTGTTAGTTTTATTTTATCTTCAATCAAGTGTTTGTTATTTTTAAATGGTACCGGTGTTGTACTATTTACTCTCAGGCAAGACATAGATGAAGATTTCTGCGTGGAGGATGATGATCTTAGCATTTGTAACTAAGGTCCACTGCTGTTCCCACAGAAGCTGAGGAGTACAGGAAAACTTCAGTGTGAGGAACGGTTTCTTGCTATACAGCAATGAGGTATGTTCAGTCATATTTTCTGCAGAGACTGTGTTAACTCAGAAAGGCTGACAGTGTCCCCATTAGGGAAAGGGTAAGAAGTAATCCTAGTGTTATCAGAGGTTTTTACTAGCTTGCATAAAGGGTTAATTTTTTGTGGGCACTCAGTTTGTTATGTGAATTTGGGACAAACGTTTTTGTGTCTGGGAGTAACGTTTTCTGTTTTATGGGACATTTGCTTGAGGGTTCTATGGGGTTGTTTATAACCCACATGGCTTTCAGGCAGGGTTTGTTAGTTTTGTGTAGGCCCCAGCAGGCGGGGCCTACATTTACAAGCAGCAAGCAACTTCTCCTGAGGTCCTGAGAGTCTTCTGAGGGACTAATTGAAGCTTTAAACCCCATATTGTTGCTTCCTAAGGGCAGGTAGGGCCAAAGCAGAGCTGTGGCAAGGTGCTAACAGGGGTTTTAACCGGTTTTAGACATATTTCAATCCGTTTTTTTCATTTGGGGGTTTATTGCTTATTAACTTGTGGTGCAATCCTTCTAAAGCTTAGTGGGTACACTGTTAAAATTTCAGAAAAATTGAAGCAATTTTAACCTGTTTTTCAGTTTGTGTATGCCTTTTTTTCTCTTAAAGGCACAGTGCCGTTTTTGCAAATTGTGTTTTTTTCCATTAAATAAAGTGTTTTCCAAGCTTGCTTGCTTTATTACTACAGGGAGTGCAGAATTATTAGGCAAGTTGTATTTTTGAGGATTAATTTTATTATTGAACAACAACCATGTTCTCAATGAACCCAAAAAACTCATTAATATCAAAGCTGAATATTTTTGGAAGTAGTTTTTAGTTTTTTTTAGTTTTAGCTATTTTAGGGGGATATCTGTGTGTGCAGGTGACTATTACTGTGCATAATTATTAGGCAACTTAACAAAAAACAAATATATACCCATTTCAATTATTTATTTTTACCAGTGAAACCAATATAACATCTCAACATTCACAAATATACATTTCTGACATTCAAAAACAAAACAAAAACAAATCAGTGACCAATATAGCCACCTTTCTTTGCAAGGACACTCAAAAGCCTGCCATCCATGGATTCTGTCAGTGTTTTGATCTGTTCACCATCAACATTGCGTGCAGCAGCAACCACAGCCTCCCAGACACTGTTCAGAGAGGTGTACTGTTTTCCCTCCTTGTAAATCTCACATTTGATGATGGACCACAGGTTCTCAATGGGGTTCAGATCAGGTGAACAAGGAGGCCATGTCATTAGATTTTCTTCTTTTATACCCTTTCTTGCCAGCCACGCTGTGGAGTACTTGGACGCGTGTGATGGAGCATTGTCCTGCATGAAAATCATGTTTTTCTTGAAGGATGCAGACTTCTTCCTGTACCACTGCTTGAAGAAGGTGTCTTCCAGAAACTGGCAGTAGGACTGGGAGTTGAGCTTGACTCCATCCTCAACCCGAAAAGGCCCCACAAGCTCATCTTTGATGATACCAGCCCAAACCAGTACTCCACCTCCACCTTGCTGGCGTCTGAGTCGGACTGGAGCTCTCTGCCCTTTACCAATCCAGCCACGGGACCATCCATCTGGCCCATCAAGACTCACTCTCATTTCATCAGTCCATAAAACCTTAGAAAAATCAGTCTTGAGATATTTCTTGGCCCAGTCTTGACGTTTCAGCTTGTGTGTCTTGTTCAGTGGTGGTCGTCTTTCAGCCTTTCTTACCTTGGCCATGTCTCTGAGTATTGCACACCTTGTGCTTTTGGGCACTCCAGTGATGTTGCAGCTCTGAAATATGGCCAAACTGGTGGCAAGTGGCATCTTGGCAGCTGCAAACTTGACTTTTCTCAGTTCATGGGCAGTTATTTTGCGCCTTGGTTTTTCCACACGCTTCTTGCGACCCCATTGACTATTTTGAATGAAATGCTTGATTGTTCGATGATCACGCTTCAGAAGCTTTGCAATTTTACCTCTGCAAGATATCTCACTATTTTTGACTTTTCTGAGCCTGTCAAGTCCTTCTTTTGACCCATTTTGCCAAAGGAAAGGAAGTTGCCTAATAATTATGCACACCTGATATAGGGTGTTGATGTCATTAGACCACACCCCTTCTCATTACAGAGATGCACATCACCTAATATGCTTAATTGGTAGTAGGCTTTCGAGCCTATACAGCTTGGAGTAAGACAACATGCATAAAGAGGATGATGTGGTCAAAATACTAATTTGCCTAATAATTCTGCACTCCCTGTAGTCTGTTAAACATGTCTGACACTGAGGAAACTCATTGTTCAATTTGTTTAGAAGCCATTGTAAAACCCCCTCTTAGAATGTGTCCCACTTGTACTGATATGTCTATAAATTGCAAACAGCATATTTTGACTTATAAAAGTTTGGCATTAGATGATTCTCAGACAGAAGGAAATCAGGTTTTCCCATCTAGTTCTCCCCAAGTGTCACAACCAGTAACGCCCGGACAATCAACGCCGAGTACTTCTAGTGCATCTAATTCTTTCACCTTGCAAGATATGGCTTCAGTTATGAATACTACCCTCACAGAGGTTTAATCTAAGCTGCCTGGGTTGCAAGGGAAGCGCAGTAGCTCTGGGTTAAGAACAAATGCTGAGCCTTCTGACGCTTTAGTTGCCGTATCCGATATTCCCTCACAATGTTCTGAGGTAGGGATGAGGGATTTGCTGTCTGAGGGAGAGATTTCTGATTGAGGAAAGATGTTCTCTCAGACAGATTCAGATATGACGGCATTTAAATTTAAGCTAGAGCACCTCCCTTATTGCTCAGGGAGGTTTTAGCTACCCTGGATGATTAAGACCCTATTGTAGTTCCAGAGAAATTGTGTAAAATGGACAAATATTTAGAGGTTCCTGTTTACACTGATGTGTTTCCGGTTCCTAAGAGGATTTCGGACATTGTTACTAAGGAGTGGGATAAACCAGGTATTCCGTTCTCTTCCCCCTCCTGTTTTTAAGAAAATGTCTCCCATTTCTGACACCATAAAGGACTCATGGCAGACGGTCCCTAAGGTGGAGGGAGCTATTTCTACCCTGGCTAAGTGTACAACTTTACCTATTGAAGACAGTTGTGCTTTCATTGATCCTATGGATAAAAAATTAGAGGGTCTCCTAAAGAAAATTTTTGTTCATCAAGGTTTTCTTCTTCAACCTATAGCATGCATTGTTCCTGTAACCACTGCAGCTGCCTTTTGGTTTGAGGCTCTAGAAGAGGCTCTCAAGATGGAGACCCCACTAGATGATATTTTGGACAGAATTAAGGCTGTTAAGTTGGCTAATTCTTTTATTACAGACGCCGCTTTTCATCTTGCTAAATTAGCGGTGAAGAAATCAGGTTATGCCATTTTAGCGCGTAGAGCATTATGGCTTAAGTCCTGGTCAGCTGATGTGTCATCTAAATCTAAGCTTGTGTCCATCCCTTTCAAAGGTAAGACACTATTCGGGCCTGCATTGAAAGAGATCATTTCAGACATTACTGGAGGGAAGGGTCATAATAGTCAAATAAGACAAGGACCAAACAAAATAATTTTCGTTCCTTTCGAAACTTCAAGAGTGGTCCCTCTACCTCTTCCCCTGCTGCAAAGCAAGAGGGGAACTTTGCTCAATCCAAGCCAACCTGGAGACCTAATCGGGCTTGGAACAAGGGTAAACAGGCCAAAAAGCCTGCTGCTGCCACTAAGTCAGCATGAAGGTGTAGCCCCCGATCCGGGACCAGATCTAGTAGGGGGCAGACTCTCTCTCTTTGCTCAGGCCTGAGCAAGAGACGTTCAGGATGCCTGGGCAGTAGAAATTGTAACCCAGGGATACCTTCTAGATTTCAAGGATTCCCCTCCAAGGGGGAGGTTCCATCTTTCTCAATTGTCTGTAAACCCGACAAAAAGAGGCATTCTTACGCTGTGTAGAAGACCTTTTTACCATGTTAGTCATCTGCCCAGTTCCAAAAGCAGAACAGGGGCAGGGGTTCTACTCTAATCTGTTTATAGTTCCCAAAAGGAGGGAACCTTCAGACCAATTCTGGATCTCAAGATCCTAAACCAATTCCTAAGAGTTCCTTCTTTACAAGATGGAGACCATTCAGACTATCTTACCATTGATCCAGGAGGGTCAATATATGACCACCATGAACTTAAAGGATGCGTATCTGCACATTCCTATCCACAAAGATCATCACCAGTTCCTCAGGTTCGCCTTTCTGGACAAGCATGATCAGTTTGTGGCTCTTCCTTTCGGGTTGGCCACAGCACCGCAAATCTTCACGAAGGTGCTAGGGTCCCTTCTGGCGGTTCTAAGGCCATGGGGCATAGCAGTGGCGCCTTATCTAGACGACATTCTAATTCAAGCGTCTTCCTTCCAACTAGCCAAGTCTCACACAGACTTAGTGTTGGCCTTTCTAAGGTCTCACGGGTGGAAAGTGAACGTAAAAGAGTTCTCTTCCCCCCTCACAAGAGTTTCATTTCTAGGGACTCTGATAGACTCGGTGGACATGAAAATATTTCTGACGGAGGTCAGGAAATCAAAGATTTTGTCCACCTGCCGAGCTCTTCATTCCATTCCTCGGCTGTCAGTGGCTCAGTGTATGGAGGTAATCGGACTAATGGTAGCAGCAATGGACATAGTTCCGTTTGCCTGCTTGCATATCAGACCACTGCAACTATGCATGCTCAATCAGTGGAATGGGGATTATGTGGATTTATCTCCTCAGATAAATCTGGATCAAGAGACCAGAGACTCTCTTTTTTGGTGGTTGTCACAGGATCATCTGTTCCAGGGAATGTGTTTCTGCAGGCCAGAATGGGTTATAGTGATGACAGAAACCAGTCTTCTGGGCTGGGGTGCAGTCTGGAATCCCCTGAAAGCTCAGGGTTTGTGGACTCGGGAGGAGGCTCTCCTACTGATAAATATTCTGGAATTAAGAGCGATATTCAATGCTCTCCAGGAATGGCCTCAGCTGCCTTCGGCCAGATTCATCAGGTTTCAGTTGGACAACATCAGGACTGTGGCTTATATCAATCATCAGGGTGGAACAAAGAGTTCCTTAGCGATGATAGAGGTCTCAAGGATAATCCAATGGGCAGAGGCTCACTCTTGCCATCTGTCAGCGATCTATATCCCAGGTGTAGAGAACTGGGAGGCAGATTTTCTAAGTCGTCAGACTTTTCATCCGGGGGAGTGGGAACTCCATCCGGAGGTGTTTGCTCTGCTGGTTCGGCTATGGGGCACACCAGAGTTGGATCTGATGGCGTCTCGTCAGAGCGCCAAACTTCCTCATTACGGCTCCAGGTCAAGGGATCCTCAGGCTGTACTGATAGATGCTCTAGCAGTACCCTGGTCGTCCAACCTGGCTTATGTGTTTCCACCTTTCCCTCTCCTTCCACGTCTGATTGACAGAATCAAACAGGAGAGAGCATCAGTTTGATAGCGCCTGCGTGGCCATGCAGGACTTGGTATGCAGACCTGGTGGACATGTCATTCCTTCCACAATGGTCTCTGCCATTGAGACAGGACCTTCTGATTCAAGGTCCACTCAAGCATCCAAATCTAATTTCTCTGCAACTGACTGCTTAGAGATTGAACGCTTGATTCTATCAAAGCGGGGTTTCTCTGAGTCAGTCATAAATACCTTGATTCAGGCTCGAAAGCCTGTTACCTGGAAAATTTATCATAAGATATGGCGTAAATATCTTTTTTGGTGCGAATCTAAAGGCTTCTCCTGGAGTAAAATCAGGATTCCTAGGATTTTGTCTTTTCTCCAAAAGGGATTGGAAAAAGGATTATCAGCTAGTTCCCTAAAGGGACAGATATCTGCTCTGTCTATTTTGTTGCACAAGCGTCTGGCAGATGTTCCAGACGTTCGGGTTTTTTTTTTTTTTTTTTTATAATTTTTATTGGGGTTCAGTGAAGAGCAAACAAACAGTGATAATTAATACACAAAAGGAAGATACAGTAGTTTCCCATAATACAGTCAGCACAAGATAAGCAAATACATCTTCATTAACAGGGTTTGCAAAGCTAAATAGAAGTTAAGGGGGCCACTCTTGGGTCCCGTGTGATTGAACCTCTTATTCTTTTAACTTTGATCTCACTATGTATATTTATATATATGGATCTACAGAGAAAGAAGTTGTTATGGAGCATATATGCAATGGGGTATAGTGTGCTGCCCTAAAACAAGTGCTAAAGGAGGGAGGACCCTTAGATAACTCTAACTTAAGTGATAATTAGTTATAGGGACTGGAAATAATATAATTATAGGGCTTACAGTAACTTGTGGGGTGAAACAGATACCTGCAGGGAGAGCTAAGGGGCTGGGCTTCGATAAGTATAAGACATATGTGATATCTGATAGTTACCTATGTGTCCGAGGTGGTTACTGTGACACATGAATGACTCATAAAAAAGAAAATATACAATATGCAAGGTGGTTGTTAAGGATTTTCACTCACGTACATTATTAAATAGTGTGAGACTCTCGGCACCTGTGCAGTCCTCATTATGCGTTGTAGACAACAGTTGGGAACAGCAATAGAACATAATTATTACATAACACAAAATGTTAATATAGCTGGGTATATCAAGACAATTGGTCTAACTATAGCTATATTTTATCTGTCTAAACAAACTAAAGCAAAATTGAAGGGACAGGGATGTAATCACAAATATCTTAAAATGAACTAAGTTAACAGAAGGGGGAAAAAACAAAGGAGACTCTGAGAAACAGTCCGGCCACTAAAAACGGCAGTGCCAGAGAGCAATACCAGAAGTTCTGAGAGGGGAAATAGACTAAGGGTCCATAGAGCAGTTATATTAACATTTCTAAATAGGTTCAGGGCACCTTGTGTAGCTTGTATCGGAGCATGGCCACTGCCACCAGAGTCAAGCAGTCAAATAAGGAAATCTGTCACGATTCAATAGCGACATCAGTATATTTAAGCAGTTCACATGTTTACCCCACACCAACTCTGCCTGTTTTATTTACCCATGGGTTATATGCATTCAAAGCTGCGTGCAGCAAGGGTAAGTATGGACCCGTTGTTTTGGCGTGATCCCCCGCTGAGGGGAAGCTATCCGGGACCACGAAGGAGCTTATCCAATCACCTATATTCAGCAGCGCTTCTGACATATGGAGTCCTTCAGTTTCAAGGTGCTTGGCGAGGCAGGCACTATCTTTTCCTTCTAGTGCTATCTCTGGTAACGTTACTACATTCCTCCTTTGCACTGCCGCCACTCTGCTATCCATATTTTCAACACATCGGACGGCAGCGAAGGCACCTCCATCAGGTTTGGAATAAATCATAACAGTAGGTGTTGAATAAGGTTCCGGGACGGAGGTGTCATCAGCTCTTTGCTTGTGACTCGTCCAGGCCACCATTGAGGTAAGTGGGTTTTGTTGCAGCTGTCCATCGCTCATTTCTGCGGAGACATGTGTAGGACTCTGGGAGGAAGGTAATGTCTGCCGAGGCATTAAAGCTGTATCCCTCTCCGCCTCCATAGAGTCTCAGTCACCTCGCAGGGCTTCATACCGATCAGTAGTTGTGGGTGTATAAGTCCCATTTTGTAGGGTTTTTTCAAAAGCAGCTTGATAGGTATCTAGAAGATTGCTGAGCTCCAATAGCAAAAAAGTAGATGGATCCATGTTAAGAATGGATTAATACTGCGCACTCAGGGCACAGCTAGTTGTGGGGACAGGCTGAGGCTTCTATGATAGGGGAAGGCCTCAAAGTGCAAAGTCCGGTACTGAGGGCTTTAGAGCCTAGTCACTATTCAAAATCGCTATATCTTGAATTCGGACTTCTTCAGACCAGCCTCTCCACTGTTTTAAGTAAAGTGTTGCTAAAACTGTAATGGTAAATCAGGTACCAATGAAGATAGCTTGAGGAGCTGAAGCTCAGTGCGACCTGTAAGATGGCCGCCGCCCGGGTGTCCCCGACGTTCGGGTTTTTTTATCAGGCTTTAGTTAGAATTAAACCTGTGTTTAAACCTATTGCTCCGCCGTGGAGTCTAAATTTAGTTCTTAGAGTTCTTCAGGGGGTTCCGTTTGAACCCATGGATTCCATAGATATTAAGCTTTTATCTTGGAAAGTTTTGTTCCTAGTTGCTATCTCTTCAGCTCGAAGAGTTTCTGAACTATCTGCATTACAATAAGACTCTCCTTATCTTGTGTTCCATGCTGATAAGGTGGTCTTGCGTACCAAGCCTGGGTTCCTACCTAAGGTTGTTACTAACAGGAATATCAATCAAGAAATTGTTGTTCCTTCTCTGTGTCCTAATCCTTCTTGTAAGAAGGAACGTCTGTTGCACAACTTGGACGTGGTTCGTGCTTTGAAATTTTATTTGCAGGAAACCAAAGATTTTCATCAAACATCTTTGTTTGTTGTCTATTCTGGAAAGCGTAGGGGTCAAAAGGCTTCTCTTTCCTTTTGGCTGAAAAGCATCATCCGTTTGGCTTATGAGACTGCTGGACAGCAGCCTCCTGAAAGGATTACAGCTCATTCTACTAGAGCAGTAGCTTCCACATGGGCTTTTAAAAATGATGCCTCTGTTGAACAGATTTGTAAGGCTGCGACTTGGTCGTCGCTTCATGCCTTTTCAAAATTTTATAAATTTGATACTTTTGCTTCTTCGGAGGCTATTTTTGGGAGAAAGGTTTTGCAAGCAGTGGTGCCTTCCGTTTAGGTTCCTGTCTTGTCCCTCCCTTCATCCGTGTCCTAAAGCTTTGGTATTGGTATCCCACAAGTTAGGATGAATCCGTGGACTCGGTACATCATGCAAAAGAAAACAAAATTTATGCCTACCTGATAAATTTCTTTCTTTTGCGATGTACCGAGTCCACGGCCCGTCCTGTCTATTCAAGACAGTATTTTTTTATGTAAACTTCAGTCACATCTGCACCTTATAGTTTCTCCTTTTCTTCCTTGGCCTTCGGTCAAATAACTGGGGGGTGGAGTTAAGGGGAGAGCTATATAGACAGCTCTGCTGTGGTGCTCTCTTTGCTACTTCCTGTCAGGAAGGACAATATCCCACAAGTTAGGATGAATCCGTGGACTCGGTACATCGCAAAAGAAAGAAATTTATCAGGTAAGCATAAATTTTGTTTTTAGCCGCGTCAATTTCACAGGGCCAAGGGCGTCGGTGCACAGCCCTTCACGCTTCAAGCTCTGGCTGTGACAAATGAGGGGCAATGTATTGGCCACTTGCCCAGCAAGGAGGTAGAAGTAGAAATTTGCTGGATACGGAGCAAGTATTGCGGAGCTCGTTCTTCCTGCTGCTGCCCGGATGCTCCGCCCACCAGAAGTCCTCATGTTTATGTCCTTTTTAAAAATATATTTTTTTTTATTGGGTTTTCCAGTGAAATTTGTACATACAAGAAAATTCAAGACAATACAAATCTGTCAAATTATTCAGGATACATATTGTGAAACCTTTGACAATTATTTTTTATTAAACTATACCAAACCTAATCAAATCTTAATCTGGTGTATCTATTCTCGTCAACATAATACAAGTATTCCTTGCCTCAACGGGGGGGGGGGGGGGTAAGGGGTCCAACCACTATTTAATTATCAGGTTCATGGGTATGTCGTCTATTTTTATCTTCTATATACATAATCCAGGGTTTCCAGATTGATAAAAATTGATCTTTGGTATCCACGTTTATGTCCTTTTTATGTATGATGGAAACATTCCAGACTCTATAGAATTTAAAAAGTAAAACATTATTTATTGATATTTTAAAGCAAAAGCTGGCAAAATTAATACAAAATGCATATCGCAGTAGTTTTTCTTAATTTAACATTTTACATTGATATTAAGGGCTAGATTACAAGTGGATCGCTAATTAATTTTCAAAATGTGATCCAATTGCCCCCAAATTTAAGTGGTGTAGTTTTTATAAAAAAAATCAAACTTCAAAGGGTGGCGGAGCCGGCAGCTGTCATGAGCGCAGCATAAATCCGGAGCTCCGTTAATGCAGGCCTGCAATCAGCACCTTATCGGACCTACATCGACCTAAAACCCGTTCATTATGGATATGAAAGGTCCAACACTCAGACTCTACCTGAAATACCTTTTAGGGCGCAAAGGTAACCATATAAAAATAGAAAATCATGGACAGCATTTTAAATGCGCCACACACAAAACCGGAAGTGGAGCCGATGCCATATTGGGACACCACTAACACCACATCTGCAATTGCAGATTCTCCAAGCGCAACTAGTTACCTGACAAGGACACTGAATCCTTACTCCAGTAAGAAGCGATCCTCAAAGGCACTCACACAGCGGTAAGGTCAGGCAGAAACATCACAAGCCGCCATAACCTCATACGATAACATCTAAGGCCAGGTGGTTGCAGCACAGTGTCCCTACATAGAGCAGACTATATTGATAACAGAGTGGGCACAAAATTTAGTGGAGCACCACTATCAATGTTCTGCACACTCTCATGTTTTAGAAGAGCTTTTGCACTGCTATAACCAACTTTTAAACTCACTTATCTACTTACCTATACTTTTGCCTATTTACTCATTACCCTAACCAAGGTGGAAAAGTTATAATGTGCAAAAAACTATAGAAGATTACCTAGATAAAACACTGGGACGATTTAATAAACAGAGGCCCTCTTGCTGGCTAATCAACAAATCAATTGAAGCCCCAACTTGATCAAACACAAGCTCCTTCAACCTTTTCAAATAGCACGGGCAATGCCTAGAGGAGAGATTTACTAAATCTCAGTGCTGCATGTTTGGACTTTCATCAGATAAACCTCACTTCATTAAAACAACATACTCAGCTTCCCAACATGGCTGCTAGGTGTAATCTGAAAAGTGACAAGACCTCTAAACCCTCTTCAGGGAAACCACTTAATAAATCAACCCCTCTATCTCAATATTTGTGATGAATATCAAACTTATGAGCAGATGGTACTATACAACAGCACGCCTACATTTATTATTTCCAACCATAACAGCTGAGTGCTGGAGAAACTGTAATGAAACAGGCACTTTCCTACATATATGGTGGACATGCCCTATTGCCAAAATATACTGGACCTCCATACAAAAAGAGGCAGAGATAGTCCTAAATATAAACCTCCCCTTTAATGTTTGGCTTTTTCTTTTTAATAACTTCCCTAAAATTAAATGCAAACATAGAATAGTCCTATTTACTATTAAGATCAACTCTGCAAAAAAAGAAATACCATTAAATTGGAAAAAACAGAACTCTCATCAATAACAACATGGAAAGACACGGTTTCACATGAAATTCAATTAGAAAAATACCAATACACACAGACTAAACGCTCTGAGGATTATCACTCAATTACACCTAGATTTAGAGTTCTGCGTTAGCCGTCAAAAGCAGCGTTAAGGGGTCCTAACGCTGCTTTTGGCCGCCCGCTGCTATTTCGAGTCAGGCAGGAAAGGGTCTAACGCTCACTTTCAAGCCGCGACTTTTTCATACCGCAGATCCCCTTACGCCAATTGCGTATCCTATCTTTTCAATGGGATCTTCCTAACGCTGGTATTTAGAGTCTTGGCTGAAGTGAGCGGTAGACCCTCTACCGACAAGACTCCTAACGCCAAAAAAGTCAGTAGTTAAGAGCTTTCTGGGCTAACGCCGGTTTATAAAGCTCTTAACTACTGTGCTATAAAGTACACTAACACTCATAAACTACCTATGTACCCCTAAACTGAGGTCCCCCCACATCGCCGCCACTATAATAAATATTTTTAACCCCTAATCTGCCGACCGCACATCACTGCCACCTACATTATCCCTATGAACCCCTAATCTGCTGCCCCCAACATCGCCGACACCTACATAATATCTATTAACCCCTAATCTGCCCCCCCCCCAACGTCGCCACCAACTAACTACAAGTATTAACCCCTAAGCTGCCGACCGGACCTCGCCGCCACTATAATAAATGTATTAACTCCTAAAGCTAAGCCTAACCCTCGCATTCTATTGACTGATCGGAACAGCCAATCGGATTGAACTTGAATCTGATTGGCTGATTCAATCAGCCAATCAGATTTTTCCTACCTTAATTCCGATTGGCTCATAGAATCCTATCAGCCAATCGGAAATCGAGGGACGCCATCTTGGATGACGTCACTTAAAGGAACCTTCATTCGTCGGGTAGTCGTCGGGGAAGAAGGATGTTCCGCGCCAGAGGTCTTGAAGATGGAGCCGCTCCTCGTCGGATGGATGAAGATAGAAGATGCCGCTTGGATGAAGATGTCTGCCGGTCCGGATGTCCTCTTCTGCCCGGATAGGATGAAGACTTCTGCCGGTCTGGATGTCCTCTTCTGCCCCATCGGATGAAGACTTCGGCCCGGCTGGGTGAAGACGACTCAAGGTAGGGAGATCTTCAGGGGGGTAGTGTTAGGTTTATTTAAGGGGGTTTGGGTTAGAGTAGGGGTATGTGAGTGATGGGTTTTAATGTTGGGGGGGGTTGTATTTTTTTTTACAGGCAAAAGAGCTGATTACTTTGGGGCATCCCCCTGCAAAAAGCCCTTTTAAGGGCTGGTAAAAGAGCAGGTTACTTTTTAATTTAGAATAGGGTAGGGACCTTTATTATTTTGGGGGGCTTTTTTTATTTTTTTAGGGGGCTTAGAGTAGGTGTAATTTTTTTTTTTTTTGTAATTTAGTTTAGTTTATTTAATTGTATGTAATTGTAGGTAATTTATTTAATTAATTTATTGATAGGGTAGTGTTAGGTTTAATTGTAGATAATTGTAGGTATTTTATTTAATTAATTTATTGATAGTGTAGTGTTAGGTTTAATTGTAACTTAGGTTAGGATTTATTTTACAGGTAATTTTGTAATTATTTTAACTAGGTAGCTATTAAATAGTAAATAACTATTTAAAAGCTATTGTACCTAGTTAAAATAAATACAAAGTTGCCTGTAAAATAAATATAAATCCTAAAATAGCTACAATATAATTATTTGTTATATTGTAGCTATATTAGGGTTTTATTTTACAGGTAAGTATTTAGTTTTAAATAGGAATACTTTAGTTAATAAGATTTAATTTATTTCGTTAGATTAAAATTATATTTAATTTAGGGGGGTTTTAGGGTTAGGGTTAGACTTAGCTTTAGGGGTTAATACATTTATTAGAGTAGTGGCGAGGTCCAGGCGGCAGATTAGGGGTTAATACTTTAAGTTAGGTGGCGGCAATGTTGGGGGGGCAGATTAGGGGTTAATACTATTTATTATAGGGTTTGCGAGGCGGGAGTGCGGCGGTTTAGGGGTTAATAACTTTATTAGAGTAGCGGTCCGGTCGGCAGATTAGGGGTTAATAAGTGTAGGTAAGATAGCGGCGACGTTGAGGGGGGCAGATTAGGGGTTAATAAATATAATATAGGGGTCGGCGATGTTGGGGGCAGCAGATTAGGGGTTCATAGGGATAATGTAGGTTGCGGTGGTGTCCGGAGCGGCAGATTAGGGGTTAATAGTATAATGCAGGTGTCAGCGATAGCGGGGGCGGCAGATTAGGGGTTAATGAGTGTAAGGTTAGGGGTGTTTAGACTCGGGGTACATGTTAGGGTGTTAGGTGCAGACTTAGAAAGTGTTTCCCCATAGGAAACAATGGGGCTGCGTTGGGAGCTTAACGCTGCTTTTTTTGCAGGTGTTAGGTTTTTTTTCATCCCAAACTGCCCCATTGTTTCCTATGGAGGAATCGTGCACAAGCACGTTTTGCCAGCTTACCGCTACCGTAAGCAACGCTGGTATTGAGGGTTGAAGTGGCAGTAAATTAGGCTCAACGCACCCTTTTTGGAGCCTAACGCAGCCCCTCAGACAACTCTAAATACCAGCGTTGTCTTAAGGGTGCGTTGGGAAAAAAAGCTGCGTTAGCTACGCGGGTCTTTACCGAGAAAACTCTAAATCTAGCGGTTAGTTTCTTGTAGGAAGAATATTTGAATAGGAAGTTATAAACCAAGGAAATGTATGATGTTTGTTGTCGTGCTATTTTCAATTAATGAGGACATCAGAATTCATGTCATGTGCAGAAGAACCAAACTGTAAACTGCAACCTTTATATTGGTTTACAATGCTGTTTATTTTTCTGTTTGATATCTTTCATTGTAAATCTTTCCATTCATTACAATAAAAAAGTTTATAAAAAAAAAAAAAAACAACAAACTGCACAAAGCAGTTTTCATGTGTTAAAGTGTGGGTGTTAGAAAAAAAAAACTGCAGTGAAAAGTGACTTTACATTGCTGTCTATTTACAGTAGGGTTGCACCGATACCATTTTTCTAAGACCGAGTACAAGTACCGATACTTTTTTTCAAATACTCACCGATACCAATTACCGATACTTTTTTTTAATGTCATGACAGTTTACCAAGCACAATACAGACTAATGATTTAAGATCGCTTCTTTATAATTATGAACTGTATCTCAAAAGACATGTTTTAATAATAAAACAGTTTTATGTGATTGTTGTCACAAAGTTCACAGAACATGTTTATAAATAAAAATATTACAATAACATATATTAATAACTACAATAAATAATAGCTGCAGCAGCTGGGGCTGGAAAGCTACAATTTAAAGGGGTGATTACTGGATGCAATTGGGTTGCAGGGTGCCTATATAACTCATCCATCTGACATTTGTACTTAATACAAAGTAATATAATTTAATTCTGAAAATAATATCGGGGAAGGAGTATCCCAGTAATCCCCTTTGTGAAAAATGGGCCATTTGCATTCTACTGACTCAACAGAAAATAGGGCTGGTGTTCATATTTTTCCAGGGCTGCTTTTTATTCCCAGTCCAGCCCTGGCTAAGGATGTTCCTCAGAGTACAGTATGTTTTGAGCACAATTGTTCAAGATGAGAACTAGCAGTATAAAAGGCAATCTAGTAATTAGAATAATTTTTCAAAAGTTAGTGGCAAGTTCTTTTTAAGGAACAGAAGCATCTCTGCATGTTCAGCTATAAGTCTGTTTCTGCTATCAGTAAGGACGTTTGCTGAACAGTCTTTCACTTTCACACTACTGCATGGGTCATAAAAGATATTTTTGGGCCATTAAATCTCAGTTTATTAACTGCCCAGTACGTTAGGGGTTTGTCTGAATGAGGTACAGTGATCTAACCCAGGTAGGCTTCCAGCTGTATAGTAGCAGCTTTTGGGGCACTGCTCTCAAACATACAATAATAAAAATAACAGCAATTTGTATTAGCAGAACACAAGTGAACAATTTTTTAGTTAAGTCTCCACTCCAGTTTAAAATGAAATGGGAACATCCAGTTTGAAAAACACCACAAGATGGTGTATGTGTAGGAATTGGAGGTATCGGTTTAAGTATCGGTGCCTTTTGCATGAGTACAAGTACTCATGCAAATACTTGGTATCGGCACCGATACCGATACTAGTATCGGTGCAACCCTAATTTACAGTATATATTTATGTGTTAATATGTATATATTCACATATTAACACATAAATATATACTGTATGTATATATTCATATACATATTATTTCAATTTGCTGCCCACTGCTGTACAACTTACCCCCTTCGCTGTGCTAGGTGTTTTGTCGTGTCTCACAGAATGAGAACGAGGGTTTCATTGGAGCCTATGGAAGTGATAGACTTGGCAAAACAGAGGAGGATTTGGGTGTACTTATAGATAACAGCTCAGCGGCGTTCTGTGGGGGTACTGAGGGGTGATATGCACCTCCAAACACACGTATAGCACCCCATTTAGCTGCAAGGGGCTCCATATATTATGTATATTGTGTCTCCCCCACCTTTGCTAGCTCCCCAAAGGTTAAGTTCTAGAACCACCACTGAACAAGCTAAGAATGAGTGCAAAATGCAAGGCAGTGGCTTCTAAGGCTAATATAATACAGAAGCATAGATGCAAGGGAAGAAATCATAATTCTGTTGCAGTATAAATCCCTGGTAGGACCTGCAGGTCTGTGGACCAGTTTTAAAATAGGACATTGCAGAATAAGAAAAAGTTCAGAGAAGGGCCACAAAACTAATATGAGGACTGGAGGATTTAGAGGTTAGTGAAATTGGGTCTGTTTTCTCTAGATAAGGCACTTGAGAGCTGATATTATTACTTTATATAAATATATTCAAGGCCCATATACAGAGAGGGCAGAAGCTCTGCTTATTCCAGGCCAATTGTTTGTGAAAAGAGGTAACACTGGTAGTGTTTTTCAAAGTTCATTAAATGTCTTGTAAATTTTGTCAGAGAGGCTCACTTGTTAAATTTGAAAACCCCTGAGCTAGGGGGAAGGAGATGTAATCTCCAACAACATAAACATTTTAGCACTCTAAGAGAAATTAAATGACCAAGGTTGTAGTGAATGCCAATACTTTAGATACACTTATAAATGGCTTAGATACATCCCTGGCCAGAAACTGTGTTAAATGGGTTTGCTTTTGTTTTCTTTATTGTAAATCGAGTAGGATCTGTATAGGTTGAACTTCATGGACTTCGTCTTCTTGCAACCTCATCTACTATGTTACATAAATAAGTCACAATTCATGATCTCAACACATACAAAAATGTAGTGCACAAATGTATGGTCCTTTTTCAGTTGTCATATGTGTCTGGCTGTAGATGTACTCACTAGACAGGAAAGGGCAGGTATATGGTAATAATACAGCTATCCACTCCCTCCTGGTTTGTGTGTATGCTTTGAGCTAACTACACACCCAATGCCTCCTCCCTACCACTCATGAGGCAGTTATATCTCTACTGTGTTATGGGCTGGCTTAAAGGGACATTAAACACTAAACACATGCTAGATAGAATGATACATTCAAAGAAAAGATTAGTCCATGACTAGCATGTAGATGTATTTTTTAAAGTGTCATTAGTTGTTTAAAAAGTGACAAAATAAGTGTAAAGTTTTAGTGTCTATAAAACACTGGGAGCTGCCATGTTGTAACTTGTGTACCTTCTCTGCTGTGGCCAATTAGAGACAGTTATAAATAGGTCACTAGAGTGTGCAGCCAATGGTGGTGCTGGATTTAACAGTGTTCTGCACTTCCATTTCTAACAGGAACTGAAAAGCTCACAATTTCAGAATGGAATTACAGGCAAAGAGGACAAAATAAATAATAAAAGTGTATTGCAGATCTGTTTTATATATACAATTTATCATTTTATATTACCATCTCAAAGTGTTTAATGTCCCTTTAAGGCATGCAATTCATAACATAAATCTTGAAGGAAACAGAAAAGTTAAAAAAAAATTCAAATTTGTAGAAAACGTTATTAGCTTGTAAGATATACGCTATTACATAACTTTCTGATTCAGCTGAACTGTCACACGTCCTTGAGAGAATGTGAATTATAAATAACAATACTCCTTTTAAAAATTTTGAAGCTTCAAAAAATTCGTTGACCACCATGACTCATCAACATTCTTAAAGGGACATTTTAGCCACATCAGGGGCGTATTTAGGTTTTGTGCTGCCCTAGGCACTCAAAATTCTGCTGCCCCCTCCCCCACCCCACCCCAGGTTTAAGGTCTTTTTTTAGACATAATATTTTTGGGGCAGGGTGTCAACAATTAAAAAAAATAATGTCTTTTTAAGTAGATGTTCACCAGGGCTTGCATTCACTCTGGTCACACACACACACATATATATATATATATATATATATATATATATATATATATATATATATATATATATATATATATATATATATATATATATATATAAAATACATTATTTTGCAAGTCAGATGATTAAAGTGTTTATATCATAAAAACACATCCTTCACTGTATGATAGTTTGTCAGTAGGTAGTTGTTTAACCTTAAACATCTTCTTTGGTGATTGACAGTTATTTAAGCAAAATATCTGCTTGGATAAATATGTAATGAATATACAAACTGGCCTTTAAAAGTACTTAAAAAATACAACAGTAGTTATGATAGGTTTAGGAATTGTATCCTAGGGGATAAAGTCACATGATACAATCATAATAAAGTATATACTTGTATTGTTTCTGAATGTATTAAATGCATACAACATATTTTCAGTTGTGTTTTAAGTCACATAGTTGTATAGATTCAGCAATAAATACTTATTCTTTGCATGTATGACAGATAGACAAACAGTAAATGTACAAGTATTTAGTGACTAATCCGTTTAAGTATTTTAATGCCTAATAAAGATGTATTGAAGGGAGAAAGACATATGCTGTTTCACAGTGGTCACGTTGTAGTGCACACTGCACTGTGTAGTCTGTGTGAGTCGCAATCACGCGGTGGAGCCAGGAAGAATACCGCATTCCCTCTCAGTCCAGGCCAGGCTGCGCAAGTGAGCTCCGCCTCCACTGTCACCACGTCATGCGCACCCACATACAATCCCATAGGATAGCAATAGCCGGGCTAGCCATTTAAGTCATTAGTAATTGGTTGATTTAGCCACCCGGCCCTGAGTTCAGTAGAATGGCCCTAGGGACTCAAAATTCTGCTGCCCCTGAAAAATCTGCTGCCCTAGGCACCGGCCTTGTTGGCCTATGCCTTAATACGCCCCTGGGCCACATAGATGAATTGCATCTTTGGATTGAAACATATTTGCAACATACATGTATTGGCAAAAAAGCTTCTAGTAAAAGTTCTCACTGTTTTAGTGTTAGCATTTTTCTCTGCACGTGCATGTGAGGCATAGCTAGATATTCTCAGTGCACCAGCATTTTAAATACGGACACTTCTCAGAGCGCCAGTGGGGCTTGTATCATGTCAGCAATTATCAAATTGAGTCATTACCAGATGATACAAGCACTTTAGGCAGCTGAGCGAGTGCTCTGTTTAAAATGCTGGTGCACGGTGCATACTTGAATACACTCTTGAAGCAGGTATAGCTTTTACTAGAAGCATTTTTGTTTATACATGTGTATTACAAAAATGCTTCTATTCAATACTGAAATACATACATGTCGATTCCAAGTTTGTCTGGAATGTCCCTTTACAGCAATAATACAAAGTGCTTAAATTATTTGTTGTTGGTCCCTCTAATTTCATTATTTCATAGATGATGTAGCTGCATAAAGTGTGTATTTAAAACCAATAAAAAAAAAATATTCTGCTTTCAAAGCTCTACTAAATGTATATATGGGTTAAAGGGACAGTAACAACCTTGAGATTTTAATATTAAAGAGTTTGTTATGCATAGTTAAACAACTTTACTATATACTTTCATTGTTTATTTTCCCCCTTTTCATGTAATGTATCTGAAAATTGTACACATTTGCACATTGCCCATTGTAGCTGCCTCAAGGCTAACTCTGCTACATATATTCCTAATTG
This sequence comes from Bombina bombina, assembly GCF_027579735.1. Lineage (NCBI taxonomy): Eukaryota > Metazoa > Chordata > Amphibia > Anura > Bombinatoridae > Bombina > Bombina bombina. Next base: position 869,040,089 of record NC_069499.1, on the reverse strand, counting down.
GCTTATACAACGGCTGCATTGCTCTATATTATTCCTGATGGCCTTTTTCTTAAATATTTTAACTACGAGTTAAAATAAAAAATGCTGTTTAAATGGACATAAAACCTAAAATGTTTCTTTCATGATTTAGCTGGAACATACAATTTTATTCAACTTTCTAATTTACTTCTATTATCAAATGTCATTAATTTTCTTGTTATTCTTTGTTGAAAAGCAGGAAGGTAAATTTAGGAGTATGCACGTATCTACAGCTCTATATAGCAGCAGTTTTGCAACAATGTAATACATTAGCAATAGCACTAGATGGCAGTCACTGCCTGTCATGTAGTGCTCCAGACATCCACACTACCTATCCAGATATCTCTTCAACAAAGAATAACATGAGAATATACGATATATATAAGTAAATTTGAAACTTTAAAATTGTATTCTCTATCTGAATGATGAGGGAAGAAAAAATATGTGTTCCGTGTCCCTTTAATAAAGCAGCAAGCACAAGAGCAAAACCAATACCAATGTGATGAATAGATACACTATGGATTTTGAGCCCAGTAATTTGTCCCTTTAATAATCGTGGAAAAATGTTTTAAAAGTTTCTGCCCAAGTACAAGGTAACTGCGAAAGTTTTATTGAACTTGACAACAGATTTATTATCATTTTAATCTAAACTCAAACAAATCCCCTTTGTGCAGTATGGTTTTTGTTTTTACAGACAGGAATCTATGGCATGAAAACATGGCAGGAAAGGCTAGTTTTTCAACATTGTTGCAAGACTTTCTTTTGAGCTTTCCTACTTTTGCCTTAAAGGGATACTAAACCCAATTTTTTTCTTTCATGATAGAGCATGCATTTTTAAGCAACTTTCTAATTTACTCCTTTTATCAATTTTTCTTAATTCTCTTTCCATACTGATTTGAAAAAGCAGGAATCTAAGCTAAGGTGCCAGCCCATTTTTGGTTCAGCAGCCTGCATAGCGCTTGCTGATTGGTGGGTACATTTAGCAATCAATTACCAAGCGCAACCCAGGTGCTGAACCAAAAATGGGCCGGCTCCTTAGCTTAGACTCCTGCTTTTTCAAATAACGATGGCAAGAGAACGAAGAAAAAACAGAATTTATGTAAGAACTTACCTGATAAATTAATTTATTTTATGGTGGCAAGAGTCCATGAGCTAGTGACATATGGGATATACATTCCTACCAGAAGGGGGAAATGTTTCCCAAACCTCATGCCTATAAATACACCTCCCACCTCACTCATATCTCAGTTTAACGTATAGCCAAGTTAGTGAGGTGTAAAAGGAGTAAAAGCATAAAAAAGAGGAACAGGATAAAGTGCTTTATATAAAAAAAAATCATAACCCCCCAAAAATTGGGTGGGTCTCATGGAATCTTGCCACCATAAAAGAAATGAATTTCTCAGGTAAGTTCTTACATAAATTATGTTTTCTTTCATATAGGTGGCAAGAGTCCATGAGCTAGTGACATATGGGATATAATACCCAAGATATGGAAGTCCACAACTCACTAGAGAGGGAGGGATAAAATAAAAACAGCTATTTCCGCTGAAAAATTAAATCCAAAATATAATTAAGTTTTCTTTAAAAAATTAAAAAAACTCAAATCATAGGCACTAGAATCAAACTGAGACAGCTGCCTGAAGAACCTTTCTACCAAATGCTGCTTCCAAAAGAAGCAAACACATCAAAATGGTAAAATTTAGTAAATATATGCAAAGACCAAGTTGCTGCGTTGCAAATTTGATTAACTGAAGCTTCATTCTTGAAAGCCCAAGATGTGGTGACTGATCTAGTCGAATGAGTTGTAATTCGCTGAGGTGGACCGTGGAGACAGCCCCTCCTCCAAATAAGCTTTGTGAATCAAAAGCTTCAACCAAGATGCCAAGGAAATGGCAGAGGCTTTCTGACCTTTTCTGGAACCAGAAAAGACAACAAATAGACTAGAAGTCTTTCTGAAATCTTTAGTAGCCTCAACATAATATCTGAAAGCTCTTACCACATCCAAAGAATGTAAAGACCTTTCAAGAGTATTCTTAGGATTAGGACACAAGGAAGGAACAATAATTTCCTTATTGATGTTGTTAGAATTCACAACTTAAGGTAAAAATTTAAACGAAGTCCGCAAAACAGCATTATCTGGATGAAAAATCAGATAAGGAGACTCACAAGAGAGAGCAGACAATTCAGAAACTCTTCTAGCAGAAGAGATAACCAAAAGAAATAACACTTTCCAAGAAAGTAGTTTAATATCCAAAGAATGCATAGGCTCAAAAGGAGGAGCCTGCAAAATCCTTAAAACCAAATTGAGACTCCAAGGAGGAGAAACTGATTTGATAACAGGATTGATACGAATCAAAGCCTGAACAAAACAGTGAATATCAGGAAGCTTAGCAATCTTTCTATGAAATAAGACAGAAAGAGCAGAAATTTGTCCTTTCAAAGTATTTGCAGACAAACCTTTATCCAAATCATCCTGAAGAAACTGTAGAATCCTAGGAATACTAAAAGAATGCCAAGAATAATCATGAGTGGACCACCATGATAAATCTTCCTTGAAACAGACTTACGAGCCTATATCAGTGTTAAAGTAAAGGACTAGTAAACACAGTAGATTTGCATAATCAACAAATGCAAGATAACAAGACAATACAATAGCATTTACTCTGATTTTCCAATGAGTAGTAGATTATTTTCTAACACATTTCAAAGTTATGTATATTTCCACTCCCCCTGTACCATGTGATAGCAATCAGCCAATCACAAATGCATATACGTATAGTCTGTGAGTTCTTGCACATGCTCAGTAGGAACTGGTGATTCAAAAAGTGTAAATATAAAAGAATGTGCACATTTTATTTAATGGAAGTAAATTGGAAAGTTGTTTAAAATTACATGCTGTATCTGAATCATGAAAATTCAATAAAACCTGAGTGTCCCTTTAATTACTGAGTCAGAGAAACCTCTATGACTAAGAACTAAATGTTCAATTTCCATGCCTTCAAATTTAGAAATTTTAGATCCTCATGGAAAACTTGGCCTTGAGACAGAAGGTCTGGTCTTATAGGAAGTGACCAAGGCTGGCAACTGGACATTCGGACAAGGTCCACATACCAAAACATGTGTGGCCATGCTGGTGCTATCAGAAACACATAAGATTGTTCCATTATGATCTTGGAGATCACCCTTGGAAGAAGAACCAGAGGCGGAAAAATTTAAGCAGGTTGGTAAAACCAGAGAATTGCTAGAGCATCCATCATTTCTGCCTGAGGATCCCTGGACCTGGAAAGGTATCTGGGAAGTTTCTTGTTCAGACGAGAGGCCATCAGATTTATTTTTAGAAGACCCCACATCTGTACAAGTTGAAAAAACACATCTGTATGGAGAGACCACTCCCCCGGATGTAGAGAATGACAGCTCAGATAATCCACTTCCCAATTGTCTACACCTGGAATATGAATCGCAGAGATTTGACAAGAGTGGTATTCTGCCCAAGAAAGTATCAGAGATACTTCTTTCATTGCTAAAGGGATGCAAGTTCCCCCTTGATGATTGGCATATGCCACTGTTGGGATATTGTCTGTTTGAAAACAAATGTAAAGTTCTTTCCTCAATAGAGGCCAAGCCTGAAGAGCTCTAAAAAAAGCACTGAGCTCTAAAATATTGATTGGTAACCTCGCCTCTTGAGGATTCCAAACCCCTTGTGCTGTCAGAGACCCCCAGACAGCTCCCCAACCTGTAAGACTTCTGTTGTGATTACAGTCCAGGAAGAACGAATAAAGGAGGACCCTTGAAAAATAAAGTGATGGATTAACCACCAAGTCAGAGAGAGTTGAGTGTTGGGATTTAAGTATATCAACTGTGATATCTGAGTATAATCCCTGCACCACTGGTGCAACATGCAAAGCTGTAGAGGTGTCATATGAAAATGAGCAAAGGGGATTACGTCCGATGCTGCAATCATGAGACCCACAACTTCCATGCACCTAGCTACTGAAGGATATGATAAAGACTGAAGGTTTAGACAAGCTAAGACCAATTTCATGTGTCTCTTGTCATTAGAGAAAGAGTCATGGACACTGAATCTATCTGGAAACCTAAGAAGGTGACCTTGTCTGAGGAATCAAGAAACTCTTTGGTAAATTGATCCTCCAACCATGTCTTTGAAGAAACAACATTAGTTGTTTCATGTGAGATTCTGCTAAATGAAAAGATTGAGCTAGTACCAAGATATCGTCCAAATAAGGAAACACCGCAATACCCTGCTCTCTGATTACAGATAGAAGGGCACCGAGAACCTTCAAGAAAATTCTTGATGCTGTTGCTAGGCCAAATGGAAGAGTGACAAATTGGTAATGCTTGTCTAGAAAAGAGAATCTTAGAAGACAATAGTGGTCTGGATAAATCGGAATGTGAAGATAAGCGTCCTGTAAGTCTATTGTGGACATTAAATTACCTTGCTAAACAAAAGGCAGAATAGTCCTTATAGTCACCATCTTGAAAGTTGGGACTCATACAAAACTATTTAAAGTTTTCAGATCCAGAATTGGTCTGAAAGAATCTTCCTTCTTTGGACAATGAATAGATTTGAATAGAAACCCAATCCCTGTTCCTGCTGAGGAACTGGTACAATCACCCCTGGAAGCTCTAGGTCTTAAAAACACTTCAGAAAAGCCTGAGTCTTCACAGGGTTTGTTGGAACATGAGTAAGAAAGAATCTTCCCATGGGAGGTCATATTATGAAACCTATTCGATACCCTTAAGAAACAATATTCTGAATCCACTGAATCTATCTGGAAACCTAAGAAGGTGACCTTGTCTGAGGAATCAAGAAACTCTTTGGTAAATTGATCCTCCAACCATGTCTTTGAAGAAACAACATTAGTTGTTTTGTGTGAGATTCTGCTAAATGAAAAGATTGAGCTAGTACCAAGATATCGTCCAAATAAGGAAACACTGCAATACTCTGCTCTCTGATTACAGATATAACGGCACCGAGAACCTTCAAGAAAATTCTTGGTGCTGTTGCTAGGCCAAATGGAAGAGCGACAAATTGGTAATGCATGTCTAGAAAAGAGAGTCTCAGAAAATGATAGTGGTCTGGATAAATCAGAATGTGAAGATAAGCGTCCTGAAAGTCTATTGTGGACATGAAATTACCTTGCTGAACAAAAGGCAGAATAGTTCTTATAGTCTCCATATTGAAAGTTGGGACTCTTACAAAACGATTTTAAGATTTCAGATCCAGGATTGGTCTGAAAGAATCTTCCTTCTTTGGGACAATGAATAGATTTGAATAGAAACCCAATCCCTGTTCCTGCTGAGGAACTGTACAATCACCCCTGAAAGCTCTATGTCTGAAACACACTTCAGAAAAGCCTGAGCCTTCAAAGGGTTTGTTGGAACATGAGTAAGAAAGAATCTTCCCATGGGTCTTATTCTGACACCTATTTGATACCCTTGAGAAACAATATTCTGAATCCACTGATTTTGGACAGAATCTGTCCAAATGTCTTGAAATAACTTTAGTCTGCCCCCACCAGTAGAACTGGTTTGAGGGTCGCACCTTCATGCAGTCTTAGGGGCTGGATTTGGTTTCTTATAAGGCTTGGATTTATTCCAATTCAGAGATGGTCTCCAATTGGAGCCAAAGGCCTTAGGGGAAGGAGTAGTTTTCTGTTCTCTAACCTGATGAAATGAAAGAAAACGATTTGGAGCTTTAAATTTACCCTTAGATTCTTGTCTTGGAGCAGAAAAACTCCCGTCCCCCCAGTGATAGTGCAAATAAAAGAATCCAATTGAGAACCAAATAGATTATTTACCTTGAAAAGAAAGAGATAGCAATCTTGTTTAGATACCATGTCAGCATTCCAAGATTTAAGCCATAAAGCTTTTCTAGTAAGAATATTTGATGTTAAGTTTCACAACATCAAAAGATAGCATCGCAAATAAAATGATTTGCATGTTAAAGTAAGAGAATAATGTTAGATAATTATGGGTCTAAAGACAACTGCTGAGCTAAACTTGTCCAAACAAAATATAGAGGCAACAGGAACATCAGCGATAGATATAACTGGTCTAAGAAAATATAGCCAATATGCAAATACTGTATGCCCTTCTAAGATAAGATTCAAGTTTTCTATCTAAAGGATTTAAAAAGAAGTTATGTCTTCTATAGGAATGGTAGTACCTATGGCAAGAGAGAAAATAGCCCCATCAACTTTAGGGACTGTTTCCCAAAGTTACAAATTTAGCAATAGGTAAAGGATACAAGTTTTAAACCTAGAAGTAGGGTTGAAAGAAGTACCAGGATTAGATCATTCTTTATCAATGAGATTAGAGATAGCATCTGGAATAGGAAATACTTTAGGAGTAATAACAGTAGTCTTAAATACAGAATTTAAACGTTTACTAGGTCTATCATCAGTAATTTTAGGCTCCTCATTACCTAAAGTAAATAATACTTCCTTAAAAAGTTCACAAATATATTCAATTTTAAACAAAAAAGAAGATTTGTCAATCTCTGTCTCTGATGTAAGATCTTCCGAATCAGAGGAACCCCCATCAGTAAAAGATACGTCAGTATGCTGTCTGTCAGTACAAAATTCACTAGATTTAAGAACATAATGCAAAACCCTTTAACATTTATTTGAAGGCGGAATAGCAGACATAGCCTCTATGGCTGTAGCAATAAAAACTTTCATTGCTGCAGAAATGCCCTCTGCATTTAAACTGGAAATTATTAACAGTGATAGCATTTATACTCGTAGAAAATATTAAAACAATAGCCACATAATTGAGCTGAAGAAATCAGATCAGCCTTTAACAATAAACAAACTTATCTTTTTTGAAAATAAAAAGAGCCAATGGCCTCTATTTATCAAGGTCTGTCGAACCTGATCCGACAGTGCGGATCAGGTCCGACAGACCTCGCTGAATACGGCGAGCAATACGCTCGCCGTATTCAGCATTTGCACCAGCAGCTCACAAGAGCTGCTGGTGCAACGCCGGCCCCTGCAGACTCGCGGCCAATCAGCCGCCAGCAGGGGGGTGTCAATCAACCCGATCGTACTCGTTCGGGTTGATTTCCGGCGATGTCTGTCCGCCTGCTCAGAGCAGACCTTTGTGAAAAGAAAAAAACTAATGCAAGGTAAATCACACACGGCTAGATTTAGAGTTGGGTGGTAGCCGTCAAAACCAGCGTTAGAGGCTCCTAACGCTGGTTTTGGGCTACCACCGGTATTTAGAGTCAGTCAGGAAAGGGTCTAACGCTCACTTTCCAGCCGCGACTTTTCCATACCGCAGATCCCCTTACGTCAATTGCGTATCCTATATTTTCAATGGGATCTTTCTAACGCCGGTATTTAGAGTCGTGGCTGAAGTGAGCGTTAGAAATCTAACGACAAAACTCCAGCCGCAGAAAAAAGTCAGTAGTTAAGAGCTTTCTGGGCTAACGCCGGTTTGCAATACGCTCGCCGTATTCAGCATTGCACCAGCAGCTCACAAGAGCTGCTGGTGCAACGCCGGCCCCTGCAGACTCGCGGCCAATCAGCCGCCAGCAGGGGGGTGTCAATCAACCCGATCGTACTCGTTCGGGTTGATTTCCGGCGATGTCTGTCCGCCTGCTCAGAGCAGGCGGACAGGTTATGGAGCAGCGGTCTTTGTGACCACTGCTTCATAACTGCTGTTTCTGGTGAGCCTGCAGGCTCGCCAGAAACACGGGGCATCAAGCTCCATTCGGAGCTTGATAAATATGCCCCAATGCCACTACTTTATTATTTGAAGGACTTCTGTTAATTAATTTGATACCCCAGTCTAATAACAATGGGTTCATGAAATGGTGCTGTGTATATTAGCAACTTTTGAAAGAGAAACAGAGGAATAGATTCCTCTAAAAGCATACACTGTTAGCACTCCAGAGTCCACCTAAAATAACTTAAATACGAAAGGCAGTTAGAGAAAGATTATTTATTGTATCCCTCTTGAGAGTCAGGTACCTTAACTTGTCCGCGAGCTATAAGGCTGCGGATAGCAATCCGCCCGATCGTATTCAATCGGGTTGATTGACACCCCCTGCTAGTGGCCGATTGGCCACAAATCTGCAGGGGGCGGCATTGCACAAGCAGTTAACCAGAACTGCTTGTGCAATGTTAAATGCTGACAGTGTATGCTGTCTGCATTTAGCGATGCAAGGCGGACATGATTCGCTATAGCGAATCATGTCTGCCCGGGGTATGATAAATCTACCCCTTAGTACAGAAAAGAAAAAGAGCTAAATTAAGGGACTTTTATATATGTCAGAATTGAGAATTTTACAGTCTACGTTTCACTAAAATGCTATTTTAGACTTTCTTGCTTTATGATTTCCTAAATGTTTTGCTTTCCTTGTTTTCTTTCTTTTTATTTATATACTGAATAAATATATTTGAAAGGGGGCATTCCTGGGTCACTAGGTTGTACTTGTCCCCTGAGACAAAAGTTGCCAATCCATTGAAAGAAAAAAGACCTTTGTGAAAAGAAAAAACTAATGCAAGGTAAATCACACACGGCTAGATTTAGAGTTGGGTGGTAGCCGTCAAAACCAGCGTTAGAGGCTCCTAACGCTGGTTTTGGGCTACCACCGGTATTTAGAGTCAGTCAGGAAAGGGTCTAACGCTCACTTTCCAGCCGCAACTTTTCCATACCACAGATCCCCTTACGTCAATTGCGTATCCTATATTTTCAATGGGATCTTTCTAACGCCGGTATTTAGAGTCGTGGCTGAAGTGAGCTCCAGCCGCAGAAAAAAGTCAGTAGTTAAGAGCTTTCTGGGCTAACGCCGGTTTATAAAGCTCTTAACTACTGTGCTCTAAAGTACACTAGCACCCATAAACTACCTATGTACCCCTAAACCGAGGTCCCCCCACATCGCCGCCACTATATTTAAAAATTTTTAACCCCTAATCTTCTGCTCCGTACACTGCCGCCAACTACGTTATCCCTATGTACCCCTAATCTGCTGCCCCTAACACCGCCGACCCCTATATTATATTTATTAACCCCTAATCTGCCGCCCCCGCTATCGCTGACCCCTGCATATTATTATTAACCCCTAATCTGCCGCTCCATACACCACCGCCACCTACATTATAGCTATGTACCCCTAATCTGCTGCCCCTAACACCGCCGACCCCTATATTATATTTATTAACCCCTAATCTGCCCCCCTCAATGTCGCCTCCACCTGCCTACACTTATTAACCCCTGAAGATAAGGTAGGAAGATCTTCAGAGGCTTAGTGTTAGGTTTATTTAAGGGGGGTTTGGGTTAGATTAGGGGTATGTGGGTGGTGGGTTGTAATGTTGGGGGGGGGGGGTTATTGTATGTTTTTTTTTACAGGCAAAAGAGCTGAATTCTTTGGGGCATGCCCCACAAAAGGTCCTTTTAAGGGCTGGTAAGGTAAAAGAGCTTTGAACTTTTTTAATTTAGAATAGGGTAGGGCATTTTTTTATTTTGGGGGGCTTTGTTATTTTATTAGGGGGCTTAGAGTAGGTGTAATTAGTTTAAAATTGTTGTAATATTTTTCTGTTTGTAAATATTTTTTTATATTTTGTAACTTAGTTCTTTTTTATTTTTTGTACTTTAGTTAGTTTATTTAATTGTAGTTATTTGTAGGTATTGTATTTAATTAATGTATTGATAGTGTAGTTTTAGGTTTAATTGTAGGTAATTGGAGGTATTTAATTTAATTTATTTATTGATAGTGTAGTGTTAGGTTTAATTGTAACTTAGGTTAGGATTTATTTTACAGGTAATTTTGTAATTATTTTAACTATTTTAGCTATTAAATAGTTATTAACTATTTAATAGCTATTGTACCTGGTTAAAATAAATACAAAGTTACCTGTAAAATAAATATAAATCCTAAAATAGCTATAATATAATTATAATTTATATTGTAGCTATATTAGGGTTTATTTTACAGGTAAGTATTTAGCTTTAAATAGGAATAATTTATTTAATAAGAGTTCATTTATTTCGTTAGATTTAAATTATATTTAATTTAGAGGGGTGTTAGTGTTAGGGTTAGACTTAGCTTTAGGGGTTAATCCATTTATTACAGTAGTGGCGAGATTCGGTCGGCAGATTAGGGGTTAATAATTGAAGTTAGGTGTCTGCGATGTTAGGGAGGGCAGATTAGGGGTTAATACTATTTATTATAGGGTTATTGAGGCGGGAGTGAGGCGGATTAGGGGTTAATAACTTTATTATAGTAGCGGTGCGGTCCGCTCGGCAGAATAGGGGTTAATAAGTGTAGGCAGGTGGAGGCGACGTTGAGGGGGGCAGATTAGGGGTTAATAAATATAATATAGGGGTCGGCGGTGTTTGGGGCAGCAGATTAGGGGTACATAGCTATAATGTAGGTGGCGGTGGTGTACGGAGTGGCAAATTAGGGGTTAATAATAATATGCAGGGGTCAGCGATAGCGGGGGCGGCAGAATAGGGGTTAATAAGTGTAAGGTTAGGGGTGTTTAGACTCGGGGTACACTTTAGAGTGTTAGGTGCAGACGTAGGAAGTGTTTCCCCATAGAAAACAATGGGGCTGCGTTTGGAGCTGAACGCTGCTTTTTTGCAGGTGTTAGTTTTTTTTCCAGCTCAAATGGCCCCATTGTTTTCTATGGGGATATCGTGCACGAGCAAGTTTTTGAAGCTGGCCGCGTCCGTAAACACCGCTGGTATCTAGAGTTGCAGTGGCGTTAAATTATGCTCTACGCTCCCTTTTTGGTGCCTAACGCACTGAAAACCCAGCCATTCTGTGAACTCTAAATACCAGCGGTATTTAAAAGGTGCGTGGGAAAAAAAGCACGCGTAGCTAACGCACCCCTTTGGCCGCAGAACTCTAAATCTAGGCGACAGAAAGCAGCACCATATAATCTGTATTTGCTTTAATGCACATATTGTTATCAGTGCCGGGTACTCTGTCACATTTGCTTTCACCGTGTAAGATACTGCATTCTAGAGAGCTTTATTACTTTCTATGGAAGTCAGCTGGCAATTTGCAGAGACATCCATATTCAGCCTCCTTTTTTATAGGGATATTAAACACTTTAAAACACTAATATAAAATGATAAATCATATATATATATATATATATATATATATATATATATATATATATATATATATATATATATATATATATATATATATATATATACCTCTATAATATATTTCATTATTTATTTTGTCTCCTTTTCCTGTAATTCCATTTTGTGAGCTTTTTGGCTCCTGTTAGAAACGGAAGTGCAGAACCATGTTATATTTCACACAGCCATTGGCTGCACACTCCAGCAACCTATTTATAACTGTCCCTAATTGGCCACAGCAGAAGGTAACTTAAGTTACAACATGGCTGCTCCCATTGATTTATAGACAGTAAATATTTACACTTATTTTGTCAATATATATATATATATATTAAAGTAAAATGTCTCTGTAACTTCACATGGTATCTGAAGAAGTTAGTCCTTAAAAGTCAGAGCTGGAAATACAGGGTTATATTGTTATGGAAACACAGCTATAATTCTGTACAAATACTAATTCTGCAAACACACAGTATTAACTGGTTTACAAACCCAAAGATAATGGTTATGTTGAAGAAGCCTATTTGTTTGCAATTACCATACAAGTTGCTGACTCATTATGTCACAGCAAAGAGGTGGAGGAATTTGATTTGAAATATTAGGGCTGTGAGTGCAGCTCTCACATCACTGGCGTCTGCACCTCTCACTGTAGCTTAATATGGCTCCTGCACGAATCTTAATCACAGGATGCAATAGGGGACTCGGGCTGGAATTTGTCCGACAGCTGCTGGAGCTTCCCAACCCTCCAAAGCAAATTTTTGCCACTTGTCGTGATCCAACTTCTCCTCAGAACAAGGTACAGAGCAGATATTTGTGGCTTTACATATTTATAATTAGATGATGCTGATATAAATGCTATAATGTGTTAGATCATTTTAATTTTGCAGTATTGCCTGCCTGTAACTATGCGCTTAACCTCTGCAAAGGTTAGAGCAGCAACATGCTCTTGGGAGCTAACGGAATACATGTGAGTCAATGGCAAGATGCATGTGTGTAGCTATCAATCACAAGCTTGCTCCTGGTAGTAGATTGGTGCTCCTGAGCCAACCTAGGTATGCTTTTCAACAAATGCTACCAAGAGAACAAAGTTAATGTGATACATAGGGGACAATTTACTAAATGGCAGGCGGACATGATTCACTGTAGCGACTCATGTCCGCCCTACATAGCTGAATGTCGACAGCATACGCTGTTGGCATTTAACATTGCACAAGTAGTTCTGGTGAACTGCTTGTGCAATGCTGCCCCCTGCAGATTCGCGGGCAATCGGTCTTAAGAGCGCTGCTTCTTAACTGCTGTTTCCGGCGAGGCTGAAGGCGAAGAACAGGGGCATCAGGGGCCATTCGGCCCTTGATAAATCGGCCCCTAAGAGTAACTTTAAATGTCTCTTAAAATTGCACTCACTGTCTGAATTAATTTTGACTTTCATGCTCCTTTAAAATAAATTAAAAAATCAGTCACTCTTTTCAGGTGCTACGATTTGTGGCATATTAATATTATTTTACACAAAAACATTTTTAAATTAAATTAATTATATTTAAAGAAAGCAACTATCTCCTTATAAAATGTATGTTTATTAAAGTTTTTTTCTGTTTCTCGGTAGCTGAAAACAGCACCCAAAATGGCCCATTTTAAAGATGCAACTATTCAAAAATCCAAACTGTTTTTTTTTTGGTCCCAAGCAGTTTGGATAACGGGTTTTCTACCTGTACAATATGTGTTATTGGATTAACTGTTTTAATTTATCTGACAAGTTAATTTGCTTATATTGCGTCAGACATTTTATTACTAAGCAAAGGATTTTGGTTGTGAGGGTATGTGATGTGACTGCTCTAAGTTACTGTCTGAAGACCACTGCTCTGATATTATTAAAAGTATTAAAATGGCATCAAAAGTATAAACTGCATTTTTGTTTCTATTTACAGAAACTAAATGATTTGGCCGCCTCACATCCCAGTGTTGTGGTGATTAAACTAGGTAAGTGCTTTAATGATTCTTAAGAAAATCTTTAAAGGGACACTGAACCCAATTTTTTTCTTTCGGGATTCAGAAAGAGCATGCAATTTTAAGCAACTTTCTAATTTTCTTCTATTATCAATATTTCGTCATTCTCTTGCTATCTTTATTTGAAAAAGAAGGCATCTAAAGCTTTTTTTTGGTTCAGACTCTGGACAACACTTTTTTTATTGGTGGATGAATTTATCCACCAATCAGCAAGGACAACCCAGGTTGTTCACCAAAAATGGGCCGGCATCTAAACTTGCATTTTTGCATTTCAAATAAAGATACCAAGAGAATGAAGAACATTTGATAATAGGAGTAAATTAGAAAGTTACTTAAAATTTCATGCTCTATCTGAATCACGGAAGGAAATTTTTTTTAGGTTCAGTGTCCCTTTAAGCAAGAGGGTCAACGTTAGATCTGGCTTATAATTACTACCTGTTCTGGGTGATCTATTCGCTAGAGAACAGTTACTTAGTTGCTTAAAGAGCTAAAATAGTAAAAAAATGACATACATGCTCTAATCCATTAGAGCTTGAAATTGTATGACTATCAACAAAGGGGTTAAACACAGAGTAGAAGTGCCATCTGTGTCTTCCAACTAGCACTACTGACTACAACCGCAGGTCCCGAGCAGCACACTATACGGTGTACGGTGAAAAAACAGAAGCCAATCAGCATCATGAGTGTTAAAGGGACAGTCTACACCAGAATTTTTAAAAGATATATAATCCCTTTATTACCCATTTCCCAGTTTTGCATAACCAACACAGTTATATAAATACACTTTTTAACCTCTGTGATTATCTTGTATCTAAGCCTCTGCAAACTGCCCCTTTTTTCAGTTCTTTTGACAGACTTGCAGTCTAGCCAATCAGAGCCTGCTCCCAGATAACTTCTCGTGCACGAGCACAGTGTTATCTATATGAAATACGTGAACTAACACCCTCTAGTGGTGAAAAACTGTTAAAATGCAATCTGAAAGAGGTGGGCTTCAAGGTCTAAGAAATTAGCATATGAACCTCCTAGGTTAAGCTTTCAACTAAGAATACCAAGAGAACAAAGCAAAATTGGTGATAAAAGTAAATTGGAAAATTGTTTAAAATTACATGCTCTATCTGAATCATGAAAGTTTATTTTGGCCTAGACTGTCCCTTTAAGGTAACACTTTATTTTTTCTGGAATCTTGTGGGATTTCACTATACTCTCACAATATTTCATAATGAACTTCCTTAAACTGAGGGAAATAAACTGACTGTGGCCAGATCCCTTGCAAGTCCCAGGACTAGCATACTGATTGGATGCTTAAAGTGCCTTTATAATATTATGTGATTACTGATTATATTTTCATGTACAATATCTCCCTTTTTTAAATAAAGACATCCATGTGAAATTTTCTAGTCAGCTTTTTATATATATGCTGTATTACCTTTGGGTAATTTGTTCCTTAAAAGGGAAATAAATGACAATTTAAATGTAAAGCATGTGAAATGCTTTTGCTTCTTGCAAAAGCTGTCACTATCAGTAGTGAGAAAACTACTAACAGAGCATAGAAAAATAAAGGAAACTTTTTAGTATTTTTTATTATCAAATTTTACCTGTTTCTTGTGGTCTTATTGATTGAAACGTGCCCCCTTTCTATGACAGCATACTGCTGTAGGCTCAGGAAAGTACTATATGTGAAATATTGTTACAAACATTTCAACAGGCAGTGCTGCCAGGGGCGTAACTACAGTGGTCTTGGAGGTCTCAGTTGTAATGGGCCCACGCATCTAGGGGGCCCAGCTAGCAGCAGTAGCGTTGCTTCAGGGGGCTTGGGCTCCACCTGCATTGTATCTGTCCTCTGTGTGATTCCCCCCTGCAAAAAGGGCTCACTCACAGTGTACAGAAAGTGTATGAATTTTCCTTTACAAATATGTTGGCCCCACAGTGTTGTACAGAAAAATCTGTGAACATATCTGTAAAGGAAGGCTGCACAAGCGCATATTCTCAATAGGTAAGAATAACTAACAGTCTTTCATGCCTCTGTTGATTACAAACAGACAGAAATAGTGAAACAAAGGGCTTGACACTGCCTTTGCCCTGGGGCCCGATGAGGTCTAGTTATGTGCAACTCAGTATAATGTCATAGAAAATAAATTGTGTTTCAACAAAAGATAATAAGAGAAAGAAGTAAATCATACTAATAAATTTAAGTTTTACAAATTTGCCTCTTAAGATATTATAAAATACCAGTAGTCTGTAATTGATACCTGCAATACCTCTTTGTGACTAAGCATAGAGAAGTGGGCACACACTTTTGATTTTATTTCAACTATGTTGCTTTCCTTTATCAATTCTATTTGATAGCTGTATCTCATTTATAAGTACGGTGGAGGTCACACCTATTTGCGTACGTTATTAAAAAAAAATCACTCCCTCAATATAAATATGTGCCCTTGTTATCCTTCTTATACGCTAGTCCGTTCTTGTTAAATCTTGCACAGTGAGGCTACACCCTCCTCGTTGTCTTGGCAAACTTTTCAATAAAGATTATGAGGATTTACCTAATATTAAAAGGACAGTCTACACTTAAATTGTTATTGTTTAAAAAGACTGAGAACAGAGGTAAAAAGTATATTACTATAACTGTGTTGATTATGCAAAACTGGGAAATGGTTAATAAAGGGATTATCTATCTTTTAAAACAATAAATATTCTATTGCAGACTGTCCCTTTAGTAGAAATGAAAAGTACTAAATCTTTGGAAAGAGTATATTGCATTGTTTACATCAGCATATAAACGCTGCTGGTTCCTTCTATGCTAGTTTACTATTAAATGGACTTACATGCATTTTAAAAGGGACGTAAAAGTCAGTAGAACAGCCCCGGCATATTATAACTCACTTTACAATATAAAAAGGTTGTAAGCTGCATTTGCAGCTTCTGATACATTGCAGTGCACGATTGCATGAGTGAGCCAGCAAACACAAATTTAGGAAGCAGTTCCTGCTGCTTTTCATTCTGCCACCTTAGAGGCAGCAGGGATAAATCACCCGAGCTTGCTGATTTGGGGTGATTGACAGCCAGGTCCTTCTCTTACACAAGAGATCTTGTAAAATCTTAAAGGGACACTAAACCCAAAATTTTTCTTTCATGATTTAGATAGAGCATGCAATTGTAAGCAACTTTCTAATTTACTCCTATTTTCAAATTTTCTTCGTTCTCTTGCTATCTTTATTTAAAAAACAGGAATGTGATGCAAAGGAGCCGGCCCATTTTTGGTTGATAACCTGGGTTATGCTTGCTTATTGGTGGGTAAATGTAAGTTTCCAATAAGCAAACACTATCCATGGTGCTGAACCTAAAATGGGCTGGCTGCTAAGATTTACATTCCTGCTTTAAAAATAAAGATAACAAGAGAACAAAGAAAAATTGATAATAGGAGTAAATTAGAAAGTTGCTTAACATTTCATGCTCTATCTGAATCATGAAAGAAAAAAAATTGGGTTCAGTGTCCCTTTAAATTTGACTACTTCTCTGCTTTCAGCTTGAAAAATATTGCATAAAGTATGTTTAAAAGCTGATGACTTTACACACCCACAGCTAATTAGCTGTTGATTGACATGTTAGCAAGTACTGGGTGCATTAGTACATGATTGGCAAGTGCTTTAGGTATATAAGTTTGACAAGCAAATACATGTATGGCACTGGCACATAGAATCATGACTGACAGACATGGTCATGGTGCACACATAGCAAACAGTTCCTGTCTAGTCTCCAAGAACCGTATGAACAAGGTGCTAATTTCTGAGTTACAAAAAGGAAAAGGGAGCATTTTTACCAGTACCACTCTTTGCCGTAGATCTGTAGCTTTATCAATGATTTTATGTACTTTAACATCCCCTGTATGTAAGGTGAAGAATGTCCCCAGCTTGTCAGTAATTTGCAGTGAGAATTGTGTCTTTAAATGGACAGTAAATCCCAAAACATGTTATAATTCACATAAAAGAGCACTATTTAAATATGTTAAAATATTTTTGTTTTGTCTTTCAAACAGAAATGTGTATCTGTATCTGTGTAGAACTAGGCCATAAAAGGAAATGAATTCCTAAAATGTTTATATCAAACATGAAAATTGAAACAACTTTCCAATTTACTTCTACGATCAAATTTGCTTCATCTTGGTATCCTTTGCTGAAGGAGCAGCAATGCACTACTGGGAGCTAGCGGAACACGTGGGGTGAGCCAATAACAAGAGGCATATATGAGTAGTCACTAATCAGCTGCTAGATCTCATTTGTGCATTGCTATTCCTGAGCCTGCTTAGGTATGCTTTCAACAAAAGATACCAAGAGAACAAAGTATATTTTGATAACAGAAGTAAATTGGATAGTTGTTTAAAATTGCAATTTTCTGCCTAAATCATGAACGTTCTTTTTTAGCTTTACTGTCCCTTTAGGGCTGGATACTTATCATAAGCAGTCAAACTGAAATACATTAAAAAAAAAAACCTCTTTAGATGTAAGGAAAAAAGAATCCCTTTAATTCCCATGATTACCGTTGCAATAACTTTTTGTTTTATTTATATATTTGACACCGTAACAGTTGCATTGTCTTTTATTGTACATTTGTGGATTATGCAATGGTACTGAAATACTATTTAAAGGGACATGAAATTAAAAAATGTATTTCACGATTTAGATACATACAATTTTAAACAACTTACCAATTTACTTCTATTATCTAATTTGCTTCATTCTCTTGGTATCCTTTGTTTAAAAGCATATCTAGATAGGCTCAGGAT
This sequence comes from Bombina bombina, assembly GCF_027579735.1. Taxonomy (NCBI): domain Eukaryota; kingdom Metazoa; phylum Chordata; class Amphibia; order Anura; family Bombinatoridae; genus Bombina; species Bombina bombina. The sequence continues at coordinate 869,022,163 of NC_069499.1, read as the reverse complement.
CTAGCCTATTGGTGGCAGAACTTTTATGCCCATTTTCATTTGCTTACAAATGTGTTCAGCGAGCTCCCAGGACTGCATTGCTTCTTCAATAAAAGATACCAAGAGAATGAAGCAAAATTGATACCAGAAGTAAATTGGAAAGTTGTTTAAAAAATGTATAATCTATCTGAATTATGAAAGAAAAAAATTTGGGTTTCATTTCCCTTTAATTTTTTTTTTTTTTGCAAGCAAAACATATCTGGAACTTTGTAACACCATCTTCAAAACTAATTGGGTGGGAGTTCCTTTAGGTCATGATCGTTACTGGAATACTAATTGTTTTGCAGAAGCCACAGATCCAGCAAGTGTAAAAGAAGCCAGTAAAGAAGTAGAAAGTCATCTCCGTGGATCTGGATTGAACGTTGTGATCAATAATGCCGGGATTATGCCTGAGAGCACTCTGGAGTCTGCTGATGCTGAAGACTTCCTGCATGTGTACAACACAAACGTGGTGGGACCATTGTTGGTGGCAAAGGTACGGCAGATATTCTGTGTGTTTGCTGGTAACACAGTGATCCATGCTTAACCCCTTAATGACCACAGCACTTTTCCATTTTCTGTCCGTTTGGGACCAAGGCTATTTTTACATTTTTGCGGTGTTTGTGTTTAGCTGTAATTTTCCTCTTACTCATTTACTGTACCCACACATATTATATACCGTTTTTCTCGCCATTAAATGGACTTTCTAAAGATACCATTATTTTCATCATATCTTATAATTTACTATAAAAAAAATTATAAAATATGAGGAAATATTGAAAAAAAATACACTTTTTCTAACTTTGACCCCCAAAATCTGTTACATATCTACAACCACCAAAAAACACCTATGCTAAATAGTTTCTACATTTTGTCCTGAGTTTAGAAATACCCAATGTTTACATGTTCTTTGCTTTTTTTGCAAGTTATAGGGCAATAAATACAAGTAGCACTTTGCTATTTCCAAACCACTTTTTTTTTCAAAATTAGCGCTAGTTACATTAGAACCCTGATATCTTTCAGGAATCTCTGAATATCCATTGACATGTATATATATTTTTTTAGTAGACAACGCAAAGTATTGATCTAGGCCCATTTTGGTATATTTCATGCCACCATTTCACCGCCAAATGCGATCAAATAAAAAAAATTGTTCACTTTTTCACAAACTTTAGGTTTCTCACTGAAATTATTTACAAACAGCTTGTGCAATTATGGCATAAATGGTTGTAAATTCTTCTCTGGGATCCCCTTTGTTCAGAAATAGCAGACTTATATGGCTTTGGTGTTGCTTTTTGGTAATTAGAATGCCACTAAATGCCACTGCGCACCACACGTGTATTATGCCCAGCAGTGAAGGGGTTAATTAGGGAGCATGTAGGGAGCTTTTTGGGGTAATTTTAGCTTTAGTGTAGTGTAGTAGACAACCCCAAGTATTGATCTAGGCCCATTTTGGTATATTTCATGCCACCATTTCACTGCCAAATGCGATCAAATTAAAAAAAAAAACGTTAAATTTTTCACAATTTTAGGTTTCTCACTGAAATCATTTACAAACAGCTTGTGCAGTTATGGCACAAATGGTTGTAAATGCTTCTCTGGGATCCCCTTTGTTCAGAAATAGCAGACATATATGGCTTTGGCGTTGCTTTTTGGTATTTAGAAGGCCGCTAAATGCCGCTGCGCATCACACGTGTATTATGGCTAGCAGTGAAGGGGTTAATTAGGTAGCTTGTAGGGAGCTTGCAGGGTTAATATCACATTTAGTGTAGAGCTCAGCCTCCCACCTGAAACATCAGACCCCCTGATCCCTCCCAAACAGCTCTCTTCCCTCCCCCACCCCACAATTGTCCCCGCCATCTTAAGTACTGGCAGAAAGTCTGCCAGTTCTAAAATAAAAGCTATATGTTTTTAAAAAAAAAAAAAAAAAAAAGCATATTTACATATGCTGCTGTGTACTATCCCCCCTTAGCCCCCAACCTCACTGATCCCCCCCAAACAGCTCTATAACCCTACCACTATAACTTAATCTGCGCCATTTTGGGTACTGGCAGCTGTCTGCCAGTACCCAGTTTAGAAGAAATTTTTTTTTTTTTTAGTTTTTATTAAACTTTTCTGTAGTGTAGCTTCCCCCCCCACACACAAAACCAACCCCCCACAATCTCTTTTTGTGCTTTTGCACAAACAAGATTTGGCCATTTGTTACTAAAAATATTTTCCATAGTGTAGCGGTTCCCACCCGCTCCCGCCCCGTGCACGCGCCCGCCCGCCACCCTCCGTGCACGCGCGCGCGCCCGTGCGCGCCCCCTAACGGCCCGCACCCGATCCCGCCCCCCTTGACATCACAGGGCACACCGATGGCCGCCCACCCGCCTCCCAAGTCGGCTCCCACCCACCAACGATACCAGCCATCGATGTCCGGTGCAGAGAGGGCCACAGAGTGGCTCTCTCTGCATCGGATGGCCGTTTAAGGTTATTGCAGGATGCCTCCATATCGAGGCATCACTGCAATAACCGGAAAGCAGCTGGAAGCGAGCAAGATCGCTTCCAGCTGCTTTCCACACCGAGGACGTGCAGGGTACGTCCTCAGGCGTTAACTGCCTTTTTTTTTTTTGAGGACGTACCCTGCACGTCCTCGGTCATTAAGGGGTTAAAGGGACACTGAACCCAATTTTTTTTTCTTTTGTGATTCAGATAGAGCATGAATTTTTAAGCTACTTTCTAATTTACTCCTATTATCAAACTTTCTTTATTCTCTTGGTATCTTTATTTGAAATGCAAGAATCTAAGTTTAGATGCCGGCCCATTTTTGGTGAACAACCTGGGTTGTCCTTGCTGATTGGTGGAAAAAATCCATCCACCAATCAAAAAGTGTTGTCCAGAGTTCTTAACCCAAAAAAGCTTAGATGGCTTTTATTTCAAATAAAGATAGCAAGAGAACGAAGAAAAATTGATAATAGGAGTAAATTAGAAAGTTGCTTAAAATTGCTCTATCTGAATCACAAAATAAAAAAAATTGGGTTCAGTGTCCCTTTAAATGTGAATGTAAATCCACTGGGGTCTATTTCAGTACTGTAGATAAATAAGGAGTCCAGATATCCTTGTTAAGGACAGTCCTAAATTTGGGTAGTGTGTCCCTAATTTTTTTTTTTTTAAATCTTTTGTTGAGGTCAACATACAAAGTGAACACACTCCAAATTACAGAGACTATTCTCCAAAGATACATATTAAAACAGCATATGACATATGCAAGAACATAACCTTACCACATCAATTACTAATGATGTCATCTGTAATAATCTAACACTGTATAATATATTATAACCCCGTGAGAGAAATTATAAAAGCTAAAATATAAAGGAGATGCCTGATGAAAAAAGTGGCCTCTCTTGGACCACCCAAATTAGTGTTGAATATCTAAGGGGTATATACAAATAGGCCATTTTGAACCTGAAAAAAAAATTGAGGGAAGGAGTATCTTGATAATCTCCTTGAGAAAAACAAGACGTGTGCATTCTACGGGCTCAAAGGAAAACAGGGCTGGTCTTCAAATTTTTCCAGGGCTGCTTTTAATTCTCAGTCCGGCCCTGGAGGCAGGTGGGTATGTGTTTGGGGTGGAGCACTTACAGCTACAGCATGTGCTGGTATACAGAGGCAGGTGATGTGTGTTTGGGGTGGATCACTTACAGCTACAGCATGTGCTGGTATACAGAGGCAGGTGATGTGTGTTTGGGGTGGATCACTTACAGCTACAGCATGTGCTAGTATACAGAGGCAGGTGATGTGTGTTTGGGGTGGAGCAATTACAGCTACAGCATGTGCTGGTATACAGAGGCAGGTGGTATGTGTTTGGGGTGGAGCACTTAAAGCTACAGCATGTGCTGGTATACAGAGGCAGGTGATGTGTGTTTAGGGTGGAGCACTTACAGCTACAGCATGTGCTGGTATACAGAGGCAGGTGATATGTGTTTAGGGTGGAGCACTTACAGCTACAGCATGTGTTGTTATACAGAGGCAGATAATATGTATTTGGAGTGGAGCACTTACAGCTACAGCATGTGCTGGTATACAGAGGTAGATGATCAGGGGTCAATTCCTACAAAAAAATGTTGGAACTCACAAAGACTTCCACTCCCTCACAATTAATATTGATATATATATATATATATATATATATATATATATATATATATATATATATATATATAGTACATACACTGTATTTATATGTATGCAATCTATACACTTTGGTTAATGATAGCAAATTAAATCCAATGAAGGGTTAAATGGTTGCCTTTGACCCTGAGAATCCTCCTCTGTCACAGAGCCTCACCCACTTAAGGTGCAATAGTCCTTTTTCTGCTAAGGGGAGCTAAATAACCTCATAGCAAGCCACACATAAATGTAAGCACCATGTGCTACACACAGTGTAGGGTGGTCATACAGCAGGACCACTGACAGGCTTGCATTTAGTGTATTGTAGAAAGTGTTACTGCCCATTGCTAGAGGATCTCACTATCCCTCTAACCAGAGTGTGGTCCAGCTCCTCCCACCATCACCAGCAGTGTTTACTGAAGTGTTTCTGTTCTCTGTCCAGTGGGAACTTAGTTCCTCCTGCAAAAATAGTGCAGGAACTCCATTCCCATGCGTTACCGCTCAACTTGACCCCTGCAGGTGATGTGTGTTTGTGGTGGAGCAGTTACAGCTACAGCCTGTGCTGGTATACAGAGGCAGGTGGTGTGTGTATGGGGTGGAGCACTTACAGCTACAGCATGTGCTGGTATACAGAGGCAGGTGATGTGTGTATGGGGTGGAGCACTTACAGCTACAGCATGTGCTGGTATACAGAGGCAGGTGATGTGTGTATGGGGTGGAGCACTTACAGCTACAGCATGTGCTGGTATACAGAGGCAGGTGGTGTGTGTTTGGGGTGGAACAGTTACAGCTGCAGCCTGTGCTGGTATACAGAGGTAGATGACAACTAATAATAACTGGAACCAATGATGCCACTGAAAGCGTATTTCCCTCATGAAGAACACATGGACCAGTGACAAAACTTAGCTTGTTGTGGTAACTCTAAAAGACAATGGGGTGGATTTATCAAGCCCCGTATCGGCCCCAATGCCTCTGTTTCGGCGTGAGCCTTCTGCTTTTTAACTTGTCCGCCTGCTATGATGCGGCGGACAGCAATCTGCCCGATCGGATACTATCGGGTTGATTAACACCCCCTGCTAGCGGCCGATTGGTCGCGAATCTGCAGGGGGTGGCATTGCACAAGCAGTTCACCAGAACTGCTTGTGCAATGATAAATGCCGACAGCATATGCTGTCGGCATTTATCGATGTCTGGCGGACATGATCGCTACAATGGATCATGTCCGCCAGACTGATGATAAATCGATCCCAATGTACTAAGGTAACTTGTGTTGAGTTTTTAAGATGCATCTGATGAAGAAAGACCTCCTTAGGGAGGTCCTCCTTTATTTTACAATGATTTGTTTTACACTGATCCATCATAAGAACAGTTACAGCATGGACAGCATCATTTTGACTTTACTGTTTCTTTAAATTATACAGCTTGCATGACTAATAGAGCAAAGAAAAATATATGTATGAACTTTTGGGCTATTACATTGGATAATAGTTAGATTCCTCATCTGATTTGTATTGAGGTAACCTCTTTCATATTAAACTCTCATATTTTGGTTAATATATATATATATATATATATTTATATATTTCTTTCATGTAATTGGAAAGAGTCCATGAGCTAGTGACGTATGGGATATACAATCCTACCAGGAGGGGTAAAGTTTCCCAAACCTCAAAATGCCTATAAATACCTCCTTCACCACACCCACAATTCAGTTTTACAAACTTTACCTCCTATGGAGGTAGCAAAGTAGGTTTGTGCTTGATTTTCTACGTTGATATGCACTTCTCAGCATTTAGAAGCCCGATTCCTCTCAGAGTACAGTGAATGTAGGAGGGATGTTAAGGGAGTATCACCTATTGAATTCTATGGTTTTCCTCGCGGGAAAACTTTTTCATAGGTTCTCTGTTATCGGTCGTAGAGATTCATCTCCTACCTCCCTTTTCAGATTGATGATATACTCTCATATTCCATTACCTCTACTGATAACCGTTTCAGTACTGGTTTGGCTATCTGCTATATGTGGATGGGTGTCTTTCGGTATGTTTTCATTACTTAAGACACTCTCAGCTATGGTTTGGCACTTTATGTATTAATATAAAGTTCTAAATATATGTATTGTACTCATTTGCCATGAGTCAGGTTTATGTATATTTCCTTTTGCAGACTATCAGTTTCATATTTGGGAAAAAACATATTTAGGAAAATATTTTTCTTACCTGGGGTATAGTCTTTTTTCAAATTTACTGCTTTTTCATTAAATTTTCGTGATCAAAATTAGGCTAGCGAGGTTGCAAAATGCAGATGTTAAATCTATGTCTTTAGCTATTTTAGCTAGAAGAGCTTTGTGGCTCAAATATTGGAATGGTGACATGGTATCTAAGTCTAGATTACTATCTCTTTCTTTCCAAGGTAATAATTTATTTGGTTCTCAGTTGGATTCTATTATTTCAACTGTCACTGGGGGGAAGGGAGTTTTTTTTGCCTCAGGATAAAAGACCTAAGGGTAAATCTAAAGCTTCTAACAGTTTTCGTTCCTTTCGACAAAATAAGGAACAGAAACCTAATCCTTCCCCCAAAGAATCTGGTTCCAATTAGAAACCTTCTTCAAGGTGGAGTAAATCCAAACCATTTAAAAAACCAAAGCCAGCCCCCAAGTTTGCATGAAGGTGCGGCCCTCATTCCAGCTCAGCTGGTAGGGGGCAGATTAAGATTCTTTCAAGACATTTGGGCAGATTCTGTCCAAAATCAATGGATTCAGAGTATTGTCTCTCATGGGTACTGAATAGGATTTAGAGTAAGACCTCCTGTGAGAAGATTTTTTCTCTCACGCATCCCAGCAAATCCAGTAAAGGCTCAGGCTTTTTTCTGAAGTGTGTTTCAGACCTGGAGCTTTCAGGGATAATCATACCAGTTCCGTTTCAGGAACAGGGTCTGGGGTTTTATTAAAACCTTTTCATTGTCCCAAAGAAAGAAAATTCATTCAGGCCAGTTCTGGATCTAAAAATTTTGAATCATTATGTAAGAGTGCCAACTTTCAAAATGGTGGCTATAAGGACTATTCTGCCTTTTGTTCAGCAAGGGCATTATATGTCCACAATAGACTTATAGGATGCATATCTTCATATTCCGATTCATCCAGACCACTATCAGTTTCTGAGATTCTCTTTTCTAGACAAGCATTACCAATTTGTCGCTCTTCCATTTGGCCTAGCAACAGCTCCAAGAATCTTTTCAAAGGTTCTCGGTGCCCTACTCTCTGTAATCAGAGAATGGGGTTTCCTTATTTGGACGATATCTTGGTACTAGCTCAGTCTTTACATTCTGCAGAATCTCACACAAATCAACTAGTGTTGTTTCTTCAAAGACATGGTTGGAGGATAAATTTACCAAAAAGTTCTTTGATTCCTCAGACAAGGGTACCACCTTTTAGGTTTCCAGATAGATTCAGTGTCCATGCCTCTGTCTCCAACAGACAAGAGACAATTAAAATTGGTTTCAGCTTGTCGGAACCTTCAGTCTCAATCATTCCCTTCAGTAGCTATGTGCATGGAAGTTTTAGGTCTCATGACTGCAGCATTTGACGCGATCCCCTTTGCTCGTTTTCATATGAGACCTCTCCAGTTTTGTATGCTGAACCAATGGTGCAGGGATTATACAAAGATATCACAATTAATATCCTTAAATCCCAACGTTCGACTCTCTCTGGCTTGGTGGTTAGATCTCCATCATATAGTTCAAGGGGCCTCTTTTGTTCGTCCAACCTGGACTGTGATCATAACAGATGCAAGTCTTTCACATTGGGAGCTGTCTGGGGATCTCTGACAGCACAAGGGGTTTGGGAAATCTCAAGAGGCGAGGTTATTACCAATCAATATTTTAGAACTCCGTGCTTTTTTATGCCCGCTGCTATTACGAGTCTTGAAGGTTTAGGGTCAATGCACACTTTTTGGCCTTACCGCAAAACGACTTACGTAAACTTCGTAAAGCCTATTTTCAATGGGACTTCCATAGCGCCGGTATTACGAGTCTGTCCTGGGAGGCCAAAAAGTGAGCGGTACACCCTACCCCGTCAAGAGTCCTAACGCATTTAAAAGTCAGTAGTTAAGAGTTTTATGGTACAACGCCGTAACATAAAACTCATAACTAAAGTTCTAAAAAGTACACTAACACCCATTAACTACCTATTAACCCCTAAACCGAGGCCCTCCCGCATAGCAAACACTATAATAAATGTTTTAACCCCTAATCTGCCGCTCCGGACATTGCTGCAACTATAATAAACATATTAACCCCTAAACCACCGCACTCCCGCCTCACATTAGTTAAATATTATTAACCCCTAATCTGCCGTCCCTAACATCGTCGCCACCTACCTACATTTATTAACCCCTAATCTGCTATCCCCATCACTTTATGATAAATTTATTAACCCCTAAACCTAAGTCTATACCCTAACACCCCCTAACTTAAATATAATTTAATAAAATCTAAATAAACCTACTATTAATAACTAAATTATTCCTATTTAAAACTAAATACTTACCTATAAAATAAACCCTAAGCTAGCTACAATATAACTAATAGATTACATTGGTAGCTAGCTTAGGGTTTATTTTTATTTTTACAGGCAAGTTTGTATTTATTTTTAACTAGGCCAGAACAGTTATTAAATAGTTATTAACTATTTAATAAACTACCTAGCTAAAATAAATACAAAAGTACCTGTAAAATAAAGCTTAACCTTAGTTACAATAACACCTAACACTACACTATAATTAAATAAATTAACTAAATTAAATACAATTATCTAAATTAAATAAATTAGCTAAAGTACAAAAAACAAAACACAAATTACAGAAAATAATAAACAAATTACAGATATTTAAACTAATTACACCTAATCTAATAGCCCTATCAAAATAAAAAAGCCCCCCCAAAATAAAAAAAAAAACCCTAGCCTAAACTAAACTACCAATTGCCTTAAAAGGGCCTTTTGTGGGGCATTGCCCCAAAGTATCAGCTCTTTTACCTGTAAAAAAAATACAAACAACCCCCCCAACAGTAAACCCACCACCCACACAACCAACCCCCCAAATAAATAATATCTAAAAAAAACTAAGCTCCCCATTGCCCTGAAAAGGGCATTTGGATGGGCATTGCCCTTAAAAGGGCAGTTAGCTCTTTTGCGGCCCAAACCCTAATCTAAAAAATAAAACCCACCCAATACACCTTAAAAAAGCCTAACACTAACCCCCTGAAGATCGACTTACAGTTCTGAAGACGGACATCCATCCTCAAGGGAATCGGGAAGAAGTCTTCATCCAACCGGGCTGAAGTCCTCACGAAGCCGGGAGAAGTCTTCCATTCCAAGCCGGGCGAAGTGGTCCTCCAGACGGGCAGAAGTCTTCATCCAGACGGCATCTTCTATCTTCATCCAGTCCGACGCGGAGAGGCTCCATCTTCAAGACATCCGGCGCGGAGCATCTACTTCAAACGACGGCTTCATACTGAATGACGGTTCCTTTAAGTGACGTCATCCAAGATGGCGTCCCTTAGATTCCGATTGGCTTGAAAGAATTCTATCAGCCATTCGGAATTAAGGTAGAAAAAATCTCAGCCAATAGGATTGATCACGCATTCTATTGGCTATTGGAACAGCCAATAGAATGCGAGCTCAATCCTATTGGCTGATTGTACCTTAATTCCGATTGGCTGATAGATTAGGGTTTGGGCCACCAAAAGAGGCTAACTGCCCTTTTAAGGGGCAATGCACATACAAAAGCCCTTTTCAGGGCAATGGGGAGCTTAGGTTTTTTTTAGATAGTATTTTATTTTGGGGGGTTGGTTGTGTGGGTGGGGGTTTTACTGTTGGGGGGTAGTTTGTATTTTTTTTTTTAACAGTGTGAAAGAGCTGATACTTTGGGGCAATGCCCCGCAAAAGGGCCCTTTTAAGGGCTATTGGTAGTTTAGGTAGGGGTTTTTTTATTTTGGGGGGGCTTTTTTTATTTTGATAGGGCTATTAGATTAGTTGTAATTAGTTTAATATCTGTAATTTGTTTATTATTTTCTGTAATTTAAAAAAAAAAAGGGTTTTTTTGTACTTTAGCTAATTTAATTTAATTTAGGTAATTGTATTTAATTTAGTTAATTTATTTAATTATAGTGTAGTGTTAGGTGTTATTATAACTTAGGTTAGGTTTTATTTTACAGTAACTTTTGTATTTATTTTAGGCTAGGTAGTTATTAAATAGTTAATAACTATTTAATTAACTATTGTACCTAGTTAAAATAAATACAAACTTGCCTGTAAAATAAAAATAAACCCTAAGCTAGCTACAATGTAACTATGAGTTATATTGTAGCTAGCTTAGGGTTTATTTCATAGGTAAGTAATTTAGTTTAAATAGGAATAATTTAGTTAATTATAGTAATTTTATTAGATGTATTTAAATTAAATTTACGTTAGGGGGTGTTAGGGGTTAGACTTAGATTAAGGGTTAATACATTTAGTATAGTGGCGGCGACGTTGGGGGGTGGCAGATTAGGGTTGATAAGTGTAGGGTAGGTTGCGGCGACATTGGGGGCGCAGATTAGGGGTTATATAATATGTGTGTAGGTGGCCGCGATGTTGGGGGCAGCAAGATTAGGGGTTCATAACTATAATGTAGGTGACGGCGGTGTCCGGAGTGGCAGATTAGGGTTAAAATAGTATAATGCAGATTAGGGGGTTAATAAGTGTAAAGATTAGGGGTTGTTTAGACTCTGGGTTCATGTTAGGTGTAGACATACATTTTCTTTCCCCATATGAATCAATGGGCTGCGTTACTGAGTTTTACCGCTGCTTTTTTGCAGGTGTTAGACTTTTTCTCACCCGGCTCTCCCCGTTGATTCCTATGGGGAAATCGTGCACAAGCACGTACAACCAGCTCACGACTGACTTAAGCAGCGCTGGTATTGAAGTGCGGTAAGAAGCAAAATTTTGCTCAATGCTCACTTCTTGCCTTTTAACGCCAGGTTTGTAAAAACCCGTAATACCAGCGCTGCAGGTAAGTGAGCGGTGAGAGAAAACTGCTCGTTAGCACCGAACAGCTCAAAATGAAAAACTCGTAATCTAGCCATAAATTATTTAATAAGAAGTATGGTATGAGTTTAAGGTAAACATTAAAAAACTAAAACATACTAGATTAGTATATTGAACCACATAAAAACAGTACATCAAATTACGATCATAATTCATATATAAATTAAAAACAAAGTGGAAGGTCCAAAAAAAGGGTTTTAATTACTTTCCGAAAACAGTTCAAATCATGTAAGGCAGATCCAAGTTTTTCCTGCAGTGATACAAGAAACGACAAGAAATTCTTGTCAAAGTATGGAAAAGTAATAACTTTAAGGTGTTTACATCTACTTACACCGTAAAGTTTAAATTTGTGTCCCGCTGACTCCTATTCAGCTTGTCTTAACCCTTGATTGTATGCAGCTCTGACCAGACTACGGATCCTTCCGGTGGTCAGATTGGTGCAGGATTCTTGATTGTACTATGGATCCTTTCTGCAGTTGATATTATGGAAACAAATTTAGCGTTGTGTCTTCGGCTCTAAAGAGCTACGGATTCCTTGCAGGTTCAGATACAGATTGCAGCAGAGTAACGCGTTTCGGCTTCAAGTCTTTGTCAAACTCTGCTAGACTGGGATTTTCTGCAGCTATAAATACCCCAGCATCAGCTGCACAGTGACTTAGTTCACTTTAGGTTATATTTGTATTATTTGCCTGATTTTGGGTAGTATTGAGGAGAAATACTCTTATTTGTGGTTTTATATAGGTATTTAACCCCTTAATGACAGAGGACGTACCAGGTACGTCATAGGAAAATCTCCCCTTAATGACAATTGACGTACCTGGTACGTCCTCTGTTGTTTGAAGTGCTGGAAGCGATCTTGATCGCTTCCAGCAGCTTACAAGGTATTGTAGTGATGCCTCAACATTGAGCCATCACTGCAATCCCATATTTTACCCACCGATGCAGAGAGGGCCACTCTGTGGCCCTCTCTGCATCGGCAATTGCGGCTAATACATTTGTTGGTGGGTGGGAGCAAATCCCTTCTAATTGCGTTTCCTTTTTTTTTTCTCACTTACTTCTAGCCCGATCGGCTCAAAAGTAGTACTCTCGGCGGTGGCGGCAGCGGCGGGGGCGGGGGTGCGGGGGGTGGGGATTTGCACTAGTGGATTTATCCTACAATGTGACATGATGGTGTCGAGGTAAACATAAGGGGGTTGAATGATAGCTCCACAAAATGACTTTTATGCGCACCGTGCAAATTTACTTAACCAGTGCTCTATTGGATGATGAATTATTAACCAGCTATCCAGATCCTCCCATTTATTCGGCTGTTAGCGTCAGCTTTATTCCGCACATGTACATTGCAATCAGTTTGGTCACACCTACAAGAACACAATTTAATAAGGCAATCAATCAACACGTTAACAACCAGGGACTGGATGTATGGAGGAGAATTTGGCTGGATGTTAACATGTCCCCTAGGTTTTAAAGATGCAGTTGTAGGAAGGGATCTCCATTGTCACGTAAGGGATCTGGGAGGGGGAGGGATGTAGGTTATTGAGGGGGGCCAGCTACACTACAGAAAACTAATGTTTTAAATAAAAAACTAAAAAAAAACTATTTTTGGGGGCAAATTGGGTACTGGCAGACAGCTGCCAGTACCCAAGATGGCGGCAAATAGGTAGGGGGGAGGGTTAGAGAGATGTATGGGGGGGGATCAGGGAGGTTGTAAGGTAAGGGGGATCCATCACTGCAGACTGTATGAAGAAAATAATAAAAAAATAAAAAAAATGCTTTTTATTTCAGTACTGGCAGACTTTCTGCCAGTACTTAAGATGGCGGGGACAATTGTGGGGTGGGGGAGGGAAGAGAGCTGTGTGAGGGGGGTCAGGGGGGATCAGGGGGTGGGATGTGTCATATGGGAGGCTGATCTCTACACTAAAGCTAAAAATTAACCCTACAAGCTACCTAATTAACCCCTTAACTGCTGGGCATATTACAAGTGTGGTGCGCAGCAGCATTTAACGGCCTTATTATTACCAAAAAGCAACGCCAAAGCCATATATGTCTGCTATTTCTGAACAAAGGGAATCCTAGAGAAGCATTTGCAACCATTTGTGCCATAATTGCACAAGCTGTTTGTAAATAATTTCAGTGAGAAACCTAAAATTGTGAAAAATTTAAGTTTTTTTTTATTTGATCGTATTTGGCGGGGAAATGGTGGCATGAAATATACTAAAATGGGCCTAGATCAATAATTTGGGTTGTCTACTACACTACAATAAAGCTAAAATTAAACCTAAAAGCTCCCTACAAGCTCCCTAATTAACCCCTTCACTGCTGGGCATAATACACGCGTGGTGTGCAGTGGCATTTAGCAGCCTTCTAATTACAAAAAAGCAACGCCAAAGCCATATATGTCTGCTATTTCTGAACAAAGGGGATCCCAGAGAAGTATTTAACACCATTTATACCATAATTGCACAAGATGTTTGTAAATAAATTCAGCGAGAAACCTAAAGTTTGTGGAAAAATTTGTGAAAAAGTCAACAATTTTTTTTATTTGATTGCATTTGGCGGTGAAATGGTGGCATGAAATATACCAAAATGGGCCTAGATCAATACTTTGGGATGTCTACTAAAAAAAAATATATACATGTCAAGGGATATTCAGGGATTCCTGACAGATATCAGGGTTCCAATGTAACTAGCGCTAATTTTGAAAAAAGGTGGTTTGGAAATAGCAAAGTGCTACTTGTACTTATTGCCCTATAACTTGCAAAAAAAGCAAAAAACATGTAAACATTGGGTATTTCTAAACTCAGGACAAAATTTAGAAACTATTTAGAATGGGTGTTTTTTGGTGGTTGTAGATGTGTAACAGATTTTAGGGGTCAAAGTTAGAAAAAGTGTGTTTTTTTCAATTGTTTCCTCATATTTTATATTTTTTTTATAGTAAATTATAAGATATGATGAAAATAATGGTATCTTTAGAAAGTCCATTTAATGGCGAGAAAAACGGTATATAATATGTGTGGGTACAGTAAATGAGTAAGAGGAAAATTACAGCTAAACACAAACACTGCAGAAATGTAAAAATAGCCATTGTCATTAAGGGTAAGAAAATTGAAAAATGGTCCGGTCATTAAGGGGTTAACTGAGCGTCTGTCACTAACCCCTAAACTGAAATATGTTTATATTCAAAGATGTAATTCATCTATGTGCTTTTAAATTGTGACCGTACTATACCTTTAAGAACAGTAGATGGCAGCAGTGTTTTCTGTCATGTTCTGCTTCATAAGTGTGCATGCTATCATCTCTTCAATAAAGAATACCATGAGAAGTTGGTAAACTTGATAATAGAAATAAATTGAAAACTTTTTTTAAAACTGCATGCTCTGTCTCAATCACAAAAGACAAATGTTTGGTTTCATGTCCCTTTAAATAAGTGCAAGTTATTGATTTCTAACCAGCTGTAACACTTACAATACAGGCACTGCTACCTTTTCTGAAAAAGGCTGCCGAAGAAAATCCAAAGGGACCTTTGAGTTCCAATAAAGCTGCATTGATCAATATGTCTACACTTCTTGGATCTATCGAGAAGACGCCAGAAACTTTTTTTTATTACCCAGTATTGTCCTACCGCTGCAGCAAGGTGAGTGGCGCTTGTCATAAAATTGTTTCTTTATATTAAAAGGGACATTAAACACTTTGAGATGATAATATACAATGATAAACTGTAAATATAAAAAGAAGTCTGCAATATACTTTCATTATTTATTTTGTCCCCTTTTCCTGTAATTCGTGCTGAAATTGTGAGCTTTTCAGTTCCAGTTTGAAATGGAAGTGCAGAACACTGTTATATTACACACAGCCATTGGCTGCACACTCTAGTGACCTATTTATAGCTGTCCCTAATTGGCCAAAGCAGAGAACGTAACCTAAATTACAACATGGCAGCTCCTATTGCTTTATAGACACTAAAACTTTACACTTATATTATCAATATTTAAACAGCTAATAAAACTTTTAAAAAATACATCTACCTGTTATTCTCAGACTGATCTTTTCTTTGAATGCATAATTCTATCTAGCATTTACTTATTGTTTAATGTCCCTTTAAACATTGTGTAGATTCAAGCCACTTGTTATTTTGTGCAGGCTGCCCTCAATATGATGACTCACTGTCAGTCACTTGGGTATAAGAAGGACGGCATCCTCTGCACTGCCTTTCATCCCGGATGGGTCCAGACAGATCTTGGAGGGGCAAATGTAAGTATATGGGAAAGATGAGCATTAGGAATTAACTCTTTATGTCTTATATGGAGCAAATGACAACATTACTATACTTACATTTCTAGATAACTTGTTTGTCACTATTATTTGTGTGCACAAAGATCCCTTACTGACAAATTACTCGGATTGGGATAACGCACATTATAACTTTGAATAATTTATCAAATCTATCCCTTCAAACCATATGGAAGTTATCTATAAGATCTGTATTTTCTTCCTTTTTTCAAAATAAAATTAAAGGGACATGAAAGTTAAAAAAAAAAACTTTTCATGGTTCTGATAGATCATACAATTTAAGAGACTTTTCAATTTACTTGTGTAAGAGTCATTGTCATTGGCTCACCAGATGTGTTCAGTCAAGTTCTGATGTGTAGCCGACTTTACTTATGTATTTAACCTCTTTGCAGGGGCCAAACACATACCTATATGCGCACAATATGCAATAATAAAATGCTCTAACACATTAGATCATTTACTTTTTTGTCCCTTTAAATAAAGTAAGCTGCATAATCAACAGACACATAATAAAAAGACAATGCAAAAACACTTACTTTGAATTTCATTGAGCAGCAGATTATTTTCTGACAAACTTGTCTCTTTTCATTTTCCTGCTTCCTGTATCATGTGACAGCCTTTAGCCAAAAACTGACTCATCTATGTATATGAGCTGTGCACTCTTGCACAAGCTAAGTAAGAGCTGGTACCAGGGCCGGCCCTAGCCATTGCGGGGCCCAAGGCAGGATGACAAAATGGAGCCCCCTTTCACTCCACCTCCAACCCGCCCCATCTCCGCCTCCAAACCCCGACCCCAGTTATTAAAATGAAAAAAATGGGAGAAAAATCATTTAAGGTAATGCACAACATTTTATACAAAAAAACAACAACATACAAATCCGCTAATGTGGAGCACTATAACTTTGTATATATTGCAATATACCATTTGTACTATTGGAACAACTGTTTATGTATATAATGAAGAATTATGCTGACAATTAGGGACAGTTGAGTTATCTTATGATAACAAGAACATTACAGAGACGCCAGGGCCGGCCTTAGCAAGTGCAGGTCCTTAGGCAGAATGACAGCGCAGTGGCCTCTACCCAGAACACAGATAATACACACGCAGAGATAAATATATATACACATACAGCCACACTCAGACACATACACAGGTACACATATATATACATACACAGGTGTACACACAGCCCATGCACACACCCCCCCCCCCCACACACACACACAGACAGCCCACTCACAGATATACAGTCACACAGATACGCCCACACACACACAGAGTACACACACACTACACCCACACTCAGTATACATTTTTCAGTAATGAGACAGAAGGAGAGAAAAGAGACAGAGGAAAGATTGAGGGGGCAGATATGAGCAAGGGAGATAGAGAAGGGGCAATAAAGTGAAAAAAGAGTGGATAGAGGAGGGGGGGGGGTGATGGGAAGGAAAGAACCGAGAGCAAAAGAGAAGGTGAGAGAGGAGCAGGAAGTGGAGGGATAATGGAAGGATAGAGTGAAGATAGAGATGAGAGTATGATAGACAGGGTGAGAGTGGGAAAGTAGAAAAGAAACAGAGTAAAGATTGAGAGAAGAGGAAGATTCAGAGAAGGGGTAGACAGAGAGAGAAGGTAGAGAAAGGAGAATGGAAAGTGGGGGACAGAGAAGAGAGTAAAGAGAGAGTCAGAGAATGGACTGGAAAGCACATTTTATTCAGTATAAAGTTACTAGCAGACCATCAGTTCATCACATCTAGGAGCAAAATGGTTAATAAAAAGGCTGTGAGCTGCAGGGAGAAGGGTTGAGGCCTCTTTCCCTGTAGAGCAATACACATCAAGGAGGCTTGAGTCCTTTAAAAATAAACAGGAGACATAAGTAAAAGCTACTTCTGTCTTCCCTTGGTTCCCGGACTGTCTCCTGCCTGAACATTCATCATGACCTGTGTGCAGTGTACTGGCTCGAGCAGAGGATCAGGATGTCAGCATGACTGCACCGCGCATGGGCAGGGAGAAGAGGGGGCCGTGGGGGTGAACTTCCATGATGATTTGTGCTGTGTGTCATTAGCACTGCATGTGGGAAAAAAAGGTGGGGGAGCTCCAATGCTTCATATTCTCACCACCGACTGTACCTCTCAGCCTGAGTCTCCGCCCATTACCACCACCCTTAATGCAAAGAGCTGATTGATTGGAGAATTATAGTATAATTCTCCAATAAATCAGATTGTTGCATCTTGCAGCTACAACTGCCTCCTGTCCTGCGTTCTTGGGCTGAGTTCCCAGGGTGGGGGGGAATAGCGCAAAAAAAAAAAAAAAGTAAAAAAAAATGGCAGAGTTTTAATAAAAAAAAATAATAAAAAATAAATAAAAATTTTGCAACGTTAGTTGGCACCAGCGCGGGGCTCTCTAAACGCGGGGCCCTAGCCAGCCGCCTTGCTTGCCTTGCCCTAAGCCTGGCCCTGGCTGGTACCTCAGAGAGTGTGCGTATATACCTTGTGCACTCCTCCAAGAATGATCAGCTGTCCTTTCCAATTGTTTATTTGCACTAGCTCTTTTACAAAGGCTTCTGACGGACTTCAGCAACTAAAAAAGTGACTTTTTGAGGTGTATAAGGTGTGATAAATCTGCGGCAATCAATGTTATCATATAGTGCTATATGTAGATATGCTCTATAACACTGGTTTTCTAACCTGTCCTCAGGCCTCCCTAACAGGCCAGATTTTGAGGTTCTAGAGCACAGGTGAAATAACCAGCTGATTCGTAAACATAGTTAGTTTTCCTGCTCTCTTTCAAGGTAATCTTTCAAATCTGGCCTGTTAGGGAGACCTGAGGAGAGGTTTAAAAACCAATGTTCTAGAACAAAGAATGCCTAGCGAATGAAGCAAATTCTGGTTAATTTAAAAATGTCCCACAATTGCCTCCAAATTTAAAAGGATACTGAACCCAAATTGTTTATTTCATGATTCAGACAGAGCATGCAATTTTAAGCAACTTTCTAAATTACTCCTATTATCAATTCTTCTTTATTCTCTTGGTATCTTTATTTTAAAAAGCAGGAATGTAAGATTACGAGCCAGCCCATCTTTGGTTCAGCACCTGTGTAGCACTTGCTGATTGGTGACTTAATGTAACCTCCAATCAACAAGCGCTATCTAAAATGAACCAAGAGAATGAAGAAAATTGATAATAGGAGTAAATTAGAAAGTTGCTTAAAATTGCATGCTCTTTCTGAATCACGAAAGAAAAAAATTGGGTTCAGTGTCCCTTTAATTATCTCGCTCCCGCAAATGGGCAAATTTTCCAGTTTGCGGGAGTGCGATAATTTAGCGCTCCACTTGTAATCTAGCCCTAAGGTTTTAAATCACTCTCACATCATTTCCCGCTTTTACTACTGCAACTCCATCCTCTTTGGTCTCCCTAGCAGTGTCTATCTCCTTTACAATCCATAATGAATGCCTCTGGCAGGCTGATCTTCCTTACACGTCGCTCTTCTCTGCCAATCCCTTCCTCTAGCCTCCAGAATAAAACACAAAATCCTGACTCTGACATTTAAGGCCCTCAATAACACTGCTCCCCCCTATATTTCAGACCTTGTCTCCAGATACTCTCCCTCCCATTCCCTTCGCTCTGCTCATGACCTCCTTCTCTCCTCCTCTCTTTACCTCCTCACATTCCCGTCTACTGGACTTCTCCAGACTGGACCCTATTTTGTGGAACTCTCTGCCTTGCTCCACAAGACTATCCCCGGGATTTCATAGTTGCAAGCATTGCTTAAAGACTCTACTGTTCAGGGATGCATACAATATAGGATAACCTTCTCTTACCTCAGTTCCTCTTCTCCCTTTGTCATCCCCTTGAACCCCCATAGCATGTAAGCCGATGAGCCCAGCTGTTTTGTAGATCACATTCATGAGAGGTGATTTACAACAGTGCAACTGGTGAGATAACTGATAATAATACTAATATTGCAAAGAATGCTTTTTCTATCATGATTGTTGAGGCAAAACTGATAATCCACATTAAAAGTGCAAATGATTACAGAGGTGAGGGGAGTAAACAAAAGCTCACTGAAAATTAGCTAAACGTATTAACCCAATCCTTGCTGGGAGAAAGTGAAACAAGCACAATTTTCTGATGTATTTTACAGCGGAAGGAAACAAAATAAATAATGAATGTATATTGCAATAATGTTTGACTTTCATAAAATGAAACATTGCGCGTTGAAATGTTGAGTTTAATGTCCTTTAACTAGTTCACGTTTACTAATTGTTACATTCTAGCCAACTGATTATGTATATTGATTTTGTAGGCCCCCCTCACAGTTGATCAGAGTGTGAAAGGAATGATCAAAGTGTTGAGCTGCCTCTCAGAGAAACACAATGGACTTCTGCTGGACTGGGAAGGAAATGTTGTGCCATGGTGATTAGATGAATACATAAGCACAAAGTCAGGAAGGTGGCACCTACACTGTATATGATGGATCATTTCTGCCGGGCACATCTGAGGAGCTGCACATGACTGGGCTAGGGATATATTTTTTGCTAAAGCCATATATTTGTTACTAAAATATAACTTTTTGTGATGCTAATACAATTGTGTGCCTGTGTTTGTCAGAGTATATATATGACAGTAATCTAAACTGATATTGTGAGTAGGCTGGTATTATAAAGCCATATCAATGACAAATACAAGTTTAAAGACAAATTCTAATGTAAAAGTAACTTACTCTAGTCCTTTATGAGCATGTTATGTCTACATTACTGACCCTAGCTGACTATGAAGTTGATCACAATCTATCATTTGGTAAATTATGGCCATGTGAGCATTCGATCCTTTGTTAGGATGCAAATGCAGAAGGCAGACGCTAGAGGCATTCAGCTCTTTTCGGAGCAGTGCAAATCCAGATCTTAGTGTATTGAACTTTCACAAGAAGAAAAGAGCAGAATGTGATGAGAGTCCACCTTCTTCCGCACAGTTCTGTTTGGCTAATCAAAATCCAAATTCTTTAATACCAGTACTTTAATACCAACTTTTCATGTTTTTTTTGTTTGTTTGTTTGTTTGTTTTTTGTACTGGTATTGGTTTCTTTGTATAAAATAAGAAGAAAAAAATCATCAAAATTCTCAATACTTGGCACACATTTATGGGGCAATTGTTCACTTTTCAAATTCTACAGGATAGGGAAGTTAAAATTAAACTTGCACGATTCAGATAGAGCATATCATTTTAAGACATTTTTAAATTCACTTCTATTTTCAAATATGCTTTGTATTCTTGTTGAAAAAGAATACCATATCCTACACTAGTGGGAGCTAGTTGCTGATTGGGGATTATAAGCAGTAGAAAAAGAACGCTAAAAAAGCAAAGGAATCCTACTGGACAATTTATATAAATAAATAAACAGAAGTCAATCCTAATATATATAAAACATGTGTATTTATTCTAAATGATCTATTAATAAAACAGGTTAAGCAGCATATAGGGATGTCTCCCTTTTCAGCAAACACACTTAAACAATAATAATGGTATTCATATGATGACCATAATAAAATGGGACACAAGTATTATACCAAGTTAAAAGGACAATAAAAAGAATATGATTCCACCTAAAATAATCTGTTATGTCCGTGTAACCTCCGTTTAACAGATAGTACTATGGCTACATATCCCTGTGATATATCAAGTTTAGACACATCCAAACACAATCTGTAGATAGTTTGGACAGCTTCTGACTGTCAGCACAGTATAAGTTTATAAGTAGAAACGTGCGATTCGTTTCGGATCAATTCGAAATTCGGCTGAATTTGTTAAATTCGGAGATTCGAATTTCCGAATTGAAATAGTGCCGAATCTACCGAATAAATCCGAATTAGTTTGGATTTATTTGGTAGATTCGGATGGCCATGGATTACACTAGTATTGTACAGTATATTAGGTTATATCACTCTGCTAAGGGTTACACCTAATATACAGTACATATTACTAGTCTAATACACAGCACATCCCACCTAACACATACCGAAATTCTGAATTTCCGAACTGAACTGAATCCAGCTGAATTTATTCGAATCTGAATAAATCTGAAACAAATCCGAACCGAATTGATTCAAATTTTTCCAAATTCGAATCGATCCGAACCAAATTTTTTCACCATGCACAAGTCTATTTATAAGGTGAAGATTCAACCTTACCGGTAGCTTGAAAACCGCCGCCATGTTAGCTCCACTTACAGCATTCAGCTCCGGCAGTTAGTTTGCTTCACAGCGTTTCCCTTAGGTCCCACGTGATTCCAAGGAAGTCACTTGCCTTTAGATACAGATAGACTCAGAGTCACTACTTTGCACAACACGTGTTAAAGAACTGTAGAGTAACAAACGGACGTTTGTGGTATTGCACCTCTCCCTCTATGTGGGTCTGAAACTCCACAAGTCAGAGGCAATATTTCATAATACTCCTTAAAATCAATGTGGCAAAATAGACAGTAGTTGTTTAAAATTGCATGTTCAATCCAAATCATGAAAGAACATTTTGGGGGTTTCCTGTCCCTTTAAAATTACTTGATAAACTCTGGACAAAATTATTACCAAGTACCCCAAATAGTTTATTAATGTAACATGTTTTTTGACTAGGCGCTAGCGACACACTTGCAACATTATCTGATTGGTTGCGCTTCCTGTCCCCCACGGACACACGGACCAATCAGATAATGCAAACATGGCTGAGGGCAGTGTGCTCTGTTCTAATCAGAGCCTCTGTCGCCGCAACAGCCTCTGGGAATCTAACCATGGGTCCCATCCCCCCCCCCCCACAACGTGCTTTTACCCGCATTCTGTCCGAGAACTTGCAAAAGCACAGTATAGGGGATGGGACCCATGGTTAGGTTCCCAGAGGTGGTTGCGGCACCTGAGGCTGATATTAGAACAGAGAGCTCTGAATCGCATCAGCCCTCGGCTATTATTGTATTATCTGATTGGTCCGTGAGGGACAGGAGGCACAACCAATCGGATAATATTGCATGTGTGTCGCTAGCACCTTGTGTTTTTTGAATGGTAAATGCACACTCAAATTACCATCCACCATTACGGATGATGTCAGGCACATAAATACAAATGCTTCCTGCTCAATCAATTAAAGTTAAACAATTAATAATAAGCACTTTTACAGTAATAAAACTAGCTAAATTAGACACACCAAATATTGATAATGCCCCTGTTCCAATCCCTTAAAGGGACATTAAACCCAAAATTTTCTTTTCATGATTCATATAGATAATACAATTTTTAAAAAGTTTCCAATTTATTTCTATTATCAAATTTATTTAATTCTCATGTTAGTCGTTGTTGAAGAAATACCTAGGTAGGTAGCGTGCAAATGCCTGAAGCACAACATGACAGGAAATAGTGCTGCCATCTAGTGCTCCTTCTAATGTATAACATTGTTGCAAAACCGCTGCGAAATAGTGCTGCAGACACGTGCACACTCTTGAGCTTACATTTCTGCTTTTCAAATAAGGATAACAAGAAAACAAAGAAAATATGATAATATAAGTAAATTAGAAAGTTGTTTAAAATGTTATATTCTTTCTAAATCATGAAAAAAAATAATGTGGGTTTAATGTCCCTTTAATGAGACATATACACATATATGTATGTTTATGGAGGACAATATCATACCTAATAGAAGCACTAAAGATTTCAACCTTTGATGTAATAGCTAAATCCCCTAAATTGCTATTTTGTTTGTCCTTAATGCTGAACATTAGTTTTTTGGATTGCAAAATCAGGGAGGTAAAAATTGTGAGCTTCAGGAGTATTAACAGCAGTATTTTAGGATTGTGATCACTGGGCAAACACACTGACAATACCGGCCAAAGCTCAGAAATTGTTGTTATCTGCTATTTTCATATATCATATTCAGAACGTTCCACTGCTACATAGAAGGATAAGGTATACCCTTGTCAACATATGGGTAAATGTTGAAATCTACCAAAATAATTCTAAATAAAATATAACCTCTCCAGACAGATCTCAATGAATCACTAGCCTAGTCTTGAGACTCTAATATATGATGTAAAATCAATGAGTAACATAATTAATCTCATAAAATAAATGGTCTCAGATAATGAGGAATATCAAAGAACTATAGACAAAGAGGTTAAAATCTTAAAAGATTCAAATACTGGACTACACAAAAGGGTATAAGACTTGGAAGAAACAATGTAATACTTGTTGGCCTCCCTGAAATGGTTAATAGTATATACACAGGAGATACATTTGTACAACACTCTCTTCCTCAGTTCCTTGATTTTATAAAGAAATTCCTTTTTTTAAATGTTTTCTTAATTTTTATTGGCATTTACATTACAGAAAAAAAAACAAACCTCAGATTTCAAATTACAAACTCAAACATAAGGGTACAGAGTGTTAAGAACATAGATTCGCTTATATCACTTAAAGGGACATAATACTCATATGCTAAATCACTTGAAACTGATGCAGTATAACTGTAAAAAGCTGACAGGAAAAAATCACTTGTGCATCGCTATGTAAAAAAGGAAGATATTTTACCTCACAATCTCCTCAGCTCAGCAGAGTAAGTTCTGTGTAAAAAGTTATACTCAGCTGCTCCCAGCTGCAGGTAAAAAAAAAAATGAAGAAATGAACAGCAGCCAATCAGCATCAGCAGTACTGAGGTCATGAACTCTTACTGTGATCTCATGAGATTTGACTTAACTCTCATGAGATTTCATAGTAAGCTTCCTTTACCTGATTGGTGAAATAATATGAGAGTGCACGAGGCTCATCCCCTAAGGTGTCCCAGGACAGACATACTAATATGCTGCTTAGAAATCCTTTACAATGGGAGGTGGCTACTGAGGAACTTTTGAGGTAAAATATCTTCTTTTTTACATAAAGATGTTCAGGTTATATTTTCTAGTCAGCTTTTTACAGCTATGCTGCATCACTTTCAAGTGTTTAAACATTTTGGGTATTATGGCCCTTTAATACACACAGTTGAGTTGTCTCTCTTTACACATCTCTTCACAGTATATACATGGTTTTCTATAACGCATCTAAATATTCTTCCCAAAAATATTTTATAGAATAAACATCATCCATTCTTTTTAACTTATAATAATGATACTTTTTTTTTTACAAATGTAACATGTGGTATGCACTTTGTTTCCATTCATGAATTTTAGGTATTCATTGTTGCTTCCATAGCCTTGCTGTGTAGCTCAGTTTAACATAATAGTTAATAAAGTGGATCTAAGTTTGCACTTTAATATAGTACTTTTATTGAATATAATTATTGTTGGATCTAACGGTACCTGGGTAGCAAGTATGCATTCTATTTATTTCCCTACCTTACTCCAATATGGTTGTATATGAGGGCATGTCCACCAAATATATATGTGCCATATCGCCTACTTCGTCACATCTCTTCCAGCATGAGGATCGTAATTGTAGGATAAATGAGAGCTAAACTGAATGGCGCCAGATACCATCTAGTCATCATTTTGAGGTTCATCTCAGATAAACTTATAGATGAAGAAGGCTTACTCATATAACTAAATGTCTTAAACCAGTCTTTATCTGAGAGATAGATATTTAATTTGCTTTTCCATGCGCTTATATACAGGGAGTGCAGAATTATTAGGCAAGTTGTATTTTTGAGGATTAATTTTATTATTGAACAACAACCATGTTCTCAATGAACCCAAAAAACTCATTAATATCAAAGCTGAATAGTTTTGGAAGTAGTTTTTAGTTTATTTTTATTTATAGCTATTTTAGGGGGATATCTGTGTGTGCAGGTGACTATTACTGTGCATAATTATTAGGCAACTTAACAAAAAACAAATATATACCCATTTCAATAATTTATTTTTACCAGTGAAACCAATATAACATCTCAACATTCACAAATATACATTTCTGACATTCAAAAAGAAAACAAAAACAAATCAGTGACCAATATAGCCACCTTTCTTTGCAAGGACACTCAAAAGCCTGCCATCCATGGATTCTGTCAGTGTTTTGATCTGTTCACCATCAACATTGCGTGCAGCAGCAACCACAGCCTCCCAGACACTGTTCAGAGAGGTGTACTGTTTTCCGTCATTGTAAATCTCACATTTGATGATGGACCACAGGTTCTCAATGGGGTTCAGATCAGGTGAACAAGGAGGCCATGTCATTAGATTTTCTTCTTTTATACCCTTTCTTGCCAGCCACGCTGTGGAGTACTTGGACGCGTGTGATGGAGCATTGTCCTGCATGAAAATCATGTTTTTCTTGAAGGATGCAGACTTCTTCCTGTACCACTGCTTGAAGAAGGTGTCTTCCTGAAACTGGCAGTAGGACTGGGAGTTGAGCTTGACTCCATCCTCAACCCGAAAAGGCCCCACAAGCTCATCTTTGATGATACCAGCCCAAACCAGTACTCCACCTCCACCTTGCTGGCGTCTGAGTCGGACTGGAGCTCTCTGCCCTTTACCAATCCAGCCACGGGCCCATCCATCTGGGCCATCAAGACTCACTCTCATTTCATCAGTCCATAAAACCTTAGCAAAATCAGTCTTGAGATATTTCTTGGCCCAGTCTTGACGTTTCAGCTTGTGTGTCTTGTTCAGTGGTGGTCATCTTTCAGCCTTTCTTACCTTGGCCATGTCTCTGAGTATTGCACACCTTGTGCTTTTGGGCACTCCAGTGATGTTGCAGCTCTGAAATATGGCCAAACTGGTGGCAAGTGGCATCTTGGCAGCTGCACGCTTGACTTTTCTCAGTTCATGGGCAGTTATTTTGCGCCTTGGTTTTTCCACACGCTTCTTGTGACCCTGTTGACTATTTTGAATGAAACGCTTGATTGTTCGATGATCACGCTTCAGAAGCTTTGCAATTTTAAGAGTGCTGCATCCCTCTGCAAGATATCTCACTATTTTTTTACTTTTCTGAGCCTGTCAAGTCCTTCTTTTGACCCATTTTGCCAAAGGAAAGGAAGTTGCCTAATAATTATGCACACCTGATATAGGGTGTTGATGTCATTAGACCACACCCCTTCTCATTACAGAGATGCACATCACCTAATATGCTTAATTGGTAGTAGGCTTTCGAGCCTATACAGCTTGGAGTAAGACAACATGCATAAAGAGGATGATGTGGTCAAAATACTCATTTGCCTAATAATTCTGCACTCCCTGTAGAAAAGTAGTGTGTGAGTGCTTTATTCTAATAATATCTTGTATGCTAAGGAAAGGATCCAACGGATTGGCTGTAGTCTATTACCAAGGTCTTCAATTAGAGTTAGCTGCCTGCAGAACTTGGGTTTTTCTTTGTGGCTAGTAATGAAGTAAGGTGTATGTATGTATTCCAGGTGTTAAAAATATTGTTACCTAATTCATTCAATTAAGAATATAAATTAAATTTCCCTCCTGATAATATGGAATAACAATGTATCATTCTATGTATGTTGTTTATCTGCAACGGTGCAGCTGAGATTTCTGATGTGAAAAAGGATTTATATAGCAAAGGTAAGAAATTCCCTTTTTGATGCAGAAAGTGCACACAGAATCAGTTTGACCCCCACAGACCAAGGGAAATCCTTTAAGCCTAGAACTGTGATGATTACATTCTTAAATTTGCAGATGAAAGGTCGAGATTATGAGCATTAATAAAGCATTCTCAACTCTAGAATGTCAAGGAAAGCAACTGTTACTATTTCAAGACTTCTATGAAGTATCACAAAGGAGAAGACTTTTCTCACCTCTTTGTGCACAGTTGGTTAAAGAACTTTGTCAATTCACATTACAATATCCTGCTAGATTCAAAATAAAAGTTGGGGACTCATTTCAAATCTTCAACACTCTTGATGCAGCTCAAGATTTCAAACTCATATTTCCTTTTTTTATCCAATTATATGGTTCTACTATTTAGGTGAAGAGAATAATGTTTTTAAACACTATGGGCCAGATTATAAGTGGAGCGCAAACACGGCTGGAAGTAAAATTTTAACCCAGACGGGTTAGTGTGTGTATTATAAGTTGAAAATAATTTTTTTTACCTCTATCATCAAATTTGCTTAATTCTTCTGTTATTGTTTGTTGAAGAAATATCTGGATAGGTAGCGTGCATATGTCTGAAGAACTACATAACAGGAAATAGTGCTGCCACTGGGTTTATGTCCCTTTAAGGTATTTGAGTGGAAAGAACTCCAAAATGAACTCCAAAATGTATATATATGTGTATATATAAATGTATATGCATATATAAATACAAAAATACACGTACATACACACACACACACGTACATACACACACACATATACACACAAAACACAGGAATGGACCACACTCTCAGACCGGACCGGGTACACATCCTGTAAACTCCACAGCCCTGAACACTGACACACAGCTGTACAGTTCCCAGCAACCCAGGCAGTTAACCCCCAAGCTTCCTGGGTGACAGGCCCATATGGAAACTAACAAAAATTATCAACACAACGAGAACCTGGCACAATGCATACTTTCAATCAAACCAACTGGGAACCTCCCAGGGTGGCACAGACTTCTGTAATCTCCCCTGAGTAAATATAAAACACAGGAATGGAACGCACTTTCAGACCGGACCAGGTACACATCCTAAGTCACTGTAAACTAAACAGCAACTGACTCTCCCATTTTTGCTTTTAAACATTACTGTGTGCCTGCTGGTGAGTGCTAGGTTCTCTTTGTGTTTTGTAACATTTTTGTAATGTTTCCCTATGGCCCTTTCACCCAGGCAGCTCAGGGGTTAACTGCCTGCATTGCTGGGAACTGTGCAGCTGTCAGTCAGTGTTCAGCGCTGTTGAGTTTACAGTGACTTAGGATGTGTACCTGGTCCGGTCTGAAAGGGAGGTCCATTCCTGTGTTTTATATTTACTCAGGGGAGATTACAGATGCCTGTGCCACCCTGGGAGGTTCCCAATTGGTTTGTTTGAAAGTATGCATTGTGTGAGTGCTGCCAGCAAGTCACGAGCGGCATTGCACAAACATTGCTGGTCTCAAAGAATATAGATATGGAGCGCTCAACAAAGGAGCAATAGAGGACTAGAGAGTGATAACAAAGTCAAAATTAAAAATTTGTTCAAATGTATAACAATTTTATTTCTTATAAAGAAAGCACACATATAATTAAAAACTAATTGGACAGATATAAAAAAAAAAATTGGGACGTTTCCCCTTTAAAAAATAGGTACAGCAATACAGTTAGAGACCGGCAACGGGTTATGCCCTCCTGGGCTTTGATGCACAGTGGAGAAGCTGGCGACCTCCAGCCCCACAATACTTGAAATTCAATACTCCACAGCACCATATATAAATATAAATCTTCTTTATTTAAATGTTAAAAGCATACATAGAACAGGTATGCGACGTTTCAAGACCATAGTCTCTTAATCATGCATACATAGCAATGCACCTGGGTCTTAATTTAAAAAGAACACCAACCAATCACAATGGGGATCAAAAAACACCTTGCAATGTGTGTAACCATTTCACTGCTTTTATTATATAATACAACATTTCATGTTGGTGTTTACTGCCATCTATAGGTGAATATTAACAATTAAAAACAATATAAATACATAAAGACCAGGTAAATTACATCAAAAGAGCATATGTACATATCAAGAAAACTACATTTCATTTTTTTCTAACAAGAAGTAAGAGGCTTTTTAACATATAGGATAGTATTCACAGCATATTTACCCTATTTTAAAACTTAACCATTTGTGCTATCTTGCACATTTTAATTTTCATTGATTCTTTTTCTATGTTTTTCTAAAAAAAGAAGAAATTTTAAAGCTACACATTACAACATTACCATTGGATAAAGTTGGATAAAGCTCATTTACTGAATAAAGGAGTTTAAATATAAAGAGTCTAGATGTGTGGTTAGAGGAAGACGGACAGATCCCATTCTCTATTTAACCCCTTAGGGTGCATGGTATCCAACTTATGGATCCAAAATGCTTCTCTTTGTTTTAGACATGATTAAGAACCTGGCATAGGTTTGAAACGTTGTTGTTATAATGGACCCTGTAAGAGATTAATAAAGGTCTTTTAAATTCTACTGGGGGCTGGAAAATTACCTTTTTTGAAATTGATATTGGGGTTTGGCTAACCCTTTCCTGTGCCCCAGACTGAAAAGGTGCTGTCTTTCACTACTGTTTTTCATATCTCTTTGTTTTAGAAGCATTTCTCTGTTACCTCCTCCTCTAAGCACACCCACCTGATCTATGATTTGCCATCGAAGCTGACTAATTTGATGGCCATATTCCACAAAATGGCAAGCTACAGGCGCTTTTTCATCTTTTTTCCTAATGTTAGATTTATGTTGATTGAGCCTATTTCTCATGCTTTGGGTAGTTTCTCCTATATAAATCCTGGCACAAGGGCATTTTCTAATGTAAACCACATATGTGTTTTCGCATGTATAATAAGATTTTAACTTAAATTTATGCCCACTTCTAGGATGAACAAACTCCTTGCCTTTGATTATAGAATGGCAATTGCCACAACCCAAACATGGATAGCAACCAACATTTTTCTCAGTGATATACCTTTCTTTATTTCTCTGTTTAGATCCTAAATCTGATTTGACTAAAATATCACCAAGGTTCTTAACTCGCCTATAGGCCACAATAGGTTTATTTTGGAATGTCTTTATTTCTTTATTACAATTCTGAATGATGTGCCAATGCTTTCTGATAATGTTAGATATCTTGTCACTATATTCATTATGCTGGGATTTAAAAAATAGGCTTAGATCGATAAAAAAACCAAGTAAGTACTTTAAATCTGCATATCAGCAAATACTTTATAAACTACTTGACAATCTCAGTAGTTTCCACGGCACAAATAGACAATTTTAACACTTAGAAGTTATACCCTTGAACTAAAAGTTCACTAATACAGTATAAATAGATGACTTGGAAAAAAAGGAAAAAGATTAACATTGAACTCCACAGTGATCAATATACTAACTAGATTGTATCCAGGAGACAGAAGATATATGCATAGTATAAGAAATGTGATAAGTGCTGATAAAATGCTAGAGATGTGCTCGTAAGGTGCTATTGTGACATATATCTAATAAAGTGCTTATGTGATAGGTAGCGCTAATTTGCTACAAGTAACAAGATTGCATTTTCAGAAAGATTATAAATAATAATCAATGTGTCTCTAAAATAACTATAATAAGAACATAAATGCTAATCAATGAGTACAATATAATACTCCAGCAAGATAAGAATGTCTGGTTGACTAGAGTGGTTTAAGCCAACGCAACAGTATTCGTCTGCAAAAAATCTCATTAAATCTCTTTAAATTGCCTTTAAAATATCCATATATTTGAAGTTTAGGTGAATTGACCTCAAAGTAGGAAGTATATAATCAACAGAAGCAAAGTCTTTGAGTAAATGTATTGTAGTGCAACCTTTACCAAAACGGATTTAAGAGACCCCTCGCTACCTTCGCAGCTTTACCCGGGTGTTCTCTGTCTGTTAGCGTTTCCTTTGGCGGATGTAAAAGCCTTAAAAAGTTTAGGGATATCAGAGGTTACTTACAAACCCTCAGCCGCAATCGCGGCTTAACTTGGTGTCTTATCTCCGACCGTTAATCCCAGCACACAGGGTATGATGTCTATGACGACTGGCTTTTCTGTTCGTCAGTGTAGTAATCCTGCAGCACGCTAGAAGTTGTCAGCGTGAGAGCAAGTTTATGAACGGCCGTTTAAATAAAGTCTCTCCTGGTCCCCTCTGCCTCCATCCAAATGTTCAGACTCCTTAGGTGGGGGATCAAGGTGCAAATGCTCCAGTAGTGTATATAAATGTTATTGTGTTTCGCCCTTGGAACAGAGCTGTATCAAAACATACTCTAGGTCATCCGTATATGTCCTTAAATACCCTTCTCTGGCAGTTCATTGGTTATTGGCACTTTAAATTTTAAAGGGACATTAAACACTAAATACATGCTAGATAGAATGATGCATTCAAAGAAAAGATTAGTCCATGACTAACATGTAGATGTATTTTTTAAAGTTTCATTAGTTGTTTAAAAAGTGACAAAATAAGTGTAAAGTTTTAGTGTCTATAAAACACTGGGAGCTGCCATGTTGTAACTTGTGTTACCTTCTCTGCTGTGGCCAATTAGGGTCAGTTATAAATAGGTCACTAGAGTGTGCAGCCAATGGTTGTGATGGATTTAACAGTGTTCTGCACTTCCATTTCTAACAGGAACTGAAAAGCTCGCAATTTCAGAATGGAATTACAGACAAAGAGGACAAAATAAATAATGAAAGTATATTGCAGAGTTGTTTTATTATATACAATTTATCATTTTATATTACCATCTCAAAGTTTTTAATGTCCCTTTAAGGAGGAATTTTCTATTTAGAATGGAGTTTCTCTTTAAGATGGATTACTTCATTTGCAGTATTTCAAGAACGCCACACTTAAAGTGTCAGTAAACCTAAAAAATAATGTCATATAATTCTGCACATAGCGCAGAGTTATATAACATTATATTAGCCTTATCTTTATAAAACCTAATATTTCCTTTGATTTTTTTAAAAAAATGACTGTTTTTCAGACTCGCTCTCTGTGCTCTTCTGAGCGGGTCTGTTTTTATAACACAGCGCATTGGGCCAGCTGTGTCTATTCACAGCCCGGTCCGACTGCGCCATTATACTCAGTGCAGCTCGCTCCTGCTGTCAGACAGAGCAGGAGCGAGCTTGCACTGAGTATAATGGCGCGGTCGGGCCGGGCTGTGACTAGACACAGCTGGCCCAATGCGCTGTGTTATAAATTTGTAATAAAACAGTAAATGAAGGCACTTTCACTGATTAAAATCATTGTAGAAATATTGTAAAATATATAAGTAATCATCCTTTCATTTTCTTATAAATTCCGCCACCTGCAACAGTCTATTTCAGTGTAAAATGCTGAATCACGCCAAGCATAACGACCCACTCTGCTGGACGCCAAAGGGAATGCGTTACGATTGGCTACGATGTGATTTGTCATTTTACACTGAAATAGACTATGTGTTGCAGAGGAACGCCGGAATGTATAAGAAAATGAAAGGATGGTTATTTATATATTTTAGCGTCTACAATGATTTTAATCAATGAAAGTGCCCTTCATTTACTTTTTTTTTTTTTACAAATATTGTTGAGTTGTATACA
The DNA here is from genome assembly GCF_027579735.1 of Bombina bombina. NCBI lineage: Eukaryota > Metazoa > Chordata > Amphibia > Anura > Bombinatoridae > Bombina > Bombina bombina. Next base: position 868,989,395 of record NC_069499.1, on the reverse strand, counting down.
ATCACTTTAACGCTGGAATGTCCCCTTAAAGGAGGCAGCCCTTTAAAAAGTGGGATACCAGGGAGGTTTAAAGTGATAATTGGGAAGCATGCTTATGCATATATCTTCTACCTGTATTAGAACACTCTGCCAGACCTCCATCTAGTTTGTTTCCTGAAACAATAAATGTAGTTTGCATTAGTTATCAGGTTTGTCCGTGTATTCATCAGTAATAGTTTACAAGAATAAAGTATGTGACCCATTCATTTGAGACATCTATACACGCTGGGGGCGCATGAGAGACTGAATCCTGTTTCGCTCGTTGCCAGTAAGCAAGATGTTCCCAGACCCGCCCACAACATGCACAATGTGCTTTCCTCACTGTTTTGGTCTCTGCTAGGTACCGTAGATCGTTCAAGTTCCTCCGTCCCCGCTATATCCTGTCTGATACCCAGTTGTCAAGACAGCTACCTGGGTAATTATAGCATAGAGCCTGTTTGTGTGGTGCTAATATAATTAATAGAATATTTTTATCTGTGTTGAGGAAGTAACTTACGTGTGTGTATATATATTATATATATATATATATATATATATATATATATATATATATATATATATATATATATATATATACACATACATGTGTGTAGTGCTCTGGAAATATTAATATATTTGCGGGTCTTTATAACAGCGTATATAAAGTTTGTGTATCTGTCTATTTGATTAATACGTATGGTTCTGCGGAGTCGTATAAAGCCATAAGTATTGTATGGGGGTTTGTACTCAAGCGCATGTAAAGTGTTTGCATTTTTATAGCGGTAAATACAGTGTAGCCGTGTACGTATAATAGTATAAATAATATGTTGGGGTTTGTACATAAGTCTATAGCAGTGAATGTTTTGCACCTTTGTTGTTAGCTATATATGTGTGAATCTATTTGTATATGTCAATATGTGTAGTGTATTTGTGTGTGTGTGTATATATATATATATATATATATATATATATATATATATATATATAGTTCTGTTTCTGAGCTACAGTATATTTAATGTTTGTGGTTCTGTGTAACAGAATAATCTGTATCTGTGGCTCTATTCGAGATTTATACATGACAGTATGATGATCTATAGTAGTTGTCAAGCACTGGTATATATAATTTGTGCATCTTGTATACTTGTAAATTTATTGCAAATGTATGAATGTAGATAATATATGTATTGTGTCCAGTGTATGTATTGTATGTATGTGTGTGTTAAGTGAACAAAATCTAAACAAATAACTCCCACCCATACACTTTCCCCCCAGAGCTTCTTCATTTAATCACATCTTCAACAATTGTTTGGGGATGTAAAGTTTTAATGTCTAGAAAATGAGCAATTAAACCAGAGGAATTTTACAAAACGTTAAGTATTTAATAAAATAATTTTATTATTAACTAGGACCGTTTCCAAATTAGTTAAACTATACCTAGTAACACAACTATACAACTCTATGCATATGGTAGAACTAGAAATCAGTACAATGTCACAATACTTTACGATGATATCCAACAAATTAAACTGTTAAACTAAAATATATAAAAATGTGTCAGCTCATACTAACTCTGCCTTCTGTTTTCAACTAAATGAACTATCCTGTACCATTTTCTACAAAACCATAAAAAAAAAAAAAAAAAAACTAATACTATTGGCAAAATGTTGCATGAAATTTGCCAATCAGTCCCCAGGCAAAACCTACACAGTATCCACATAAATCAACTATACACAAACACACACATATCACTTTTACTTATACTAAAGAATATGTACTGTATGTGCATTTATTTGTATTTCTACAGGCAGCGTCAATCGGCTCTTTTCAGTACCGGATTTATTAGTGTGAAAAGGCAGCACAAATATATGTGCAAATCCAGATATTTTCGAGTTGCACTTTTACACTTATAAATACGGTACTAAAAAAATGACAAATGCTGCTGCTTGTGGCCTTATTCCGCATGCCTACTAAAGTTTAACAACTACACATTAAAGATATTTTGTTACTGCTCATACAGTGCAAACACATAGATAATGTCAGCCCTAGAGCAGCAATGCACTACTGGGAGGTAATGGAGCTTGTTACTTCCTACTAAAAAGGGCTGATCATAGAAAATCTAGATATCAAATCATAATTAAAGGGACATGAACCCCAAAAATGTTCTAGTATACCATTTTTTAAAAAAGTTTCCAATTTACTTATTTGCTTTGGTCTTATGTTATTCTTTGTTGAAGAGATAACTAGATTGGTAGCGTGCACATCATGTCTAGGGCATAACATGACAGGACATAGTGCAACCATCTAGTGCGCTTGCTAATGTATAACATTGTAAAACCGCTGCTATATAGTGCTGCAAACACGTGCACTCTCCTGAACGTGCCTTCCTGCTTTTCAAAAAAGAAAAACAAGAAAAAAAAAATTTGACAATAGAAGTACATTGGAAAGTTGTTAATAAAATTGTTGTATATGAATAATGAAAGAATTTTTTTTTTTTTTTTTTTTAACGTCCCTTTAATGAGTTCAGTGCCAGGTAGCAAAACTGTTATTGCATGGATGCCTGATAAAAAGTCACCTTGAATATAGAGTCCAGCTTTTGGCACAACTTCTGAAAATGGACTTTATTAAAGGCTCATGTTAGGGAAACCTGCTGAATTTAAATAATAGTCCATTCAAACAATGATCTGAATTTATCTGACATTTTGTTTTGTTTGCTGTGTTTCAGAATTTTGTACTAGAGCCCGTCTGCCTCTGATTCTTCACATGGCGCCTAAAAAGAAAGATATTTTACTCGCAGAATGGACCTCAAGTGGCATGGAAATACTCTGAGTTGTTCTGCTAACGGATATGGTCTTTTTTTAATATTTTGTTTACACTACATTCAGACTGCTGTAGTAGGAGTCAAATTGGACATCATGGTTCATTAATTTTAACCCAATATATGGACAACAGAAAGCTGATAACACTACCATTTTAGAACAGTATGTGATATTGTCTTGGTATTTATGTGACTGCAGATATCGTGTACCTTTATGTTGGAAATAAGAGAGTGCTTTTTAATAATCTTTTAACCTTCTGATCCAGAACTTCCAAATACTGGCCCAAAAGGCCTGCTTAACTCTGGTGAGTTACCATGGTTGCTTTGTGTTTGTAAATTTTTGTGTAATTGTCTGGCTTTGCTTTTTTGATTCAGAAGAGATTACTAGTTTTTAACTGCAATAAAAGATAAAAGTTAATATTTTGCCATTGTTTTAACAGTATTTATTTTTATCTCTAGTGACGCTGCAAGTATGTGTGTTTAAAGTGATGGCTAATCCTAGCATTTCAAAAACTCTAGGATTTACCATCGCTATAAATAAAGGCTACCTTAAGTCATCAACTTTTTAAAAATGTGTGTTACAAGTACCTGTCTTTTGCAGCGGCTTTGCTGCTAATCAAACGCCTCTAGCAGACCACAGCAAAGATCTTTTTTTTTTTTCTTCAATGAGGTGATGTTACCATCTCTTAGCCAATAGCCATTTAAGCCATACGGCACTGTGCCAGATGGCTAGCACGGCTATTGGCTAAGAGGATAGAAATGTCACTTCATTGAAAAAAAGATCTTTGCTGTGGGCGGCAGGAGGGGCTCAGATTAGCAGCAAAGCTGCTGTAGAAGATAGGTACTTATATTCACTTTTTAAAAACATTTATGACTTTATTTATAGCGATAGTAAATACTCGGATTTACCTTCACTTTAACCTAACCCCTGTGTGTCTTTTTATTATTTTAATAGTCCTTTAAAAAGCGTATAAAAATAATGTATTTACAAATAGCTTATTGCACAGCAGAAGTGTTCACATCCTTATCTATGGCGACCAGGATTCCTGTACTCGAACACTGGGGAATTTATTAGATCTAATTTCTTCTATTATGGGGACTCAGAATTTTAATAGATTACTTAGAATCCTCTACTAATATGCTTTTCTGATAATTTATGAAAACTGAGTTTTATTTCTGTATAATTAATGTTCTATTTCTTTGCAGACCACCTACCCGTTAGTTTTTTTGTAAAGTAGTTGGAGGCATGAGCTATTTAGACAAGCAGAGGCGCTACTGCTTGAGCCATTATACTTTCTGGGCATGGGCTCCTGGCTACTCAATATGTGCACTAAAGCTTCACGCAAATTTCTAGGAGGCAACAAGGAGCTTCTGGCTGTATCGCTACTGCTTCTAGATGTTAGAGTTGTGGTCCAGGAGTCAACAAACAGATTTATATTTAACCCCTTCACGGCCAAACTTATTTGCCTACATCGGAACAAAATTGAGATGTAAACAAATAAGTTGAAAAGTGAAATCATGCGATTGTTCATGCGATTGCATGATTTCAATGATGGGATCGTGTCCCTTCCTCCAGCCCGCGATCCCATTCGGGAAGTGTCTTTGGCTTCAGTACAGCCAAAAGGCTAGGATGTTCTATGCCGTCCTAAGGGCGTTAAAGCCCAGTGCGGTTAGAATGGCATAGAACATCCTAAGGGCGGGAAGGGGTTAAATAATAAAGTCACAAAAAACAATGGTGGCAAATTTTTATTTTTAAAGTCTTATGCCGAGAGAGTGAAGTCTTGGCTTGTCTTTTTTTCACTCAAGGAACAAGTTTGGACACTGGCCTTCTAGAACATAGTTTTACTAAAAACACAGGAAAAAAATATCGTGATACTTATTGTTGTTACCTGATTAATGTACTTTCCTTTTTTTGGTTCTAGCAACACCCTAATTTATTAGAATTTTTTTTTCTTAGATGACCATCTGCAAAAATCAAACAAATAAAACCGTGCCCATAAAGGACACCGAGGAAACTTCTGCAGAACCCCCTCAGCATTCCAGAAAAAATGGTTGGAGCTGGCCCCCACACCCACTGCAGATCATTGCATGGGCTACTTTTATCTTTTTCACAGTCATAGGTTTTGGAATTCTTATCCCCCTCCTGCCTCGTCATTGGGTGCCAGCAGGTTATATTGTATCCTTTTGGGCTTTTTTACTGTGTGTCATACATGCGAAGGACTGGGAGGTTAGGAAAATGGGGTTTGTGGCCCAGTAGTGGAGTCTTTTTGTGCAGTAGGTGGAGTTTGGGCTGGTATTAGCAACACCTTAGTCCTCTTAAAGTCTTACCTTAGATTAAGCTGCAAATATCCTCCTGCACCCTTTCTATATCGAGTAGTAGTAACGGTAAAAAAGTTATTTAAACCTCTTAAAGACATATGGCGGAATTTTTCCGTCATAAAACAATTGAGCAAACTGAAAGCTGTGTCCTTAAAGGGTTAAAATGAATATTGATTCTGGTTACTTTGAAATGACTGCCAAGCTCCACCCACTGATAACTTTGCGATCTGGGCTACATCTAGGCACCCTGCTGAACATCATTGTTGAAACCAACTAGTGAGCCTTTTGTGATTGGATGACATAAGCAGCCCAGGTTGTGATGTCATCAGTGGGCGGAGCTTGTCAGCTATATCAGTGGCCAGAAACAATATTCCCCTACCCAATCCCATCATTGAAATCTCGCGATCGCATGCACGATCGCGCAATTTCAGTTTGTTTACATCGGAACTCTGTTCCAATGTAGACAATGTAAAACCGTCACGATAGGGTTAAAAGGACACTTAAATCAACATTAAACTTGTATTATTCAAATAGAGCAGACACTTTTAAATAACTTCCCAATTCACTTCCATTGTCTAAGTGTGAATACTCTTTTTATATGCACACTTTCTGAGGCACCAGCTCCTACTGAGCATGTGCAAGATTAAAAAAAATATACTTGCTTAAATAGTGTATGATTTAATAGGTTGTAGGGAGAATACTGCATAGATCTATATGCTCCAATTACTGGCCGTACCTTCATCTAGAGAAGATTTACTTATGCATTTGAAGTTTTAGCTGGTCCCTAACAATTCTGAATTAATAACCCTTGCCATGTAATCATCTGAAATGTTGGCCTGTTTTTAAAGGGACGTTAAAGCCATTTTTATATAAACAAAATATATGTCTGCAATTAAGCAACACATTTGCAAAAGATCTTCATAAAAAAAATTAACATTATTTTATCTGTCACTTTGTTCTCAAAATGTGCTGGTTTTGCAAGTCTAGAGCAATCCAGGAATACACTCCTTTAAATGCATCTTGATTATGTTTGTCAGAAGTGAGATGCAGATAAACTGCTTCACTTATCTGAGGAATCACTATACAACATGTAGTATTGGGTTGTGCAAACTGCTGTATAGCTAATAATGCCGGGTATACACCCCAGCCTCTCTAGGGGGAATTAATTAATGCACTATTTACTGAGGTAAATTACAGGAGAATCGGACAAAATAACTAATACATTTACATTGAATTGATTTGTTTTATTGTGATCAGTTAAATGCATGTATGGGGTATTTTATGTCACTTTAAAGAGAATGTAAACATCTTGTAATTAGAAGATATTTCTATTTTCTTGCTATAATTTAACATATCAGCCAATTGTAAACATTTTTAAAACAAATTAACATTTTGTTTACTGTAATTGTTTTTAAGTAGCCAATCTCTGCCCACCTCTTGCTTCATTTAGAAGGGCCAATCTGGAGTTTTAAAGCTGACAAGGCTAGCTACAGTCATATTAATAGTATAGAGTACATTGCTTTTTAGCTCTTAAAGTAAATTCGGTAAATGTATGTAGCAGGGTTGGTCTTGAGAAATCTGAATTGTTATTTTGCAGCTGTTTTACTTTGCATAGCTAAATCTTTTATATGAAAATCTCAAGGTGTTTACTGTGACGTTCAGCTGAGCTAACAAATGTAGAATCAAGTACTCTACTGTATCTTGTAAAATGTTATGGCTCCTTATCTATCTCTTGCTAGTGCACTGGTGCAATGTTTACCTTGCACTGTGTTGTTCATTTCCTGGCTGTGACCATCAATCCAGCAGATAAGAATGTCCAAGCCAAAAGCTCTCCAGGTCCTCTCCCTGTGTTTGATCGCAGCAAACATACTCATGTTATTGAAAACATGCACTGCTATATCTGCGAGGTAGTCGTGTAAGTATATGGGTTCTGTTTGATCTGTTTGCAGGTTATACTGTCAGGCATACATCATTTATATCGTTCTGGATTTTCATATTATGTTAAAGGGACAGGAAATCCATTTTTTTTTAAAAAATTTCATGATTTAGATATATTATACATTTTTAAACAACTTTTCCAATTTACGTCCGTTATCAATTTTGATTCATTCTATTGGTATATTTTATTAAAGAAGCAGCAGTTCAATCCAGGGAGCTAGCTGAGCACATTTGTAAGCCAATAAAAATGGGTATACAAGTTCAGTCACCAATTAGCATAGATATGCTTTTCAACAAAGGATACAAAGAGAATAAAGCAAATCAGGTAATAGAGGTAAATTGGAAAGTTGTTTAAAATGCTATGTTCTATCTGAATCATCAAAGAAAAATGTTGGGTTTCATGCCTCTTTAATACTAGTATTGAAGTATAGGCACTGCTGATGTATTCCTGCTTTAGGCATGATCGTTGCACATGGGTGCCTCAGTTTAAAACTGGGACATGCAACTACTGGTTTCCGCTTTGGACCAGCAGTTCTCTGCTGCTCCTGAGCAGTAATTGAACAATGTGTTTAACTCCCTTTGCGGGGTTAAACACATTGCATTTCAGGGTTGCTAGTGTTAAAATTTCATGCTCTTACAAATACTTATGTATTTCCCCCCCGCTATAATGGCCTTCTAATGGTATGTTCTATCTATATATCTATCTATCTATCTATCTATCTATCTATCTATCTATCTATCCTAGGGCTAGTTTACAAGAGGAGCGCAACTGATTAAGCATAATCTTATATTACTAGTGAATGGTAAATAGGTTTACCACACAATCTTAACGAGCACAACCTTTTTATAGTGTGCTCTATACTGAATAAATAGAGCAGGGTGCGCTATTATCCCTCATTACACGGTGAGAGTTGAATTAACATCCTTTTTACTGCAATTTTGTTTTCAATAGTCAAATTCGACCCACCATTTGCCTTATTTTGGAAGAGCTTTCTGGGCTAGCCCCAGTTATAATGTTAGTACAGAGTGCATTGTTTTGTAATTGTTATCTGATAAAGCCAATAAAATAAAAAATAAATATCTACCTTGAGAAGTCAGTCTGGTTATTACAGAGCTAAATTACACAAAAAGAGGGTGAAATAAGTAATGAAAGTATACATATAAATCTCAAGGTATTTACTGTCTTTTTACATTTTAGCCAGGTGGTCAGTCAAATTCGCCGATGTTTTTAACATATATTTCATTATAAAATCATAATTTAAAACTTATTGGAGAACTATTTGATCTTTGGCTTATTGTTTGGGAGATAGATGTCATAGGTTTTTCAGTGTACCCCATAGAAGTCTGTTATGTGAGGGATTTAGCACACTCGCACTATCCGACATCCATATGTTAGCACACCCTAGACTTTCACTTATGTGCCGCTATTGATTTAACATGTGGTTAGCTCACAATAGCTGCTAATATCTTTTTTTTTTTTTTTTTAAATAATTTTTTATTGAGGTACAATAAAAGTTTAACAAACATAGCCAAAACAAAAGGCCCGATAGACCACAATCTATATAGTCGGGCTACTATAAGACATCAAATACATAGTTCTTAAGGCACCAAATAACATTTACTCGTGGTAGAGTTGGGAAAAAATATAGGAAATATACAAAACATAGCAATTTTATTTAAGAGAGTAAGAACATGAATAGATATATTGTAACCTCATTTTTTTTTTAATTTTTATTTATATTTTCCCAGTTACGTAGAATACTTTCTTGTATGTGGAAATATATATTTTTTAGATATCAGACTTGTATTCTAATCTCGAATCACTCAGTGCAACCCATTCAGCTGCTAATATTTTTGCTCTCCACTTGTAATCTTGCCCATAGATAGTCTGTCGCTGCTGAGCCACATGATTGGCAGCAGCATGCGTGCACAGCTCTGTATTGGCTCACTGTCTGTGTCCTACTCACTAGTAATTAATTTCAGCTCCTGAGTGTGACTTTAACTGTTTGTTTGAATTCTTTGTGGTAGTTAAAGGGACATAAAACTTTTATTTTATTAGCCTTATTCTCTTGGTATCCTTTGTTTAGTAATTATACGTCAATTAGGTTTAGGAGCAGCAATGCACTGCTGGAAGCTAACTGCTGATTGATGTCTCCACAAATTTGACACTTGTCATTGGCTCACCTGTTCATTTATCTCCCAGTAGAGTATTGCTGCTCCTTCAACAAAGGATACCATGAGAATGAAGCAAATGTGTTCATAGAAATTGGAAAGATTAAAATTGTATGTGCTATCTGAATAATGAAATAAACATTTTGGGGTTCATGTCCCTTAAAATACAAAGAATTACACATAAGCGTTAAGGTTCCTCAGTGT